>NW_005842283.1:1082629-1138996 GCF_000455745.1 Alligator sinensis | reverse complement strand
GGGGCTGCGGGGGAACCCGCAAGATTTCGGTCAGCGACTCCGCCCATCGACGCAGTGTCGTCTCTGGCAACCCTGCCTAGCGACACGGCGATGCCTCTGCCGATCACACCTTCCTGCCGTTCAGTACAAACCTGGGAAACTGGATTCTGTCTCAATTTCTGCCACAGAGATCCCATGGGATACAAGCCAAGTTGCTTAAACCAAACTTTTCAAAGGGGGTCAATAAGCATCTGCTTTTCCTTCCCCATGTACCCAGCTTGATACCTTGAGGTCTGACTGGAAAAGTGCTGAATGCTCATAGCTGCAACTGAAGGCAACAGGAGTTGTGCTTTAGAACTGTGAAATGTTATATGGTACTCCTAAAAATCAGGCTGAAGGTGTCTCAAAGTGGGCATTAATATCCCTGTGCCAATATTCTCCACCTGCAAAATGGAGATCACTCCACACCTTTGCTTCACAATGGCATTGTGTAAATTTATAAATATTTTTGAAAGACTCAGACACTAAAGTGATAAGCACCAAAGGAAAACCCTTAAAGACATTAATAGTGCAAGGTTTAGAGTAGGGATTGAATAGGGTAAAGTAAATAAGACATGAAACCACGCACTGATTGACTGATGAGAGGAAAACAAAATACCAGATAGCTGTTCATTACTTGTGCACACTGCCCATTCTGTGTACTCATGGGGGCGGGGGGGAAGGGATATGATGATGTAATTATACCGACTCATAATTAGGGAACTACTTAAGTTGCGGTTTTGCGGATTTCATGGAAACTGAAATCTAGGGCTGTTCACAACAAAAAAATCCTTAATAAAAATAAAATGCTGGCTCCCCAGTGGGAGCCAAAGGTCCTTGCTGCTGGGAGGAAAAGCCACCAGCTGGTGGGGCTACATGAAGGGCAGCAGACAAGATGGTGCCTACCCCCCGTCACCCCTCCTCCACCAGGGTCTCTCCACCAATCAGCACTGAGGGGTGGGGCCACACGAAGAGCAACAAACAGTCAAGATGGTGGCTGCCCCCCCACCCCCAGCCTCTCTACCGATCAGTGGTGAATGACAGGGCCACTGTGAAATTGCTGCAGAATTCGAGCTATAGGCCATGATCAACACAGGAAAATTGGTAAGAACCCCCACAATTTTGGCAGATCCCTACTCATAATGTATACACATGTGATGAAGTACAAGTGACCTTAAACCTGACCTTTCCTAACCACCGAGTCAGGACTCTGAAACTCCACCAATATTCTTGTAACATCAGTTTTTGGACATAATTTCATATATATTCTTTAGTTAAAAAACACCACAGAAATTTCAACATGCAGCATTCATCCACATATGTCTTCAACAAGACTGAAACCTTTAAATACCCCCTACACATTTACTACCTGAGCTAACTGTCACAACCCAAGGGTGTGATTTTTGTTTTGTGAGTGCTTCGGCACTGCTAAATTGTTCCCGCTAAATTGCAGCTTCTTTGCACGGTGGAGTTTTCTGCTGCAGAGGAGAACACCGGTGCAAAAGAATTCCCGCCACCAGTAGCTTTCTTTGCAGTGTGCATTTCTTCTTTGCAGCATGGAAATGCACGTTGCAAGGAGTTCCCACCATTTGTATGATAATTCGTGCCCCACTATTGGTCAGTTCTAAATTATTCCTACATGGCAGTTAGCGATTGGCTTGCTAGCCGTATAAGAGGCTTGAGTGGTTTCCGCCCAAGTCGGAGAACTTTGAGCATGCTGCAAAGTGCCTCTAAGGAGATTTGACTTGCGGCTGCTGATCGATAGACTGATCACCTATCGATTCTTCTCCCCATCGCTGCCTAATCCCTTGATGTACCCTTCCCTGTGCGCAAAAGTTCCATGGAGCCTAGCAAACTTCGTGTGAGTGAATTGTGAGTGAATAAAAGGATCCACGGAGCCTTGACAACTCCGTGGGAGTGATCCGAATATTGTCTGAGTCCTCAAATGAGGATTTAAGCAGAGCTGTACCTGGGAAACTGTCCAGCCTACACCTCGACCATCTTTGGTGTAAGTAAACAATCTTGAATCAACCATTACATGTCCGTGACTAATTCTAGCGTGTAGCCTGTTTTCTCCGATCCAGCGTGCCCGGGCTGCTGGCCACAGCCCGCGCGGAGCACAAAAAGGGCCCAGATCGCTCCCGGCCCGCACAAAGGTATCTTGTTCATAGCTAGCCTGGGTATCTTTACTCAGCACTGAATTGAGCTGCATAGACATATTCCCTGGGCATGTTTACATGTGCAAATTAATGTGCAGCAATAAACTTTGGAGCTTATTTTTCTGGAGTTTATTGCTCCTGAGAAGCACCTGGGAAGCTCCTGGTTGTGCCATTTATATGTGCAGTCAGATCACAGAACATTGAGATGGGTCAGAGCAGCCCCGGCTGGCAGGGGGCCCAGTGGGTCAGCCTGCCAGCCTGAGGCTGCTGCAACTGGGCTCAATGTTCTGCAGAGGCACTGGCTGGGGCACCAGGGTGTTTTACTGTTAGGCTAGCCAGCAGGCAGCCCTATCACTGAAGCAACTTTGTGCAGTGGCAATGCATAGGGGGTACATGGGGGTGCATGTGCAACCCCTGAGAGTGCCGGTGCACCTCCTGACCAGCTGTGCTTGCTGCTTAGGCAACGGGAAGGGGGGACAGGCAGAAGCATTGGTGCACCCCTTGCAATCACTGGCCAGGGAGTAGAGTGCCATGGACCACCCCTCCCCCCCCAGTAAGCGGGATTGGTCGAGGGGGGACCCCCCACCTCCAGTCACTGACTAGTTGCTGGGGAGGCATGTGCCCCCCTGACTAAGGTGGCACCAGTCACCCATGCCTTTGTGCCCCAGACAGCTGGTCAGCATCTACAGGTGTGCTGCTGTACATGAAAAAATTCTGCAGAAGAGTAGTACTTGTATTTACAAGTACTATATTGCTGCGGAGTTTATTAGTTTCATGCACCCTAATAAGGGCACACATGTAGACACTGATATGTTTACTGCACAGTTAATTAGTCAACTGCATAATAAACAACTTGAGTCGATCTGCCCCCTGTGTACAATTTTGGTCACCCATACTCAGGAAACATTAATTCATACTAGAATAGATGCAGAAAAGAGCTATACTTATTAAGAAAATGGAGACCCTATTTTTAAAAAGGAGACTAACTAAAACCTGATTTGTTTACCCTACCAAAACAAAACCTGAGAGAGGACATGATCGCTCCCTATACACAAATCAAGGAGTAAGCTCTAGGGAGGGAAGAAAGCCATTTAAGCACAAGCCAATATTGGCACATGAACAAACAGGTAATATCTGTCCATTAATTAATTTAGGCTGGGAATTAGAAGAAGGCTTTAACTATCACAAATTAGTTTCTGGAATACTCTTCCAGGAGGAGATAGGGGGCAGGAAAGTTAATATTAGATTTATCAGTTTATGAAGGAGAGTACATGTTACAGACATCTGTAAAAACAAAAGTCCGCACTTAATAACACAAAATGCCCCCATCACTCCTATGGAACTATGTGAGGTTTTGTACATGATTGGGGCAGCATCTGAATTTTGAAGATGCAACAGGGGCTTATGTGCTCTGAAGTTGTGATGGGCAAACATATAGCTTGGAGCTGGGGTTTAAACCATGATATGATGGTTTTACACTCACCTGTTTGAAAGGGCTTCCACAGACTAACCAAATTGCCCTTCAAAGTTCTCAGACAGTCTTCTTCTCCTCAGTGGATGGCAACATCAGGTGGCAAATGTCTATGGGAAAGATAAGATCAGTATATACACTTTTAAAATAATTGTACTTATATCTTTTAGATTTATATTTTTATTAATAACATTATTGGGAGGGCACATAATCTACTGCATTGAAGATGGGAATGAAAGAAAGAAGAGATAAGTTAATTATGGACTTTTACTCTATCTGATATAGGGCAAATGTGTACCTGTATCTCACTTCACACATTTTGTAAAACAGCAGTAACAATATTTATTTACTTCCTACATATGGTTTAAGAATTAATTGTTTCATTGAGGTTAATTTTTTCCAAAAACTGGTATGGAACCAGATGTTCTGAGGGAAGGGAATTATCAGATCAGACCTGGTAAATTCTTTCATTCATTATTTTTTCATCAAATGTTTGTCATTAGACATTTTTACGGAGTGTAAAAGAAATCCTGCAGTAGGTACTGAAGGAAAAATCTGCTTCTGGAAAGTTGAAAGGTATCCAGTGATAATAAGTTTCACAATCTGTGTGCTGCATGAAAGAGTATTTCCTTTTAATGGCTTTAAATTTGCTGTCCTCCAAAGGGCATATAGATATTACCAACCTACATTTTTTGTACCAGTCATGCATGCAGATAGGTCAAAAGAAGAGAAAATTCCTCAGCAGGTGCAGAATCAGTGTAACTTGTTCTATACCACCTCAAACATTGCAGCCTTGACAAAGGGATACTCTGGCTGCCTTCAGCTGGTAGATGGTTCCTCACCAGTTTTTACCAGTATGAGAGCTGTTACATCTCAGCTCTGTATTCTTGGGCAACCCTGGTACAGGATGCAGTCTGTCTGACTCACAAAGGACTCACCCCCCCCTCCCTCCCCTCCTCTACGTAAACGAAACTGATTAAGATGCAGTGAGAGACACACCTAAGACCCTCACCAGATAAGGGTGACAAGAGTGAATCAACTGCCCTAGGTCTCATTTACATGAGAGATGGAAAACAGAAAGCCTGAAGCAGAGACTGCAGTTAATTCTGGGACCAGAGAAGCAGGAGAGTGCTGCATGATGGGGAATCTGTGCTTCCAATGTTAATCAACCCATGTTCACACACACCCAGCTCAGCATTTATCAGACCAGTTCTAATCTGGATTTACTAAGGACTTTCCCCCCCCCAGACACACACACACAGCTCTAAGTTTAATAGGCATCTCGGGCCGTACATTCCCCGGTCCCACTATGGGAGGCCTATTTAAACTTGATTGACTAAAACTCGGTTGCCGGGTTAGGGAATGCTGAGGCAAGAGACCGAGTCAGAGGGGGTATGGGCAACATTTGAACAATGGTTAAGGGTTCATCACAGCATCCAGCCTGCTGGAGCCCTAATCCCAGGTGTTGTCATATCTTTCCCGAGACGACTGGTGGGAGTCCTCTCCACAAAAGGTTATGAGCACCCCAATAATTGTTTTAAGTCTGTTAAAAGACTATAGTAAGATCTGGAAAAGTCATGCTAAGCTGAGGCTTGTGCACAACAAGTAAAAATCCAAAATCCTGATGCTGCAAGCTATCTATTGTTCCTGAAGAAACCATGAGATATCCCATCAGTATATCTGCCACCCATAGGAATTTCAAGCTGGCTCCCAAGTATTTGGGTTACTCCCTAATCTTAAGTGTTTCCTGATTATCAATCAGTTTCCTGAGATGGTCCAAACCAGATAACCCCTTGTCAATAGAAAAGACAATGATTTACACTACTGAGGGTGCTTCAAAGCAGCTGAACTGAGGGTATAAAAATCTGTAAGTGTGTGTGCTGCTAGAGGGAGAAGAGGAAGAGGAAAAGGAAGGAAAAGAAGTAGAAGCAGGAGGAAAGAAGGAGAAGAAGAAAACCCCTGTGCTGACACCATCCCCTGTCGTTCTTGGGACGCTGGAAGAACAGATCATCTCTCCCTTCAAGGATTGTGCTACAGACTGTGCCTGTCAGCTTTGCAGCCTGAGTACCGTGCACTAGGTGAGATCCCAGCGCGCTCTCTCTCTCTTCTTTCTAGGCATAACCTTCTGAACCTGAACTGTATCAGTTAAGCTTGAGCTAAGTTTCCCCAAATACTTAGTGAAACCAGGGTAGTATTGTCATTGTTTGTGTTTGTTTTTCTTTTGCATGTCTATTACTACTAGTACTATTATATATTTCATATGCTTAGCAATAAATAACTTTTATAGTCAAACTGGTAGTAATTGGGTATATTTTTCCTTCTCTGCTTCTCTTTCCTCCTGTGCTCTGCAGCAACGCTTCTTTTACCTATGCTAAAGATCCCTGTGAAGCCCAAATTATTGTGGGGTCTGCTCATCAAGAGGCCAAAGATTGGGACGTGCTGAGTTTGAAACACATAAGGGGATCAGCTTGTACAGGCTGATTGACCCAGTTTGACTCAGACGTGCCCTTATGAACTGAATGCTGGCCCATGAAGGTGTCAGCTGGACACCCAGCCGGATTCAGAGGGATTCTGTTTACCTGTGTGCTTGTGTTTGACTGCATTTTATTGTTGCTCTTATGAACTGATTCTTGGCATATGAGGGTGTCAGCCTGTCCATGCTGATCAGCCCGGCTAGGTCAGGCGTGTCATGTTAATTTGTGTGTGTTTGTGTGTATGACTGATTTGGTGACTGGAGGAACCCAGCCCCATTGAGATTGAGTCCTGCAAGATAGCTCCACTGGGGGTGAGGGCTTGCATAAGGGAGAGATACAGTTCCATATAGTAACACAAGCAGCACATTGACAGAATCACCAAGACCCTAGAAACTATCCCTAATAAATGAGCACACCCCAAAGTAATGGGCAAATTTGGTAACAGAGCTGACAACATCCTCGGTGGTCTTTAAGCTCTACTAGGGCCAACAGAAGGAGAAGATATGGAGGCATAACTTTATTGTTGTGTATTTCCATTCTGTGTTGGGCCCAGGGAATAACATACAACATGAGGTTCGCCATTTAAGCTTCAACTACCTGGACATCTTGTGGGAAGAGTGCTTGGCCAAATCTGAACGATCGCAAAGCTTCCTCATGTTCATGGATGAGCTCTATTTGACTCAAGAAATCTATGGGCCAACAAGAGGCAAAGCGCTGCTTGACCTGGTGCTGGCAAAAGAGGATGACCTAATCAGTGACCTAATAATTGAAGGGAAGCTGGGTGACAGAGACCATGAGCTGATTACCTTCACCATCTGCTGAAAAGCTGTCAAGTCAGTCAGCAGTACAGAGGTCCTTGACTTCAGGAGGGCTGACTTTGACAAGCTCAGGAGACTTGTTGGTGAGGCCCTAAGGGACCATGACCCCAAAGGGTGGGGAGTCCAGGAAGAGTGGTTGCTCCTCAAGGGAGCAATCCCAGATGCACAAGCTAAGGCTATTCCGTCTCAGAGGAAAAGCAGCAGGAGGGCACAGCAGGCCCCTTGGCTCTCTGGGGAACTAGCAGTCCTCCTGCATCTAAAAAGAGACCTACAAAGGATGGAGGATGGAACCCACCTCCAAGAAGGAATACTCTGCATTGGTCTGGATCTTCAGGGAGTGAACCAGGAAAGTCAAGGTTGCCATGGAACTCCAACTGGCCACAAGTATCAAGGACAATAAAAAGTCCTTTTTCAGATATGTGGGGAGCCGGAGGAAAAGCAAGGGCAACATCAGACCCCTGCTAAACCAAAGGGAGAACTGACGACCAACGCCCAGGAAAAAGCCAACTTGCTAAATGGGTACTTTGCGTCAGTCTTTCACAAGTCTCATGGGATGCCTCTGCCCACTACGGAACAGGGACGCCTAAGTGAGGGTGGTTCCTTGCCCTCCATCAATGCTGACCTTGTGAAGGAACAGCTTGAGAGGCTGGACACCTTCAATTCAGCCGCCCCTGACAATTTATACCCCAGAGTACTCAAGAAGCTGGCTAGCATCATAGCTCAGCCCCTGGCACAGATCTTTAAGAGCTCCTGGTGCTCTGGTGAAGTGTCCAATGATTTGAAGAAGGCCAATGTGGTTCCTATCTTCAAGAAAGAGAGGAAAGTGGATCCAGCAAACTACTGGCCCATCAGCCTGCCTTCTATCCTGGAGAAGGTCTTAGAAAAAATCATCAAGGAGGCCATTCTTAATGGACTGGCCGATGGCAACACCCTGAGGGACATCCAGGTTTGTTGCAGGTAGGTCATGCTTGACCAGTCTTATTTCCTTTTATGACTAGGTGACCTATCACCTGGAGAAGGGGGAAGAGATTGATGTCATATATCTTGACTTTAAAAAAGCCTTCGATGTGGTATCCCATGATCACCTTTTGGCAAAACTGGCCAACTGTGGCCTCGGGTCCACCATGATCCACTGGGGAATTGGCTCCGTGGTCGGACCCAGAGGGTTGTGGTTGATGGAAGTCAATTGTCATGGTGCCCTGTGACCAGTGGGGTCCCTCAAGATTCTGTCTTTGGACCTATTTTGTTCAACCTCTTCATTAATGATGTGGACATTGGAATCAGAAGTGGACTGGCCAAGTTTGCCAATAATACCAAACTCTGGGGTAAAGCATCCACACCTGAGGACAGGGGGGTAATCCAGGCTGAACTTGACAGACTCAGTAAATGGGCGGACAAGAACCTGATGGTGTTCAACACTGAAAAAGGCAAGGTTCTCTACCTTGGGAGGAAAAACCTGCAGCATGTCTATAGGCTCAGCAGTGCTACGCTGACTAGCACTACAGATGAGAGGGACTTGGGGGTCAGGATTGACCACAAGATGAACGTGAGCCTGCAGTGTGATGCTGCAGCCAGTAAAATGAACAAAATGCTGGATTGCATCCATAGATGCTTCTCAAGCAAATCCCAGGATGTCATTCTCCCATTGTACTCAGTCTTGGTGAGGGCGCAGCTGGGGTACTGCATCCAGTTTTAGACTCCACAATTCAAAAAGGATGTGGAGAAGCTTGAGACAGTCTAGAGGAGAGCCATAAGTGTGATCAGAGGTCAGGAAAACAGACCTTTTGACGAGAGGCTGAGAGCCATGGGACTTTTTAGCCTTGAAAAGTGCAGGCTCAGGGGTGACCTGATGGCCACCTATAAGTTTATAAGGAGTGTTCACCAGGACCTGAGAGAACGTTTGTTCACCAGAGCACTGCAAGGGATTATAAGGTAGAATGGTTATAAACTCTTGCAAGACCATTCAGGCTAGACATAAGGAAGAACTTCTTTACTGTCCGAGCCCCCAAGGTCTGGAATGGCCTGCCTCCGGAGGTGGTTCAAGCACCTACTTTGAACGCCTTCAAGAGAAACTTGGATGTTTTTCTTGCTGGGATCCTATGACCACAGGTGACTTCCTGCTCCTGGGGCAGGAGGCTGGACTCGATGATCTTCCGAGGTCCCTTCCAGCCCTAATGCCTATGAAATCTATGAAAATTCAAAATGATAACTTCCTTCTCAAGTTCATAACCTTCTTTTCCAAAATGGGTAGTGGCATAAGATCTTGATCTCGGATTTAACTACAGTGCTACAAATAGGTAAAATAGAAGGCCAAGTAAAATAAATTAGAGGTTATATAGATCACAAGGGATTGAGAAAATAATAAAATGCTTGTTGACACAGAAGATAAAAACTATAAAAGGTGCATTCAGTAGTTTTAGTTTTAAACACAGTGGCAAGTTAACAAATCTTGGAACTTTAAACAGTTGGCGTATTGGTACGTGGTAACTGCAGAATTATTCTAAGGCCCCTGCCTTCCTAGAAGTCCATGTTGCTGTGCAGATACAAACAAGGATGCTAATGAACTCCTGACCCTTGTTAGTATAAGTGCATAAAGTACATTAGGCCAGGCTGCACCACCCAGGATAGGAGCTAAGGGCAACAGTTAGCCAGATAAGGAAGAATGCTGTTTCAGGAGCCAAATCTTTCATACAGGGACAAGTAGTGTCTGATTGATATTTTCTAGGGATGACTGAGGAACTAGTTTGCCTTAGTCCATGTCCTTCATGATTGATAGGCAGTGGTATGAGGTCTACCTCACCATTGGGGACACCTCATGTCTTCACTGTGGTAGCAGGTCCCACCTGGTTACCCAGTGCCTGAAGAAGAAGTCAGCCACAGCGGAGCCTCCTGTGGCTGTGCCCGATGGTGGCTCATCCACCTCTGGTGTGGCAGCTCTGTCGGGTGTTGGGGAAGAGCCTTCCTCCCAGTGGCCCCCCGTTTCATCAGCGTCAGCTGGCTCTGTGCTGGTGGACCTGGCCTCCCCTTTCCCTCCCCCCTCAGGGGAGGATTTGGCCCCTCCTGCTGGGAAGGGCAAGTCCCAGAAAAAAAGGGGTCTTCTAAAAAGGCCTCCTTATCCCCTCAAGACCTCCCCACTATGTTGGGGGGAGGTGAGGTTATTGAGTAGGTGCCCCCCTCTCTGCCTGCCTCCTTGGTGAGACCCTGTAGTGGCTAGGGGTGAGTTGGGGGAAGGGGAGGTGGTGGGGGAGTCTAATGGCCCTCCCCCATCTCTCAGATCCTTGAGCCTGATGAGAGTGTTATGGAGGTTGGACCCTTTTGGAGCCACAAGCGGCTCCAGGAGCAAGAGTGCCTGGCCCAGGAGAGCACCCTGCCCAAGAGATAAGGGACTGATGTCACCCCCCAGGACCCCTCGGGTGATGCTGCTCGCACAGGGCCTGCTGCTGAGGATCCTGGTGAGGGGACAAGTGCTCTTCCTGGGACTTGGCGGCTCTTGGTGCCTGATGTATACAGCTCTTCCCCCTCAGAGTTGGACTTTGATTCTGCCTCTGAGGATAAGTCAACAGAAGTCCTCCCTCAGGGAGTAGCACCCCCCGAGTCAGCTAAGGTGCCCCCCTCAATAGGGAGTGTCCCCACCCCAGAGTCAGAACCTGTTCCTGCTTCTGAGAAACTTCCCTGTGCTGGTTCCTCTGTTGAACACCTCATAGCATTTCTAGACTAGACCAAGCACCACTGGAGGGTTGAAGAGCACATACGGAAATGGTTCCCAGACCCTGAGACAGTTGTGGTGCCTGCTAAGGCCACAGCAGTGGTGCTGCACTCCAATCCAGGGATGCCTTAGCAAGCTTGTGGGTGATGTTGGGCACTTGTTATGAGAAGTGCCAGCTGGGGAGTTGTAGGCCCAGTCTTTCCCTGTCCTGCATGTTTGCTCCTATCTGTTGGCTCTCCCTCTGTTTTGGCCTTGCCTGTCCTCCCTTCTATGCCTTCACACATGGCTGCCACAGCCTTTGGCTCTCTTAATGCCAATGGCTACAGAGACCCTGTGAAGCAGACAGCACTCTTTGATTTCCTGCACCAGAACAGGTTCAAGCTGACTGGCATGCTACCTGGAAGGCCGCAGTTTCTTCAGTCATGGCACCTCCCTCAGCAAAGGGGTCACAATCCTTTTGTCACCACAGCTGATGTCTGACTCAGAGGTAGCCCAAGAGGTCAACCCTGGCTGCCTGCTTACCTTTTGCATCCAGTTTGCACAACATCACCTCTTTCTTATTAACATCTATGCACCCACTGCTGGAGTAGACTAGACTGCCTTCTTTGAGACCCTGGCTGACTTTTTACAGAGTGCTGCTGATGGTGATGACCTTCTCCTCCTGGGCAGACTACAATTGCATGGTTGATGCATGTTTTGACTGGAACGGGCTGGAGCCCCATCCGTCCTTGGCCCAGAAGCTGTGGGCCACTTTAGAGACAGCGGACCTTACTGATGTCTGGCGCCATCTCCATGTCAATGTGAGGAAGCATACCTGGCTGAAGGTGACTGCCAGTGGGCTCTCCATGGCACACCTTGACCACCTGTATGTCACCAGGAACCACCTACTGCTCCTGCACAGCAGCTGCATTACCCTGGCAGTACTATCAGCTCATAGCCTGGTTTCCTGTGTGCTGAGCCTTCCTAGCAGGATGCATTCCTGGGCACCCTACTGGTGCCTCAACACTAGTCTCTTGCAAGACACTCACTTCTGTGACTGCTTTTTCTAGCAGATATGGTAGACCACAAGAGCCATCTTCCCCTCCTGGAAGCAGTGATGGGATGTGGGAAAGGTGCAGATTAAAGTTTTCTGTCAGCAGTACATGCAGTTGGCAACAAGTGAGCTTTGCCGCTGTGTTCAGGAGTTGGAGGAGGATGTGGCACAGCTTGAGGTGGTCCTGTGTGATTCTGGCAGTGATGCAGAGCTGCTTGAGAATCTTAAGCTCTGCAAGAAACATCTGTGGGAGCTGGCAGAGAGTGCAGCCCAGGGTGCGAGGGTCCGTGTCCGCTGCCAAGAGCTGGCAGACTGATGCCCTGACTCACTTCTTCTTCAGCCTTGAGAAAGAACAACCTGCACGGAAGGTCACTGACCATCTTAAGACGCCAGATGGCCAAATGCTCACAGATCCTGTTGAGATCTGATGCCATGCTATTGCCTTCTACCAGGAACTGTTTGCAGCCAAGCCGACTTGCCTAGAGTCTTCTAGGTGCTTACATGACAGCCTCCCTAGGTTTTGCTCATTAGAGGCTAACCACCTTGAGTGAGAACTGTCTTTGGAGGAACTCACAGCTGCCTTTGGGGACCTCACCTTGGGCAAAGCCCCTGACATCGATGGATTGCCCGCCAAGTTTTATAAGACTTTCTGGCCTCTCCTCAGCCTCTGCCTCCTACGTGTTTTTCATGAGAGTATTGTGGACTAGGCAATGCCAACCAGCTGTCACTGAGTGGTCCTCACCCTGCTGCTTAAGAAAGGAGACCTTAGCTGCATCAAGAACTGGTGACCAGTGTCCCTCTTATGTGCCAATTACAAGATCCTGTACAAGGCTTTGGCTAACCAGCTGTGCACTGTTATGACTTCCATCATCAGCCCTGAGCAGAGATACTGCATGCCAGGCAGGACCATCCAGGACAATCTGTTCCTTCTTCAAGACCTGCAGATGGCTGCAGACCACTTCGGCCTCAACATCGGGCTCATCTCATTGGACCAAGAGAAAGTCTTCAATTGGGTTGGCCACAACTACCTGTTTTGGACCCTTGAGGTCTTTGGCTTTGGGCCTGTCTTCACCTCTGCTCTCTGGGTCCTGTATTGGGACATTTTGAACATCCTGAAACTGAATGGCATACTCTGTGCCCTGTTCCTGGCCTGCAGGGGCATCTGCCAGGGCTGCCCTCTGTTGGGAATAATGTATGCATGCATTGTCCATTGAAGCCCTACTCCATGCACTGCGGTGGCGCCTGACTGGACTTACTCTTCCATCTGCCTCTGTCTCAGCAGGCTGCCTGTCAGTCAAGATGACAGCACATGCAGACAACATGACTGTCCTCATCAGCACCCAGGGTGACATTCAGTACTTGGTCACCTGGCAACAAGCCTGTGAGTACGCTTCTTCAGCTTGCGTCAACTAGACCAAGAGTGACACCCTCCTTCTCAGTCCCTGGGTCACTCCCCTCCCCCACCGACTAGCCTGGGGGTCTTACCTGGCATCAGGCGGGCCTCAAGGCCCTGGTGTTCCTTGGGCTGTCAGTCTTCTCAGCACGGAACTGAGAGGACCTGCATGCCAAGGTGGAGGCACGCCTGCAGTGATGGTGCCGGCGTCTGCCCAGCCTCTCCTACTGTGGATGGGTCCTTATTGTCAACAACCTGGCAGCTGCAGCATTGTGGCATCATTGCGCTGTGTTGGTCCCCCCGCTGGATCTGCTTGAGAAGCTCCTGCTTGTGGGCTTCTTTTAGGATGGGCATCACTGGCTCCCCCAAGTCGTTCTTTATTTGCCAATGGCTGAGGGGGGCCAGGGCTTGGTTGACCTGGTGGGCAGGGTGGCATCCTTCCACCTACAGGCCCTCCAAAGGCTCCTCTACTGTGAGGATCCCCTCCCCTGGCAGCAGCTAGCTAATTTGTTTTTGGACTGGGTGGGGAGTCTTAGTTTTGACCGAGAGCTGTTCCTTCTGGACCCCACCCTCCTGGACTGGGGTGTCCTCTTGCCCTTCTATTGAAGCATGGAATGATCCTGGCAAGCTGCCTTCTGCCTCCTGCCCCAAGCCAGGCATCTGTGGTTTCCGCAGTTACTGCAGGAGCCCCTGGTTCATACCCCAGCCCTGCAGCACAGTCTGCCAAGCCTTGCCTCTAGCAGTCTTGTTGACTCCCTCATCTGGTCACATACCATCTGGCTGGGACACCACCTTGACATGACCCAGTCAGATTGGTTGTCAGTTGAGACTGTGGCCACCCGCTTGGGCATGTGCTCAGTCCACTGTGCAGCACACTTCCTAAGGAATGTGCAGGCCATTCTCTCGGAGGATGAGGCAGCCGCCCTGAAGGAGAACCTCCAAGCATGAAGAGCCCTCCCTGCTGAGGATGTCCTGGGTGAGCCCTTTCCACCACTGTCTGTTGTCCCAGTACCCTGCATGGTGGGCCTGCCACCTTACTGGCTCGCCCCATGTCTCCTGACAGTGGTACCAGGATCCGCTTTGATGAACTCTCCCAGAAGGCTCTGTATCTGTGGGTGATTTGGGTCCACCATGCCCGTGTCCTTGCCACTTGTCTTGACACAGTGTGGTGGAGGCACATAGCAGCACTGGCGTGCATGCCATCCCACTCCGCTTGCCACATGCTTTATAAGCCCCCAATCTCCAAAAAGACCAGTGACCTCCAGTGGTGGTTGCTACATGAGATACTGGCCACTGACACTCTCATCTGCCACATGGACCCAGCTGTGTGAGCAGCCTGTCCCTTTTGTCTTGGGGGAGTGGAGGAGGATCTTAACCATGCCTTCCTTGGATGCCCCTGTCTGTTACAGCTGTTTGCTGCCCTCAGCACTTTGCTTGAGGCGCTTGGTTTGGACCTTTCAGAGGCCACCTATTTGTTTTCCTTCCTGTACCAGTTTGCCAATGAGGGTATCATCTGCCTGGCCAACTTCTTACTCAGCCAGGCTAAGATAGCCACCCTCAAGAGCCACAGGAACCAGCTTGCTGGGGCCAGCTTAGCCAATGCCCTGCAGCTCTTCCATCTTTTGGTGCGGGCATATCTGTCGCTGGAGTTTGAGTACACTATCCTCCAGCAGATGGTTCCCATCTTCCAGGCACATTGGGCAAATCAGGAGGTACTCTTCAGTATCGAGGGTGGCCATTGAGTCCTCATACTACGATACTGCTAGCCCCCCTTCCTGGGATACCACAAGGGGTCTCAGCAAGATGATGATACACTGAATATTTTTGTTTTTAGAGTGTGAGGGCAGGGCTTGCAGGCCATAGCCCTAGACTCTGTGTGTTGTACCTGGGCCCCTGCATGAGCAGTGTTTACTTTGTTGGAGTCTTATCCCCTTTTCCCCTTAATAAACCTTTATAAAAAAGTCAAAAAGTCTATATTTCTTTCTTTCTTTCTCTTTCTCTCTTCTAAATTAGTACTATGCTAATGAAGTTCATTTTGATTGTCTATAAACACTCTCTTAATCATTTAATAAATCACTTGATAAAGGAGTGAATGCAATAGCCTGTTAACTGGTTAACTGACCAGTAATCAATTGATATCCATCAAACCACATGCAGCATGCTACTTTTACAAGTCAACTAATAAAAAAAAACACATGGCATTGTGAAAAGTGCATGTTAGTTACAAAGTACTGTAAGAGAAATCTCTCAAATTAGGCTCTACCAAATGATGTTCTTGGATAACATAAACCTTGTTTTCTTTTGATCTTCTGATAATGCCACCACATACCTTTGAGGGGTATGGCAAGAAACACATTGGGAATTCTCACTTGCCAAAATCAATAACATCCATTTCCATTCCTAAGAGACAGAAAATACTAGCTAATAGAAACATGCCCACTGGAAGCTGAAGGAACACTTGTTTGTGCTTAGTTCAGTACACCATAATAATTGTTCAAGAACAATTCAGCCTGGTGAAACTGTTACGTCTAACACTGTCATGGTCTGTTTCTACATGTGCTATATATAATAAAGTCTGATTATGCAAGTCAGGTCTGCCTAAGGGCTTGTCTGTCTTGCACATTCAAATTTCCAAAACAATTCTATTGCTTTCTTTTATGAATCATGTTTTTTACTCATTTTGTTCAGTTTCACTCTTCCCTCATTCTTTGTATCTTCTTCAGTTGTAACTTCTCTTTCACTCAGTGTTCCAAATATCTAGGATGGGGAATCAACTCTTTATAATTTAAAATACAGAAATAAGTTGAACAATGTCATTTTATTTATGAAAACTGATATTTTGTGTAGTACTTGGAGTTAGTCTTTTTGAGGCAGAGACCATGTTATTTTGTGCTTTGACTATGCCAAACACAATGGGCGCCTATACACGAGCAGTAAGGCTGCTCCCACGCACTGTAATTACAGTGCGTGGGAGCAGACTTGATTAATTGAGTATGCTGGAACATGGCAATTACTGTGCTCCAGCAGACTCCAGCATCTCGTGTATCAGGATCCTCATGCTTAAAAATGGTGGCAGAGGCACTTTGATGAAAACTCATTTGATGAGCTTGAGACTGCAACCTATTTGACTGCAGCTGTGAGTGCTCTGACCTTTCACCATTCTGTTAGATCTGTCTCTTTTCATCTTTACCCCAGCACCTCCTTAACAAGCTCCAAGTTCCCATTTCTTCTTCAAGTTCCTCAACCTGCCATCTGAGTTTTCTTAACCCCCTTCTTAGTTTTTTGTCTCATTCCCTTTGCCCAGTCAGTTATAATTTCCTCTTTGCACCCTGACTCCACATCAGATTTGTGTTGTGTCCTCCTTGTTCCTTTCCTTCCTCAACAGTTCTTGTTCCCAGCTTTCTTGTCCTCTCACTGCTAGTTTACTCATAACTTTTGTTTGCCCCTCTTCTTCATTTATTGAGCCATAGTTCCTCCCCCACCTAATTTCTCTTACAAGCTCTTTGTCTGGTCTCTTGCACAGATAGGCATTCATTTCTAGTCCTAAACATTACTCTATAATTCTTACTGATAGAACAATAGTGCAAGAGATGAAGTGTATATGCATTCAACCCCCCTAGCTGGAGAGTTCTCCATATTGGGGCTGTGCAAAGCTTCACTTGCTGATTCAATTTGACAGAGATTCGGCCTGATTCAGTGGCTGAATCACTGAATCTAAATCGAATCAGAGGACCCTTTAATCTCTCCAAATTGAATTGGAGCCCTCCAAATCAATTTGGAAAGATTTGGCAATTCGGACATAGACACAGCTTTAAATGTTTTTTCTACATACCTCTAGGTAGCAGGTGGCTGGTGAATGCTAAGATGCTGGGGTGGATGGAGCATCCCACAGGAGTGTGGAAGGCTCCCCAGCATACTCAGCAGGAGACCCAGAAGTGGATCAGAAGCACTTCCAGTCCATTTCTGGGTCCACTGGGGAGCACACAGCCCCCCTCCCCACATCCCCTCTGTGGCCAATCACTGAGCTGGGGGGGGGGAGGTGCAGGGGAACCCCCTGCACACTCCCCAGAGGGCCCGGAATTGGACCAGAAGTACTTCTGGTCCACTTCTGAGTACACTGCTGAGCATGTGGAGGGGCTCCTGTGGGACACTCCATCCACCCCAGCATTGCAGCATTCACGAGCTGTGCGGGTACCTCGAGGTATGGAGAAAAAACATTTAAAGCTCTGTCTATGTCTGAATCGCTGATTCTCTGAATCAGCATCGAATCTTCAGATTTGGATTTAGCTGAATTGAATTGGGACAGTGATCTGAATCAACTAATCAAATCACTGTCCCTGATACAGGCCAAATCTGAATCAAATAGGGCCCATTTCGCACACCCCTACTACATATGCAAGCTCTCCAGTCAGAGAAACACTAGAGGGCTGCTCCCTGAGCCACTTCTGACCATTAATTGCCAGTCTGCCCTCTCCCCTGCCTTTGACTTCTGATGATTGGCCAGAGACTAAGACCATTCTTCCACAGAGGGAAACAAGTATATAAGGGGGGGTGCTTCAGGACCTGGGAGAATAGTTGTTCACCAGGGTTCCCCAAGGGATAACAAGGTCTAACGGCCACAAACTCCTGGAAAGTTGATTTAGACTGAACATAAGAAAAACTTCTTTACAGTCCATGTGTCCAGGGTCTGGAACAGACTCCCACAGAGGTAGTGCAAGCACCTACTCTGGACTCTTTCAAAAAGTATTTGAATGCTTATCTTGCTGGGATCATTTGACTCCATCAGACTTCCTGCCTATGGCAGGGGGGCTAGACTTGATGATCTTGTGAGGTCCCTTCCAGCCCCTAATGTCTGTAAAATCTATGAAATTCCCAGAGGGCTCCCTGCAGAAGAATGTTGCCTCCTCCCACAAATCAGTTTACCACAATTATTTGGGGGGGGGGGGGGGGATTTTCAAGGCAGTGTTCCCCCAGGTCTCCCGGACAGCTTACCACAGGGCAGGCTGTCAGGAAGGCACTGCCAAGGAGCCCTAGGAGGGAAAGCAGAGGACTATGGGTTATTGGGTGTCCTCAACATCCAAGAGGAGTGTACAGCCATTCCATTTAGATTGGGAGATTTTCATCCTGAATCTCTCTCCTCCTTGAAAGTTCACTCTAACTTTCTTGCAGAATAGTCAGTTCTTTTCTGCAAGAAATCGCTTGAAAAACTAGGATTTTCTCCCAGCACAAATATAACACCTGCTCATGGCCCTACTCTCCAATGCTCCTCACTCTGAGTTCAAGTATGTCCCCAGTACTGCTAGTGCTCAATCAGTTTCTATTTCCCTTTCCATTGTGGGGATAGTGCATGCACCATCTGGCCAGCACCAGAAGCTATGAGGGACTGGAAGATGCTAAGTGCGGACACAATCCAAGTTTTAAGTTGATGATGTCTTGGCTGATCTTTCAAAAGGCCTAATTTGAGGGGGATTTTTACTGGAACAGCAAACAGTTAATTCCAGACTCAAAACCAAAGCTCTTTCTAAATTGTAAGTTCCTTCAACAATATATAATAACCCTAGAGTGTCTCAAGAAAAAAAAACTGTCAACAAAATAAGCTCATCTTGGGGAAACTGAGTGGTGTCTGCACATAAATGTTGTATAGAGCTGACTTCCACTGAGGTCCCATTTTCTCTGCTTTGGGCTTGCCTGGTGGTTTGTAATCATCAGGGATCTTGGTTTTCTCTGATAAAAAAACCCCAAAACCCAATTTTCGGATTTAAAAAGTAACCCAAAATCCAAATTTTTCCACGATTAAAATAAAACACGACTAATATATATATGTGTATATATACACACTTTTAAAATAATTGTACTTATATCTTTTAGATGTATATTTTTATTAATCACATTATTGGGTGGGCACATAATCTAGTACATTGAAGATGGGAATGAAAGAAAGAAGATCTGCTTAGGTCTCTTCCGACCCTAAACACTATGAAACTATGCAACTAAAGAGATGAGTTAGGTATGGACTTTTACTCTATTTGTTATAGGGCAAGTGTGTACCTGTATCTCACTTCACCCATTTTGTAAAACAGCAGTAACAGTATTTATTTACTTCCTACGTATGGTTTAAGAATTAATTGTTTCAGTGAGGTTAATTTTTTCCAAAAGCAGGTATAGAACTAGATGTTCTGACAGAGGAGAATTATCAGATCAGACCTGGTAATTTCCTTCTTCCATTATTTTGTCATCAAATATATATAATGGTGTTTCATTTTAATTATGGGAAAATGTGAATTTTGGGTTACATTTTTTTTACTGAAAATTGGGGATTTTTTTTTTATCAGCGAAAACCAGGATGCCTGGTAATCATGCATACTGTCATCATGGCTAGTAGTCAAAATAGGGACTGAGAGCTGAATGCCTGTACCAATGTACCTGTATAAAGACTGCTGAACTTTCAGAAGCTGGTTCGGAAGGCTTTCTAGAAGTCTACAACCCAGGGAAGGAAAATTCAGCAGTGTTTTTTACTTATACAGAACTCCTTTACATCATCCTGGTTTCCTCATACTTGGCACTGGGAGCAGGATTTGACTCCTAATATACAATAAACAGCTGTTAAATGATTCATGCTTCATTTCAAGGATTTCCTTTGCAACAGTTATACTAAGTTTGTCATACATTTACATAATCATGTTACACATAACAGCATAGAGAAATCTATAAATCTCTTCCACATAATCATATAAAGCATTTACAGTAAAGCACAGATCAGTTATATATTCAATTGCTGTAAATGCATTGATTCAACGGGTTGACTGTACATATTATAATAAATGCCTTGTACATTTTGAATAAGGCAGCTCTGGTTGAAACGTGTAGAGGTGCTATTATGGAGGAAGGGTTAGCAGCCTCATAGACGCACGTTGTATATTTTTGGCTAAAGAAAGATTTAAACCTTTGCTAGGCATGAAAAAAAAATATTTTTTCTAAAGAAACTAAAACAACTTAGGGCATAGATTTGGGACCTAATACTGAACTTTTACGTGTTACTTCTGCATTTACAATATTGTAACTCTGGCCTTCTGTGAAATTAGTCCTGATTTACAAAATCTCAGTAGGATCAGGATCCTTCATTTTCTTTCTTTCTTTTAAGAAAGACAAAAATACATCTATTGAACACTTTAAGGCTTCCAATAAATTGATTGACCCTTGAAATATAAGGTCAAGTGTCTCATGTTTCTTTCAGTATTTCTATGCTTAAACACTTAAATCTTGTGCACAGGTCAGTTTATAAAGAGTTTTAATATGATGTTATTAGATATTACCCAGATCCAGTCTGGTGTTAAAAGAGCTTACATTTAGACATCCCAAGGCCTGAAATTCAGGTGCTTTGATTTGAAAGAGTTATCCAGTTTGGCCATTTTAAAACAGGTGTTTTGTTTTTTTCTATGCCTTCCTTTTCCTACTGGAAGGCAGTTCCAAAACCTCACAGCTTGATGGTTTATTCATGACCAATTTACAACCATTTGTTCTTGTGCCACCCTTGTCCTATAATTTAAGTAATTCATTTATCTCCTTGCTGTGTACCCCGTGTATATTTATATCATATCTTCACTCAGCCTTCATTATGTTAAGCTAAACAAGCCAAGCTCTTGTAGGCTTGTAATTCCTCTGGCCAACCCAATAACCTTTCTCTCCACCTTTTCCAGTTTTAATTTATCTTTCTTGACCAGAACTGTACACAGTAATCCAGATAATGTCTCAGCAGTGCCTGATACAATGTCATTTAACACTTCTTTATCTCCATCTGAAATGCCTCTTCTGATGAATCCTAGGATTGCATCATAGGGCTTTTTCACAGTTTCATCACATTGGTGGCTCATAATCATTCTGTGATTAACTAATAGGCCAAACTGCTTCTTCTGTTCTGTCATTTTAAAGGGACAAGTTCTCTGCATATATCAGATATTCGAAATTCTGGTGTATGTATGATTTAGTAATCTACACAAATAAAATTAATCCCATTTCTTAGAATCATAGAATCATAGAAAATTAGGGTTGGAAGAGACCTCAGGAGGTCATATAGTCCAACCCCTTCTCAAAGAAGGACTATTCCTAGCTAAGGCTTTGTCTTCCTGGGTCTTACAAACCTCTGAAGATGGAGATTCCACCACTGTCTTGGTAATCTGTTCCAGTGTTTTGCTACCTTCCTAATGAGAAAGTTTTTTCCTAATATCTAACCTAAACCTCCCTTGCTGCATCTTGAGGCTGTTGTTCCTTGTTCTGTTATCTGCCACCACTGAGAGCAGTCTAGCCCCATCCTCTTTGTAACCACCCTTGAGATAGTTGAAGGCTGTTATTAAATGCCCCCCAATTCTTCTCTTCTCCAAACTAAATAAGCCAAGTTACATCATCATCTCTTCATAAGTCATGTGCCCCAACCATTTTTGTTGCCCTTCACTGGGCTCTCCAACTTGTCTACAACCTTTCTATAGTGGAGGGGAGGAGCAAAACTAGACACAATACTCCAGATGTGGACTCACCAGTGCAAAATAGCAGGAAACAATCACTTCCCTCAATCTGCTGGCAATGCTGGTACTAATGCAGCCCAGTATGCCGTTAGCCATCTTGGCAACAAGAGCACACAGTTAGCTCATATTCAGCTTGTTGTCCACTGTATCCCTCTGGTCCTTTTCTGCAAAGCAGCTGCTTAACTAGTCAGTCCCCAGCCTATACCAGTGCATGGGATTGTTCCATCCTAAGTGCAGGACTTTGCACTTGTCCTTATTGAACCTCATGAGATTTCTCTTACTCCAGTCCTCAAAATTATTCTTATGTGATATTCTGATCCTATTTATTGAGGGCGTCCATGAAATGTCAGTTATCAGGAAATTTCATTACCATATCCTACTTCATACAACAAGGTTATTTAGTGGTTTATAAAATGATAACATTACCAAAAATAATCTCTGATAAACTCCACTAGTAATCACCCCCCCAACCCAACACTACTCATTATTTCCCCTTACCACCCTTATAGTTCTTATGCTGAACCCTTTTCTTCAGTTTCACTTATAATCTACCATGTGGCACTATATCAAACGCTTTCCTGAATTTCAGATACATTAGGTCTAATTCATTTCCTAAACATATTAGTCTTGTCAAAGAAAGAAATAAGATTAGTCTGTTACAATCTAACCTTGGTAAACTCATGTAGCATTCTATTCCATTTTACATTTATGGAATTTAGTGGGAAGTAACCCTGGTACAAAGAACCATAAAATAAACTTTTAGATAAATATGGGTAAGTACAGAAACCATGGGCACATCTACAGAAGTTACTGATTGTGCAGTAGCTTCATACTATTGTGCAGTAGCATTGCATGGCAAAAAACATGTAGAGATGCAACTGCACAGTAGTATTAGGCTACTGTACAGTAGCATCACTTAAAAGGCATTCACCGGTGCTACTATGCAGTAAGTGTGGTTACTGTGCATTTACTTAGTACTTGAATAAGCAAAGTTATACCACAGTTACTGCACAGTAGCACTCATGAATGGTTTTTAAGTAAATTGTGAATCTTAATGAGGTTCAATATATTTATACCAGTACTAAATAAATGCACAGTAACCACTGCACAGTAATGTATTGTGTAGACACACCTCCTTATGTCAAAGTAACAAGAGTAGAGTGTTGCTGTATTGATAGGATTAGACTATGGTGGATATCATTATCCTGGTTAACTGTAAAGTGAGGGCAAACCCAGAGAGAAAGAAAAGAAATGTTTGTGTGGAGAATGTGTACATCCCCAAATGGTGTACTTCATTCTTAGTGTGGATCCTAGAGGTGAGCATGGGTTCACTTTCCCAAGGACATTAATACTTCAGACTATCAGTTTTCTTTTTGCAGATGTCCTCATAAGGCGCAGACAGCAGAGCAGCTCCTCGCTGTAACTCATAATGCTTTGCAGGAAGTGTTCTGAGTTACAATGATTTCCCAGACCAACAGAAGTGTACTGTTGGGTCCAGGGCAGAGGCCAGGTTGGGAAAAATCCAGCTCCTGGCTATGAGCTTGCAGCTGGTTTCCTCTAGCAACAGCCCCTCCTCTCTCCCAGCATGGACACTATTTTCAGAATGGGAGGGGGGAAAGGGAGCTGAGGGAGCTCATTCTGGGGGTTCCCAGCTGGCGCTGGAGGGTGGGGTGGGAGGATGGGAGTTCCTCCACCTTGGGGAAGACTCCAATCCATCCAGATCCACCTTGTAGCACCAGCTGAAAAAACCTCAGAACAAACTCCCTCAGCTCCCTTTCCCCCCTCCCATTCCAAAAAGAGCTCCAAGGCTGGGATGCAGGCAGGCACAAATTACTGAAAATGCTATATTTTTTATCTGAATCCCCATGCAACAAAGGTTCAGACTTTCTTTGCAGCCCAAACTCCCTCTCCCTTTCCTCCCTCCCATTCTGAAAACAGTTCCGGGGCTGAGAGGTGGTACAGACAGAAGTTACTGAAGCCTCTGTATTTTGAAGCATCTTCATCTGAACCCTCATGCAATGAGAGTTTAGATTTTCATGGGATCAGACCCTTTTAAAGTGCTCTGCAGCCATGTACTTCTGTTCGGTCACAGCTGTAGAGCAATTTCAGGGGGCAGATCAGGTGAAAACTTTTACTTCTATCTGCACCTATAACTTACAAGTCTTCTAACTTACAAAGGGAGAGGCAGTGCCCCTACAGATGACAGCCTCATTCACTCATGGCACAACCTGATTAATTTTCCAAGCCCCAAATGAGGGATGAGTCCTGTGGAAGAAAATGTAATTGTCATCACTGGAAACAGAATATTGTTTATCCACATTTCCCTGTCTAATAAATTATCACAGTGTTTCCCTGCCTACTGACTTCCAGTTACGTAAACAGACCTGATGTTTTCCAGGTCCTTAAGGTACTTACGTTTGCTTGACATGTACATACTTAGCAAGCACCATCGTGCTAGGTACTGTATAAGATAAAAGCAGTATTAATAGTATCACAAAAGAAAACTAGCAGTAGACCACAAGTGAAAACAGAACCAAGACATAAGCTATGTGTAAATATATATTTATGTACATGTATACACACATACAAAATTCCATATATAAAATGTATATATTGAGTACACATGTAAATATATCCCATGAAAGGTTTTACACTGTATATACCCACACAGTTAGTGGCTCTAGTATGAAAATATTTTGTAAAATATGTAAACTGCAGTCAAGGCTGCACTGAACGGTTCTAAAATTATTTGGTTAAAGGGTAAATACACCTTGTACATCATAATGAAAATCTTATAGGTAGGGGTGGAGATTAACACTGCAGGCTGTCTTCAGAATATTAATAAAATTCAATATATTTTCTAAAAGGTATAATTTATATTTTGTGGAAATGAGACTCTTTTCTAATAAAATTCTTCTGTCCTTCATTCTGTTCATATAATTTTTCTATAAATCATCCTGTAGGAATTTTTTCAAAATATTCATCTCAGGGAGAACCTATTTAAATAAGCCCTCTTAGCAAGATTTTTCAGAATTAAAATTATACCACAAGCAATACTTTATCCAATATGCTTCCTTCTATAGAATGTCTTTGTGACAAAAACAATATTTTGTTGAATTACATTATGTTAAAATAACTGATTTGGGGTGATGCTTCTAGTATATAATAAATACTATGTATAAAAGATCAACAAATTATCTGTAACCATTTTAATTTAACCAGTCCCCAGACCTGTGCAGATGTAGCTGATTTTTTCTCCACATCTACATATATAGTGAAAAAAACCTAAGGACATTGTGCTTAGCTTCACCACAAAGAAAGAATGAAAAAGGAGAAAAGTGCTGCTAGTTATAGTCTCTTTTCTTGCTTTCGATTAAAGTAAACATTATGCCCTTCATAATAAGGGTAATAAGAATAATTTTACCGATAGTGTCTGATGTTCAAAATATGTATTATTTATAAGAAAAGGATGAGGTAGTTGTATTTTAAGTACAGGAATTTACAAAAGGGAAGAAAAAAGAAATTCTTTTGATTAGAATTAGACACCTTCTTTATTAATACAGGCATAAATCTGGCAGTGTTTCTCTACTTGTAGGCCCCATATTATGAAGGCATCCCCCCCATGTTAGAACGCACCCAGAACAGGGATGTATTCATATCCGTAACTAAGAACTTTCTTGAGTCAGGAATCTTTCAATATTTTCTTGTTGTGTTTTTCATTTGTTTGATTGATTGTTTGTTTGTTTTTGATTTTTAATGAGAGTAGGAATAGAAAATAAATGGATCTTGAGAATAAAGACTCCAGGAGTAGACCCATGTTTTCTCTTTCCTTCTTCAATTCAGATTCTATCTAAATATAGAAAATATGCAAACAAAGAAGAGAAAGAAGAGGAGGAAGGAGAGGATTATTTAGGTGTTTCTGTTTTTGCAGCTGTAGTTAGGAGAGGGAAAGGATAATTCTCAAGTACCATAAAAGGCCTATTTGAAAACTGCTGTGTGAAACAAGGGCAAACATCCAGGCAACATTAAAAATTGTCCATGGAAATGTTATATGTACATTGTCTATGTGTACAAAAATTCTGCAAACTCATGAGAAAGCTGAAAGGACATGTCAAGAAGAAAACAAATGGTTGATTACCCCGCAATATGTTGTTTCATAATATCATAGTTCTTAGGTTCAGAAGGGACCTAAACAGGTCCAACCCCCTGCCATGGGCTGGAATGGGTGCCGAGGTCATATCACCCATGCCAAATATCTGTCCAGACTCCTCTTGAAGACCCCCAAGGTAGGAGAGAGTAATACCTCACTTGGGAGCCCATTCCAGAGCCTAGCAGCCCTAACTGTAAAGACTTCAGTAGACTTCACTGCTCTGGCAGTGTCCTGATGTCCAGCCTGAACCTGCTCTCTAACAATTTGTGGCCGTTATTCCTAGTAACCCCGGGTGGTGCCCGGGGGAACAGAGCCTCCCTCAATTCCCACTGGTCCCCCCTGGTGAGTTTGTAAACACTGGTCCCCGCTAGTGAGTTTGTAAATGGCCACCAGATCCCCTCTCAGCCTTCTCTTGTGAAGGCTGAATAGGTTCAGGCCCTTTAGCCTCTCTTCATAGGGCTTGACTCGCTGCCCCTTGACCATGTGGGCGGCCCTCTGGATCCTCTCAATGCTAGCCACATCCCTCTTGAAGTGCAGTGCCCAGAACTGGATGCAGTACTCCAACTGTGGTCTGACTAATGCTGCAAAAAGGGGAAGGATCACCTCCCTGGACCTGCTTGTGATGCATCTGTAGATGCATGACAAGGTGCGGTTAGTCTTACTGATGCTTCCTCACATTGGAAGCTCATGTTCATTCTGGAGTCAACAATGACTCCAAGATCCCTTTCTGCCACCGTGTTGACAAGAAGGGTGTTTCCCAGCCTATAGGTGTTTTGCTGGTTCCTTCTCCCTAGATGCAGTACGTTGCATTTGTCTGCATTGAATTCCATCTTATTCTCATCCACCCACTTCTGCAATTTGTCTAGATCTAGCTGGATTCTGTCCCTTTCCCCCAGTGTGCCCTCCTCGCCCCACAACTTGGTGTCATCAGTGAATTTGGACAGAGTGCATTCCATACCCACATCCAGATCACTGATAAAGATGTTGAAGAGTACAGGCCCCAGGGCTGAGCCCTGGGGCACTCCACTGCCCACATCCCTCCAGGTCAAAAACAACCTGTCCACCACCACTCTCTGGGTGTGACCATCTAGCCAATTTGCCACCCATCTGACTGTTTAGGCATCAATGCCACAGTCACCTAGTTTTTTTCAGGAATGTGGTGGGAAACCATGTCAAAGGCCTTATTAAAGTCTAGGAAGACGACATCTACCCCTACACCCTCATCCAGGGACTTTGTTACCTGATCATTGTATTAGCAGGTTAGTCGGGCAGGACCTGCCCTCAGTGAACCCATGTTGGTTGCCCCTGAGCTTTACCTCCCCTGCTGGGCCCCTGCAGATGTGCTCCTTGAGAATTTTATCAAAGGTCTTCCCAAGGACTGAGGTGAGATTGACTGGCCTATAATTGCCGGAGTTCTCTTTTGTCCCCTTCCTGTAAATGGGGACCACATTGGCCCTTTTCTAATCCTCTGGTACCTGACCAGTGCCCCATGAGTGCACATAGAGCCATGCCAGGGGCCCCGCTATGACCCCCACCAATTCCCTCAGCACCCTCAGGTGAACAGCATCTGGACCTACTGATTTAAACACGTCCAGCCCCTCCAAAAGTTCCCTAACTAGGTCATCCCTGACCCTAGGCATGGCGGTGCCTCCCCTGGATCTGTCTGCAATTATAGTGGGGGAGATGTCCCGGTTCCTGTTCAGGAATACGGAGGCAAAGAATTCTCTACCAGGTACCTTCTTCTTACTTCCTATGTTTTTGAAAAAGGACTTTTTATTATCCTTAATTCTGGTTGCTAGCCCTAGCTTCATCTCTGCCTTGGCCTTCCTAAAAGCCTCCCTGCAGCCTTGAGAAACAGAGGTGTAACCCTCCTTGGTGATAGCCCCTTGCTTCCACTGTTTGTACACCTCCTTTTTTGCCCTCAGACATCCCTGGATGCCTTTTCTGAGCCATGGGGGTGGGGGCTTCTTAGCATTCCTGCCCCCCTTGGTGCACGTTGGGACTGACTCCCTTTGAGCTTGGAGGATCATCTCCTTGAGGAACAACCACCCGTCTTGGACTCCCATATAAATATGTTTCCTTATAAATATGTTTCTGCACATATGCAAGCTTACATCATCTTTTTTGATGCATTTATAGGAGCTATGTGAGAAGCAAGGATATTTTTGGGTGATATTCAGGGATCCTGGTTTTCTCTGATAAAAAAAAATCTACAGTTTTTGGATTAATGGAAGTAACCCAAAATCCACATTTTTCTGTCATTAAAATCAAACACCACTAATATATATCTATATATTCATATATTAGTGGTGTTTCATTTTTATCACGGAAAAATGTGGATTTGTGGTTACTTTTTTTAGTCCAAAAACTTGGGATTTTTTTTTTATCAAAGAAAAACCAGGATCCCTGGTGATATCTTTTATTAGACCAAATGTATAAAGTTAGACAAGCTTTAAATGCAAAGCATTCTTCTCCAGGTCTGAGGAAGAAAGAAAGCACAGAGGTTTTTAAGAAAAGTGGGTAGAGCTATGAAATTGGAGGGGGTGGGGAGGAATTCCCAGGGGTAGCAGACAAACAACCGAGGAAAATAAACTTGATTACTGGGAGATCAAGACCTGTCAGAGGGCAGGGGGGTCATTATCACCTGTATTATGTAGGATAAATTTCAGGAATCAGATACAGCATGTCATAAAATCAATATTGGTAGTCAGTCCTTGGTTTCTAGTGTCCAGCCAGCTTATGAATTTTTGTTACCAAACTTGCCTTTTAGAGGTGTTTGGTAGATTTCCCTTGAGCAAAAGGGTAGTGAGATCAGAAACAGAGTGGTTGTTTTCTGAAAAAATGTGCTCCTACTGGTGTTTGTGTATCTCTGTCCTTTATATTTTTTCCAAAAGAGTTCATTCTGATGCATAGCTGCTGTTTAGTTTTACCTACATAGTTACCATCAGGGCATTTGGTGCATTGAAACAGATATATCACATTTTGAGAGAGGATTCAGATGGGTTCATCATGGGGGTTCATAGAGCTGATTTCTGTAGCAGTGGAGATGTGATGACAGGTTAAGCATATATTGCTAAGGCAAGTCAGTGTCTACCTTGATGTCTGTTGAGCAGCGGGGGTTGTTTTTGATGAAGATTTGAGCCAAATTAAGAGGTTGTTTGAAACCCAGAAGAAGAAGGGCTGGCAATATTTGTCTCAAGGTCTGATCTTTTCTTGAGGATAGGCTGTAGTTTGATGATTTATCATATTGGTTCCATTGTGGAGTAGTAGGTGACCACCACAGTGTGGGGTCACAAGGGGTTTTTTTTTCGTATTGCAGCAGGTTACTGCAGAGTATTTGTGTGGTTCTTTCAAAGATAACAATCTGTTTCTCTACTGGAGCATCCTTGATATATAAAGGCAGATTTCAGGTTGGCCAGGTGAGATGTGTATATGTAATGGGTTTGTGAAACAAAGGAATATGCTGACAGTACAGAATGTGAACAGTATGACAATCACAGAGAGACCAAACAGTGATGGCCAGAGATAAAGAGTCATCAGGAGTGGAAAAGAATACAAAAGAAGAGATTTCAGAGTAGCAAAGGGTCCCGAGAGGGGAGCCTAAGGCCACTATGGACAGAAGGCATGCCACCAGCCCATTTCACCCACCCCACTGTGGGGAGTGGGCCTCAGCCTTCAACCTCCAGGCTGCTGACATCTGACATTCAAGAAAAAACCTCAGACTGTGGCTCGCATACTGGCCAGATGTACCTTGACTTTGACAGCTCTAGGATTGATACTTATTGAGTTGTTTTCATTATTCTTATCTGCTATCACTGTGTATCAATAAAATTTGCCTATTATCAAATGGAGAGGACGTGGCCAGTCTGAGGGTCTGCCCAGAACAAGGTATCTGGGTCATATATCCAGTGCCAACAATAGCTGTTAAACTATCAAAGTCAATATGTGAGTCCAAATGTTCAATCCAGATGATGAAAATATCATTTATATAACACAGGTATAGTGCAAGTTTGATGGTGACATTTTCTAGAAATTCCTCTTTCAGGTGTCTCAAGAAGAAGTTGGCATATTAAGGAGACATCTTTGTGCCCATAGCTGTACCCATGGTTTGGAGTAGGTGATGGTTGTTAAAAGTGAAGTTGTTGTGGGTGAGGAAGAAGTGGATAATTTGTGCAAAATGTTGCAAATTTGAATGTATTTCATGTTTTTGTAGGTATTTCAGACAGGCAACTGTGCCTTCATAGTGTGTGATCATAGGGTGTTTATTCACATGCTCCAGGAATTGGGGGACACCTTAATTAGAGTGGCTCTGAGAACTGCTCTAATTAAAGTGCCCAGAGTGTCATGTGTATCAGCATCCCCATGCTGAAAAATGGTGGTGGGGGCACTTTAACTAAAACTTTTTGAACAAGCTTCAGATAAAGTGCCCCTGTCGCCATCATTCAGTGCGAGAACACTAATACATGTGACCCTATGTAATTACCGCACTCCAGCAGTCTCAATTAATTAAGTCTGCTCCAATGCAGTGTAATTACAACATGTTGGAGCAGACTCTCTGCATATGTATAGTTACCCTTACTGTCCAGGATGGTTACATCCATAGTTGCAAATATGGCCTTCTTGGGAAGGTGGTTGATGCTCTGGATTCTGTTGATGAAGTCTGTTGTGGCTTGTAGAAAACTTGATCTTTTGAATGACAAGTAGTTTCAGGATAGGTTCTCTGAATCCTGATAGCTCTTCAGTGAGTGTTACCACAGTTGGATATGATGGGTCTCCCAGGGTCATCTTGTTTGTGGCTCTTTGCGAGAATATAGAAAGTTTCTGGGGATATCTGAAAGTAGTTTTTGCTAAAGCTAGTGAGAGAAGAATTCAATTATATTTTCCAGTTCCAGAGCAAATGTTGATGTGTGGTCCTCCCTAAATTCTTTTTAGTATTTGGTGTCAGAGAGTTGTCTGTTGGCTTCATTGATGTAATCTTGACAGTTTAGGATGACTCCACCTTTGTCTGCTGGTTTGATTATTATTTTTCTTTTTGGATCTTCAGGACTGTATTGATTATCTCTCTGAAGAGCAGAGGTTGTTGTGGACCTCATTTTTGTTGAGAATTTCACTGTTGGCTTCCTGAAACAGTCAATGTAGTAGTTCAATGTGTGATTATATTCACTGAGATGTCCAATCCGATATTTTATTATTGTTTATTTTCTCAGTTGCAACAGGAGGGTTATCAGAGCTGGTTGTATCCTGATTGTGGAAGTATTTTTTCAGGCAAAGTCTGCAGAAGAAGTCTTCTAATTTTCCACATATTGGGATCTTGTCAGGTTTTTTATCTATGCAGAAGTTCAGGCCTTTGGAGAGTTAAGATATTTCAGAGTGAGATAGGGGATGTTGTGATAGAAGCTATATACAGAAGCTTAAATTTTGTCTTTTAATAATAATATGTCAAGGCCTTTCTTGAGACAGGAAAATGGACATTTCAATTCTGGTTCATACCTTAGTTTCATTTAGTCCAATATCCTGCCCACAACCACGGTCAGTACGAAACAAAACAAAAACTTTCTTTCCCTTAGGTGGCAGTGGTGGCTGCCATTCTTGTGTTCCTACTAAATTGGCATTCAGGGCTAGTATCCCACTCACCTGCACCTAGTTACGCTACTAGTGAAACCGCATTTTAGATAGAGGTGGAATAAACTGTCTCCCATACAAGGTTATATCCTATCTTCTATTAGTTAAATTTTGACTTAAAACCTGAAGCATGAAATTTAATAACCTATCTAAAATGTGTGCTAGTATTAATTATTCTGGATATTCTTAGTAATCATATAAATAGTCAATCTCTTTGATTTAGTTTAAATTATTGGCCTCAAATGCTTCCTGTATCCATGAGCTCTGCAGTCTACTTATATGTTGTGTGTAAAAGTACCATTTAACTGTTTTGATTGTGCCAAATTTTTAATTTCATTGAATGTTGTCCAATACCTGCATTATGAGACATGGGAAGTAGATGTACCTAATCTACTTTCTCTGTATCTTTAGTTATGTTATATATTTTCATCATTTTACCTGTTCATTCTCTTCTTACTTTAAGTTTTTAAAGCCCCAGATCCTTTTATAACCTTTTTCTGACCCCCCTCTAATACTTCTACACTAAAACAAAGATACTTCACAGGGGCCTAACATCCCTGTGTAGATGAGGGTTCATGAACTAGCTTGGAGTAAATACAGCTGCAGCAAACAGTTGCATGGGACAACTCTTAGGCTAGGGACAGACATTACACATAAACCAGTTTAAGTTCTGTGCACATAAACCGGTTTGAAAATGGCTGAAACTGGTTTGAGATAAACCTGGTTGAATGTCGTCTCAGACTTAGCTGATTTGGGTCATACTGGTTTATGCAATGTCTGTCCCAGATCCCTTGCTGGTTTAAAATAAACCAGACTTCCCCAGCATCCTGGCATGCTCTCTGGGCTGGCAGGGCTCTCTGCTCCACAGCAGAGCTAGCTTCTCCCCTCTGCTGCCGGAATGGCCTCTCCCCTCTGCTCCCTGGCTGCAGCTCGGGCAGGGACTTGCAGGCACAGAGCATCTGCCTGGCTTCTCCCTGCTAAACAGGAATTATTCTCCCCTCCCCTCTGCCTTACCCAGACACCTCAGCATTATCTAGCAGACCACATGTTGGCTACCCTCTGTGGTGTGGGAGATGACAGGCTTTTTGGAGATAATCAACAGGTAGCTTAATGTCCTTCCTTGGAAGAGCTGTTCGAGAAGCGCTCCATTAGTTAATGGAGAGGGGCTTTGTTTTCTTAATAGGTAGATAAACACTGAGTTAGAGGTGAAAAACATTCCCTGCTGGGCTGCTTAGGAAGTGGGGGAATAATCAGAGCATCCTGCTGGGGCCTGGCCATGCCCCCCTCAGCTCCATGCTGTGGAAGGGAGGGAGGGCTGATCTAGTGCCCCCCCCCGGCTTCTAGCCTGAGCCACGGCAGGCATGTGCCTGCATTTCTGGGATGTCTGTCCAGTTATAAAACTGATTTAGCCTAGCCAGGTTAGACTTACCTGAAAAGATTGAATCAATTCAGATGCAGGCTTTTTGAATGTCTGTCCTTATCCTTATGCTCCAGCTGTTTGCTGCTACTTTTATTTCAAACAGCACCTCTTCTTTGATCTGCTGCTTGTGACACCTATACCGAGTGGAAAAGTAGCACCTTTTGAAATAAAAGCCCCAGCAAACGGCTGAGTCACTTAGTTCCTGCTGGAACTAAGCAGGCTGCAAACTACCTGGATCTGGGTTCTACTGTGTATCTTTTTTGAGATCATGTGATCTGTAGGGTGCACACTATTGTGTTACTTAGTATGCTCTTTTAGCATCCAATATGTGGCTTTTTAAAATATAGATAAACATTTCTAGATCTTTGGAACTAACTCATAATGCTTTCTAATTCTGCATAGTGTCTAATTTACAGCACTCCAAATTAGACAAATTAAACATCTGTCAAAAGACATTACATAACATAAATGGGAAAATTATTTGGGTAAAAAGTGACAACTTTAACTTTAAGCAATATTGGATAGTACAAAAGCTATACCTAGAAGATTCCATAGGTGCAGGTAGGTTATCTTATATTCTTAGATGTCTTATAATGAAATTTATGTTTAAGTTGTGTCCAGGAATTACCCATTCCAAAATTGTATAAATTACTACAATTCCAATTTTCCATTATGGGCAATTATGAATTTGACCTGCCTGACATCCTATGAAATGTGGAAGTTTCAAAATAGTATCTCCAAAAACTATTTAAAAGAGCCCATTATGATTCATACCATGCCAGTACCTCAACATTCAGAGCAGTCTCTGAATTCACTTTATCTTTATCCTTGTTCTCTGAATTTTAGATTCTTAGGCATTGGTCCTTTGTAGTCAGTATTTCTCTTAGTTATGGTGTTTCAGTTTAAATTTAGCACTCAGATTTGGATTAAATTAAAAGTAATTAATGTGTACAAAATAGACTGGTAGAAAAAATGAAACCTTGAAATTTCACTAGAAATTTTGATGAAATAATTAAAGAAACAAGTGAAAACTAACAGAGACATATGTCCTCTTGCTTCTGCCTGAGATATAGCACAATAAATTATTTTCTCATTATTTTCCCTTTGTATGTTAGTGTTAGGTCCTGATTCCTCCCAAACCTTATTTGTTTTCCATGACAAGATTTCAACTTGCCAAGTTATTCTAAATATCTAAATACAAGATGTATATTCTTTGTACTGCTCTCTTTCAGTGTCTATTTCTATAGGCCCTTTTGACTAACAAGCTTTCTATAGTGTGCTTGAAGAAGTACAATTCAGTTTTGAACTGTTGCACCTTCCTGTTTGGTTTGAATATTATTGATTTACTTCCATATTTTCTGCTTGTTTGACTGAGTCATCTTGTACCAGGTGCCACACCAACAACATCATATTCCACATGCTGTATTGATTAACCTATTCTTTGTGGCCTTTTTCCTTCTTTTCTCAATGTAGTATTTTTCATCAGATGTTCCATACTTCTCTCTTGGCATGGCCTTCATTTCCCTCTCTGTTTCTTCTGCAGCTTGTTATACACTGTAGGTCTTTTCAGTATCAGGTCAATTTTCCTTAGCAATCATTCATGTATCTTATTATTTTTGCATCTGAAATCAATGTTGCCTTTATAAGGGAATCTTTTAATTGTCCAAATTCATAAGATTAGTGCTTCCATTTTATATTAGTCATAAATTCCTCTACTGTTTCCTTTTCATTCCAGGTGCTGTTCTAGAAAATGTCTCTCTCATCTATGACATTTTCATATAGACACAATTATCATTAAATTTTTACAATACTTTCTTTTAGGGGTGTGCATAGTGGGCCCTATTCAATTTGGATTTGGCCTGAATCAGGGACAGTGATTCGATTTATTGATTCGGATCACTGTCCCCAATTCAATTCGGCTAAATCCAAATCTGAAGATTCAATGCTGATTCAGAGAATTAGTTATTTGGGCATAGATGCAGCTTTAAAAGTTTTTTCTACATACCTTGAGGTACCAGGCATGGCTTGTGAATACTGTGATGCTGGGGCAGATGGAGTGTCCCACAGGAGCACAGGTGGCCCGTCCGTGTGCTCGACGGTGAACCTGGAAATGGACTGGAAGTACTTCTAGTCCACTTCTGGGTCTGTTGGGGAGTGTGCTGGGGGCCCCTGGCTCGCGATCAGCCATGGGGCAACGCCATTGCCCAGCTATATCCAGGAGGCACCAGTCACCAAGCTGGGGGGGCACAAGAGGGTCCCCCTGTGCACTCCCCATTAGACCCAAAGTGGACCGGAAGTGCTTCTGGGTGACTTCTAGGTCTTCTGCCGAGTGCACTGCCCCCCCCACCCCACAGTGTTTCTGTGGGACACTCCATGAGCCCTAGCATCACAGCATTCACGAGCCAACTGCTACCTAGAGGTATGTAGAAAAAACATTTAAAGCTGACTCTATGTCCAAATCACCAAATCTTTCCGAATGCCTCCAAATCAATTCAGAGGGTTATGATTTGATTCAGAGAGATTAAAGGGTCCTCTGATTTGATTCGGATTCAGAGATTTGGCCACTGAATCGGGTCAAATCTCCACTGAATCAAATCATGGACTGAAGCGGCAAACAACCCTACTTTCTTTTCCCTCATCCTCTTCATCAGTGGAGAATCTATTGTCCATATATAGTGCATCTGTACTAACCACAACCTGGGAGAAAGCAATTTCCATTCTGTGGCTTTCACATATATACAAAATGTCATTTGAAATGCTTCCATAGCTCTCATATTCAATCCCATTTAAAATAAAATGAGTGGAAAAAGATTTGCTATAAGGTAAGAAAAACCCTGGGGACAAGGCTATGTGTCCCCTATTTAATGTAAGATCAGGTTTAAAGCATGTGCCCAAAATAAGATTTCATGATGTCTTTAGAGTTTTACAATGCATTCCTTATTTTTTTCAGGGCTGGAAGAATGTATTTGTTGCTGACAATTGGCTGTTGAGCTTTTACTTATACCTTTTGTCTCATTTTTAAAAATCCCTCTAACTGTCATTAGACCTTACATATGAATATAAGTACTTGCCAACAGACTTGTGGTTGATCTTATGAAGAGGTATGCAGTCTTTGAGAATGGCCTCTCTCAGGTTCATCTGCAGATACTATAAGAAACAGCACAATTATTGAATAAACTTCCCCATAGTGAATGGGGAAGTTGACCATTAGAGAATACCAGTAATCTTCCCCTGATTTAATTTATACCAATTTTTAACACAAATACCTTAACCATTTGCCAGTCTGGTGTTTTTTCTCTTCCTGGATTCACCAATACTCTGTCATCTTCTACACAGGATATTGTGATGTTTTCAGTGAAGAATGAGTGATTTCAGGATAACTCAGCTGAATTTGGAGTGAGAAAATAATACAAACAAATGAGAACCTGGTATTCAACAATCAACATAGCTGAATAATTAGCTCAGGAACATTCCCTGAGAAGAAATGAGCAAAAGGAAGTATAGTAACTGAATAGTTATTTGAAAAAGGCATGTGGCAACTTTAACTTAATGACTTTAAATCTTTATAGTAACAAATCCTTGGCCTATGAACCTTTTCAGACAATGTCTCTGGAATTCATTTCTAGAATCTTTGATTGAGTCCAAGAGCTCAGAAGTGTTAAAAAAAAAAAGGACATTAGCACTGGAGATCAGATATAAACAGTAAAGGGTTCTGGATAGTATCCAAACCTTTTTGTTCATGACCAATACCAATTCTAATTATTGGAATTTGGACTTACTTTCCATTAAAATACATAATCCTATTATCCTATGTTAATCTTACCTATTTCTCTGATTACCTATGTATCTGATATTAATATTTTTGAGATGGGATACTACATTAGATTGGACACTGAACTGATCCAGTCTGGCACTTCTTGTGCCCTGTAGCTAAAGCATGAAAATGGAATTCAAGAAATATGAGCTCTCCACAAGATCTGCTATATATTTCCTGTGTGGCCTTGGTTAAATTACTTATGTTCATAAAAGGTTTTTTTTTGGCTTAATGACAGACCAAACCTAGGTAGCTTAAAAGTTCAGTTCCATACTTTGGAATTATTTTGTCTGCAGATATCTTCCTCTATCCAAATAAGATTTGTTTATTTAAAAATTGGTTTTATTCTCACCAAACTATGTTAAATATGAAATAAAATAAACACCTTTCTGTAGGGCCTAGTGGTGATATGTTTTTTTGTTTATTACCAGGTTCTAGTAAGCCTACTGGACTCCAGGGTTTTAGAAGAGTTAATCACCCAACAAGTCCCATTCAGACACCTAAATAGAATGGATAGATTTTCAAAAGCATGGCTTTTGTTGTTCTCACATGACCTGAAGTATCTGTACATACTTCAAAATTGGGTTATTTTTAAATGGATAATATTCTCAAAATCTAGCTCCGGTAGTAAGTAATACTTACCATGATGTGTTGTTTTTAGTTTACATGAGGTTTGCATATGACTTTGTAGCAGGGGCATGGCTGAGACCCGTACTCATCAGAGCAATGGCTGCCAGCGTGCTTACTATGTGGCAGATCCCCGGCCAGGCTCGCAGCTAGTGCACAGCAGACACCCCCCAGGCTCCACTCCCAGACCAGGGTATGGGCCAGAACCTCAATTCCTTGTGGACATGGGTAGCAGCCCGAGAAGATGGCAGGTGGCCAGCACAGGAGGTGCTGCCTAGGGTCTGGAATTGGTAGGTGCAGGGACTGATGAGCTCCTCCTCCTCCTGTTGGTGTCAGCAGCACACATGGAGGCAAGCGGGAGTCCAGGTTGGCCCAGACCAACCTGGAACTCCTCATATAAGGTTGCACTGACCCCAGGAAGGGAGGAATGCCAGCATCAGCACTGCCCCGCACAGTGTTCTCCACTGAAACTGAAGGCCAGGAGCTGAGGGCCAGGACCACTCCAGCTGTCTGAATGGAACCCTGACTGCCTCTCTACCCTAGGAGGTACATTTAGGGGCTACACAGAGGTTCATTATTCCCCTGGCCCCACTTTACCCAAAGGGTTCAGCCCAAGACAGACTGGTCCACTTGGATTGGGGTCATATAAAGGGCAAGCTCTGAGGAGCTTTGACTGCCTGAGGAAAGGTGGCCAAGATTGGGCCAAGGAAAGGCCTGAAGCAGGCATGGACATGGTTATTTAAGTTATATTAGTTTATTCATTTCCTCATGTGGTCTGCCACATAGTGCAGAACTGCAGCAAAGACTGGAGGGCTTAGCTGAGGTATACTGACCCCAGGAAATGCAGTTTCCTTCCATCACGGACTCTTCTGCCTAAACAATGGGGCCAGATGCACAGTACAGCCAGGCATCTATACCAAACACCCAGAAGAATACCCGTGTGGAAAGGGGTGGGTGTACGGAAGGTGGAGCCCCACAGAAGATTCATAGATATTGTGACCCACACCTGTCTCAGCCAACTCTTTCCAAGCAGGTACCACCTCCTGATACCTTTTTTGGTTATACTAAGTCATGGCATGCAAGATATAAAAATAGGAGAGTGAGACACCCGCTGAGCCTGTGGCACTCAGGCCACACCCCAGTGTAGCCACTTGTCCGGGGTCCCTCTACAGACCTCTTTACTAAAGATCCCCCCCCCCCCATGATAGCATATGGGGCCATACAGAAGTGGGACCAGGATTGCTTGAATGCTGCCATTTTCAGGGGGTCTGGGCCAAACTGCAGGAGTATGGCTAAGGCAAATGGCCAAAAACCTGTTTCTGAATGATTGCAAAGTGAATATTTGCAAATGTTATACTGATATGTTCATCAGAATGTATAAATTAATTAACACACCCATCTGAATAGGTAGTGGAATCTGCAGTTTAGATTAAGCAAAATATCTAGACAGAAACAGCCTGCAAGAAGGCCTTGAGGTATATAAACCAAGTACAACAGACTATAGTTTCAGCACAAGGATACTGTGAATGTCAGTTCAGTGTCTAGGCATGTTCCATTAGTACCTGATGGATTGGAAACTTAGCAGACATTAGGTACCTTTTAGCTCTGATATGAACTGCAGGAAAGCTCAGGTAGGAGTTGGGGGCAAAGTTATTTGATCTGGACTGCATCTGAGTGTGCTCAGAATCCCAAGGGCAGAATGGAGTCACATAGGGTGAAGAGAGTAGAAACAATTTTCACCTGATCTGGCCCTTGAAAATGCTCTACAGCCATGACTAAACACAAATGCATGGCTGCAAACCACTTAAAAAAGGCCTGATTCTGTGAACAATCTTACATGACAGTTCAGATGAAGATGATCCATAGTTTCATAGTTTCATAGTTGGTAGGGTTGGAAGGAACCTAAGTAGATCATCAAGTCTGCCCCCCTTCCATGGGCAGGAAAGAATGCTGGGGTCAAACGACCCTGGCTAAGTGATTATCCAGCCTCCTTTTGAAGACCCCCCAGGGTAGGAGCGAGTACCACTTCCCTTGGAAGTTGGTTCCAGATCCTAGCCACCCTAACTGTGAAGTAGTGCCTCCTGATGTCTAGACTAAATCTACTCTCAGTCAATTTATGGCTGTTATTCCTTGTTACTTCCAGTAGAGCTCGGCGGAACAGAGACTCTCCCATAGCCTGCTTGTCCCCCTTGGCAAGTTTGTAGATGGCCACCAGATCCCCCCTCACCCTTCTCTTGTGTAGGCTGAACAGGTTCAAGTCCTGTAGCCTCCACTCATAGGGCCTGCCTTGCTGCCCCCGATCATGCAAGTGGCCCTCCTCTGGACCCTCTCGATGTGTCCACATCCCTCCTGAAGTGCGGTGCCCAGAACTGGATGCAGTACTCTAACTGACCAGTGTTGCATAGAGGGGGAGGATCACCTCCTTGGACCTGCTCATGATGCATCTGTGGATGCATGACAAGGTGCGGTTAGCCTTCCTGGCTGTGTCCCCATGTTGTCAGCCCATGTTCATTTTGGCATCAATAATGACACCAAGATCCTTTTCTGCCTCTGTCCTGACTAGAAGGGAGTTCCCTAGCCTGTAGGTATGCTGCTGGTTCTTCCTCCCCAGGTGCAATATGTTGCACTTGTCCATATTGAAACCCATCCTGTTCTCATCCGCCCACCCCTGTAACCTGTCCAGATCTAGTTGTAGCCTTTCCCTTTCCTCCAGCATGCCCACTTCTCCCCACATCTTAGTGTCATCCACAAATTTGAATAAGGTGCTTTTCACCCCCTCGTCCAAGTTGCTGATAAAGATATTGAACACTGTAGGCCTGAGGACTGAGCCCTGGTCGACCCCATTGCCCACATCCCTCCAGGTCAAAAAAGACCCATCCACCACCACTCTCTGGATGTGACCTTCCAGCCAATTTGCGACCCATCTGACTGTGTAGGCATTGATGCCACAGTTGCCTAATTTCTTAATGAGAATGGGGTGAGAGACAGTGTTGAAGGCCTTCCTAAAGTCCAGAAAGACTACTCCAAAGCAGACCACCTTCATTAACTTCTGTCTGCACATGCCAGGAGCAGGGCTGGGAAGCTCAGGTTCTGGTGCTGTTTTTTTAGAATGGGAGGGGGAAAAGGGAGAGGAAGGAGCTCAGTTTGGGGGTTGTCGAGCTGGAGCTGGAGGGTGGTGCAGGTGGATTGGAGCCTCCCCAAGGTGGGGGCTTTCAACCCCCCCCACCCTTCATCACCAGCTGAAAAATCTCAGATTGAATTCCCTCTGCTCCCTTCCCCCCTTTCCCATTTTGAAGACAGAGCTGGGGCTGGGAGGGGGAGGAGCAGAGCTAGGGAAGAGTGGCTGCAGACTCACAGCTGCTCCAAATTGCAGCTGAATCCCCCAACCCCTGGGACCCAACATGGATCCAGGGGATTACTGTTGTAACTCATAGTGCTTCCTGCTAAGTGTTATCAGGAGGGATCTTGGTTTTCTCTGATTTAAAAAAAATGCCCAATTTTCAGATTTAAAAAAGTAACACATCAAAATGAAATATATATATATATATATATATATTTATATATATATATAAAATGAAGCTTCATTTTAATCGTGGAAAATTGTGGATTTGGGGAGTCCCTTTTTTTAATCTGAAAATTGGGGAATTTTTTTTTTTATCAGAGAAAACCAGGATCCCTAGGGAGCTGCACTTCTGCCTATTCTAGTGGCAGAATAGACTCTAGACTCTAGACTCTTGCTAGTGATTCTAGCTGCCTAGGTGGTTTTTTCCCTCTTGGAACAGGGTTGATCTGGATAGCTTTTTGTGATTTAAGTACCTACATTTGTCTGAAGTCCTGTTTAGATGTCTACAAGAACAATTAGGTCTGGCCCTCTCTCTTATCTGATGCTCCTCTGATTGTAAATACATCTTTTGTCAGTAGAAGTGCGCTCATTAACCTTTTGAAATAGAAATGAGTGCTTGATGTAAACAAGGAGATATTTACCAACTTGGCATTTTGTATGTTCCCTGTAACTTGTAGCACCAACTTAAACTGGCAAAAACTCGACTAACTTCTTTCTGGACGTTTCTTTTATGTTTCTAACATCTTGAACCTGACTGATATGTTTTCATAATTGTTTTTATTCTGGTTTTTTCCCCTCTTTGTGTCTTCATTTTCTATCTTGACATATTTTCTGTGATTGTTAGTCTGCAAAATGTTTTTCCTTTACTGTCATTAGCAAACTACAAAACCCTGTAGTTCTAATTTTACTTTAAATATGAATAACAATATTAGACTTCATATGGTACAAGAAATATACCTTACTGCTACTGTGTTTATCAAACAACACATTAGAAAAAAGCAATCTAGTGCTGCTGTTGTCTCTTTCAAAAGCATACATTTAATTAAGTTACACTATTTCTAAAATTCAAAAAGCTTAATCTTTTTCTGTCCTTAAATTAAACTCCCTTTGCTCTACAATGACCAAAACAAATAATCTATGACCTACAAACAAGGCACTTGTGTTCCCTAAAGAATTACTTTCTTTTCTCCTCTAGGTTATACATCTTTGAACCTCTCTTTTCTGTAACGACCTTCTGGTGCTCATTAGCATGCTGATTACCATTAACACAGCTATAATGCAGCAATTTTCTTGGTGTATGTCAAAGAGAAATGCTCATCTGAATGCAGTCAAGGGACAAAATTAACTGCATAAATCTACAGCACAAACTGGATCTCATCCAACTTTACATGAGTCTTCTTCCCTCTGCTAGGTGTGACATCATCATCTAGCTTCCCACTGATGGCTTAATAAGTATCTCAGGGTTTCATACTATTTAGTGTACCCCTTCTCTAAATTTTACAATTCCAGTAATGCCTGACCACCTTATTGCCTTCTCTCTAAATGCATATTTACCTTTAGCTTTTTATGTCATGACTCCTAGTGACTCTACAAATTATGTGCATGTTTGCATGTATGTATGTATGTGTGTATGTGTCTAAACACACACTGTTATGTATGTATATGTGTATAAATAAAAACAAAGTTTAAATGTGGGCTTCACATTTTATACACACACACACACACACACACACACACACACACACACATGCATTCACATATATATGAAGCCCACGTTTATACTTTCCAAAGAATATGCTAGACAATAGAATAGGACATTTTATTAAATTGGATACATTTACAGAGCTAAAAATTAGGTTTAGATATGTGAATAAAACTAATAACAGTGCTGTATTAATAACTGTAGTTCAGTAATAGAAGATAAAAGTGTGTGTGTGAACTCCCTCCCCTCCGGCATCTGATTCAGAGTTGCATATTTCACATTTTTGTCATGTAAGGATAATTCTCTGTCCTTTTGTCCTGTTGTCTACTGGGGAGGACATTTGCCAAAAAAGTAGAAAATCAGATTTCTAGGCACCCACACAGCCTGAGTGGGGCTGAACCCACATCTCCTATTTCCTAGATGAGTATCTCAATCACCAGACCATGACCTAAACATGACTGTGGGGCCTTCCTCACAGGACTGCATAGTTATGCTCCCTCTTCCTTGCTGTCTTTTTTGGCCTGATGATGCTTGCATTTCTCTCCACCCTGTAGCCCACTCCTAAAGGAGGGATACAGGATGCCCTCTGCCCTGAGTCTTCATCTTAGCCTTAAATACTTAAGTCATTAAATAGGAGTGAAGGAACACTAGTGCAAAATACATAAATGTCCTGGACAGCATAATCCAGAGCTCCTTTCTTCCATGAGAGTGACACAAATATTTAGAGAGCAAAGCAGGGGTGGAGGACATAAAAAGGTAGAAAAATAATAAAGACAGAAAAATAGTGAATTTGATAGGCAGAAGGGGATCTTAAAATATTCATGGAGGGGGGAGAAGACAGTGAGGGGAGTGAGACTCTGTGTGTGTGTGTGTGTGTGTGTGTGTGTGTGTGTGTGTGTGTGTGTGTGTGTGGATACCTATGTGAGGGAAGACATTGAAGATGACTGTGGGAATTGTGGGAAAACACAACAATTAGTGAGGCAGTGTACGCATACTATATTTATATATAATGTATTACATAAAAGCATGAGGCAAGTCAGTGACATGATTGGACAATGGTTTTGAATTAAAAAAAATACAGCTGCTACATGTGTATAGTGCATGTTTACAACTATCTGACATTTGGAAAACTGTAGACCTAGAGAATCCATTATTGGTAAATATACATGGGAAATAAGTAATGAAATACAATCTAATGTTAGAAATAAATATCACAACAATATGATGGGGCATGTCCCTCTGGCTGAGCCCTGAAATGGCCTGTGTGGTGGGAGAGAGGAAGGAGTAAGCACCTTTAGAGACATTAACAGGTGAGTGGGGAGAGGATGAAGAGAAGTTACCCAAGAACTTACCCTTAGATGATAGGGGCAAGATAGCAGTGAATATCCAATAGGATTTTGGTATAGGGTCACATGGACAAACTGTTTCAGGGGCTAGAGGGGCTTTAAAAAAAATACATTTACTGCTGTCTGGAGTAGGGCCTCCATGACCCAACAGCTGGCCATAATGCAGCTGAAAAGCAGTCCTAAGCCCACCTGTTCCACTACCTGGCTGAATGGGGCACACAGCACTCCATTCATCTTTAGGTTGAATGTTGTCCTGGTACAGAAGCTGGATGGTAGAGGTGAAGCAGGGCCCAAAGCCAAAAGCCTCCAGAGTCTGGTGTAACAAGGCATGGTTGACCTGCTTGAAGGGTTTCTCTTGATGGAGGGAAACAAGACAAATGTTCAGGCCAAAGAGCTCCATGGATGTCAGCAGACTTCACAGCAGGAACAGGTTCTGCTGGGTACACAGTAGCTCTGCTCAGGGACCACAGCCAAGGTCATGATCATTGTGAGACAGATGGCCATGTATTTAGCCAAGAGTTTGTAATTGGCACACAGGAGTAATACTGGTTGCCAGTTCTTAATGTTGTTAAGATCCCTCTTCTTGAGCAGCTGTTGGAAGACAGTTTGTTGTCAGTTGACTGGTAGGATTTCATTCTCTACGCTTTTTGGAAGACACACAGAAGGTCAGTACTGAGGAGGGGCCAGAAGGTCTTACAGAATTTGATGGGTAGTATTTCAAGACTGAGCACCTTCCCTGTGTTGAGACCTTCAATGGCAGCACTCAGCTCTGCCCAGGATGGCTCCTGCTCAAGCTCATCAGCTTATGATATAGACATTTTGGATAAGCCTTAGTGCAGATGTTGAATGGCCTATGGACATCAGACTTAGCTGCAAATAACTCTGTATAAAAGTTAAAAGTCTGTTCCTGGATCTTGTCAGTGTCTGGGAAGCCCTTCCCTGCCAAAGTCAAAGATTTGTTCTGCATGTTTTTTCTCCAGGACTCTGGTTTGGGATAATCAGACTCCCTAAGTTCTTGAAAGGGAGCCTGATTTTGCATGCCCTGGGCTCCACCCTCCACTGGCTGCCTCAAGTACTTTTTTCTGGAGCTTGAGGCTGTCATACAGCCCTATTTATTAATGGCATTCCTCAGGTTTCTCTTGGGTTATATGATATCCTTGTCAAGCTTTGGCAAACTGTGGTGGAGGTTTTGGGTCATCTGCTGTGTGTATTGTTGGCAGAAAATTCTGAATTGTGCTTTCCCCACAAGCCACCACTGATTCCAGGAGGGAAAGTCACTTTATAAGGATATTCAGGTTATCCAGAAGTAGGCAAAGCAGTCCTGAAAGTGGTCTCCTGCAGGAGAGTGACACTGAGGCATCAGTAGGATGCCCTAGTGTCAGTCAAGTCAGGAAAGTCCAGTATGAACTGGACCAGATCTTGGTTTGAGAGCACTGATAGAACAATATGGCTGCAGTGAAGCAGGAATAGGCAGCGCTGGTGATAAAGACCTGATCCAGGCAAGCTATTTAGTGCCCACTGGGGCTTGTCTTTACCCAGGCTTTATAATAAGATGGAAGTGTTCCCAAATGTTGGTTGGCATGCCACCTGTAGGATGATCGGCAGGTGCTGAGAGGTAAGTGAATGGGGTTCCAGTTCATTTTTGTCCACTGTCTCCTAGAGAGTGCAGTTAAAGTCACCCTCCCAGGACGAGGAGGTCACTTTCTTTGGTTGTAGTTTGTATATATGCACCGTGAAAAAGTGTCTTCTTCCAATCAACAGTGGCCACATAGTTCTTAATTAGAAAGTGGTGGCACTACTCCCTCCAAATTGGCATTGATCATTAGCAGGTGATCAAGGGCAACTTCTTGGGCAACCACTATATCTGACTTCAGTTTTTGTGGGAACAGGACCTAAACTCCTTTCCTGGAGCTGGTGGCATGTCTGAGGAAGACTCTTCTCCTCCAGGGAGTGTGCCAGTTTTCCTGGTGGGTCCTGTCTGTATGCATCTCTTGCAACAAAGTGCAATCTCAGCATTTCTGGTTCAGGGCCTCAAAGAAGGCTGCTCATTTTCTAGAGAATGCTCATTTCCATTCACCTGAGTAGTCCAAAAGCAAAGATCAAAATTGTGAGTGATTTGAGAAGGAGACAGAAAAAAAAAAGAGGAAAAGGGAAAAAGAAGAGAAGGTTCATGGTTTATCTAGTGTAGTCTGGAAAGTTGCACCTAGGAAGTGCGGAGCTTATTCCTTACTGATAAGATGGACAGTTGAGGCCTTTGTGGGCCTTGGCTTCCCACTCAAGGAATTTCAGAGTTGTTGTAAATAGTGCTATTTAGGGTTTGACCTTGATTATTGGTTAGTGTTCACTGTATACATATGATTATGATATTTAGTTTTATGTTTATGTATATTATAACAATAAATTGTATATAGTTAAGAACTTTGGGCTTGGGCTAACTCTATAGAGGAAAGAAGGATCTGCTTGAAATTCTGGCATCCCTCTCACAGCACCCCCTTCTGCCTACCCATCCCATTCAATTGAGAATACAGCACACCGTTGGGTGTACCCAAGATACACAAAGTTATCATGGTGACAAAGACTCCCCTAACTGTGACAACCTTCTCCACCACCTTGCTCACAAGGTTTGGGGAGCTCAGGAAAACCATGGACATTGTGTTGTCCTGCAAGGCATACATGATATTTTTGTAGTCCACCAGATTCTGGACTGCCAGGCCATGTCCCGATGTGAGTGGATATTTGGTTCCCTGGGGACAACAAGCAGTGGTGCATCCTGTGCCGTCACTAGTTGTCCCCAGGGAATGCCTGTGCCATGAGCAGGATAGCATGTGGCAAGCTACCCCTGGTGGAGTAGGGGAGGCTGGGGGCTGGGGGCTGGCCTCCCAGGGCTGCAGCAGTAGTGATCTTGTCACACAGTCTGTCTAGCAGCAGAGTGTGGCTCCAGCCGGCCAGGCTCCAACTTCAGATGGTGCACACTGCCGCTGCATGTGCAGCTCCACTTTTTTTCTCCGTAGGTTTTTTTGACCATTGGATCTCCAGGGGTCAAAAAACCCCTCTGCACTGCTTCCTTCCAGCACAGAGAACACAGCAACGTGATGTATGAGGTGCCACAGATGTGTACGTGCTCATCTGGATGTGGACCCAGGGTGCATTCCTTTACCCCAGTTGAATGAGGGTTGAGGAGTCACAGGTCATGGATTCTTGAGAGATTTGAAGATTCTTTGCAGACTGAGGCTGCATGTTAGTGATGGCCATTGTGGCAGGGAAAGTGTTAATGATAGAAGTCTTCAGCTGCTGCATGAAGGGCTGTTTGGGGGTAAGGAGGAGAAGGAAGTGGGGGGCATGTGGGTAAAGGTGAAAGTTTAAAAACCAGTAAAAAAAGGCAAGAAGAGGAGGAATATAAGGTAAAAGTGGCAGAAAATCTTGAAGGGAACAGAAGCGATTTAGGGCCAGGAAGAGGATGCCATAGGCTCAAGTTTGGATCAGCAGGTCAGGGGTGAAGGAGGGGTATAAAAGTAAAAAAAGACAAAATGGGAGAAAAATAAACAAAAAGGACTAATTTAACCCAGATCAGCCAGAACATTCAAAGGGTGGCAGGAGGAGGGGGAATTAATAGTATTATCTTAGCAAATTTGGAAAGGAGCAAAGCTGCTGCTACCTCCAGATACATAGGTAGATAGCAGAGCATTTGTTTGCTATTAAACAGTGCAAAATGCCTGAAGTTCAGAGGCAAGCTAAGCATTAAATGAAAAGATGAGAAGGAAAATAAAGACATACTTTACTTTTACAATAGAAAAAACAAACACCAGTGCACATGTGGTGGCAGAGAGAAAGGGGCACTGCTAATGGCAATCAGTTTGTCCTATTGGTCCAAAGAGTCCTAATTATTACGTTTGGAAGTAGCTGTACAATACCCTAGAGGACCCAGTTACAGCTAGCTCAGCAGAAGCATCTGCTGAGCAAATGCTGGCAGCTTTACTTTCAGAGCCAATGTTAATGGAAGTAGTGATGCAGGGTTAGATTCAATAAAAGACTTACTTGTCTAGCAGGTGCATGGCCCTAACTGTTAAGTGCCTAGGTTCTCTATACCATGCCTATGGAGAGCTGGGCACTGTTGCCAGACATCAGTACTTCCCCAGTGAGAGAAAGCATGTTATGCCTGCTCCATCCATGCTACATCCCAAATTAGAAATAATTAACTACCTTAGTACAGCAGAGGGTATATGCCAATAAGTAATTCCTCTCTCTCAAGAGGGAGTTCATTAGCTCATTTTAGCCACTATGGTGGCTACATTACTATTTGTTTGGAAGGTACTAGGTATGATGTACCTTATTATAGTATTGAGGTGATGTATATATGCCCTAATGCCTCAGAATGGGGTCCAAGATAGCATGCTGCACAGAGTGCTGGCTCCAGTTAGCCAATAAGAAATGCTGAAAACAGCAGAAAGATGCATTTGAATCTTTCCACGCTCTGAGGCTTATTGAGAGGTGAAGTGAGATGTCTCTGGGCACTTGGAATCAATACCCAACTATTCACTTCTGTGGGTAGGTGCCTTCAACTTTTGTTTGAAAGAAATAAACAGTTACTTGAAGAGGTTGGCGGAGGTGCTGCCACCCACTTTTTTAATAATAGCCTATAATGGTTAAAGAACTTACCCAGAAAGTATTAAGATCTTGATTCACCTGTTTCCTCTATCTGAAGAGGCTCACACCCACATCTCCAACCTCTTGACGAGTGCCCTAACCCCAAGGCTAAAGGCTATTCTAAGGCGAGAGAATGGCATTTGGTACCACACCAGATAAAACTGCAGTTCCATGAAGTATACAATTCAAGATTCACTTGGGTTAGAGAGAGAGTATGCAAGAGTAAGCATAAGCATTAGGGCTGTGTGAAATGGCACTGTGCCATTTTGACTTGAGTTTTGAGGTTTGAATGGAACAGCGTTTTGTTTCAAATTTCATTTCGAGTTGAAATATCTGTTCCATGTCGCTTCATTGAAACAGTGAGGCTGTTTCGATGTTGTTTCGATGTTTTGCCCAACCATCGCACTAGGGAAAGTAACTCAGCTCAGCTGTGCTGAGTTAGCTGGGCTGAGTTCCTTACGCCTGCATGATAGTTGGGCTGGGGAAACGAACTCAGCCCAGTTGGGCTGACTTCCCATCCCCAGCCTGATCACAGCGCTTGGGAGGGGAACTGAGCCCGGCCCTAGTTCCCTTCCCCTGTGCTGTGATTGGATTCCCACAGCCCAGCGGCAGGAGATGGGGAGAGCCAGGGCTGCACTCCTGGCTGCTGCTGGGAGTGCAGCCCTGGTTCTCCTCTGTCTCCCACCACCTCACTGCTGACTTCAAAACTTGAAATGTTTTGAAACTTTCAAAATGTTTCGACAAGCCTTGTTTTGTTTCAAGGCTGTTTTGAAGCCCTTCGTTTTGATATGATTTCACTGTTTTGAGCTTGAAATGAGTCAAAACAGTGTTGAACCAAACAGATGGTGAAATTTCACACAGCCTTAATAAGCATTTAGTTTAGTGGTTAGGGCACCATGCTGGGAAGTACTCCCAGACAGTTTCTGTATTTGCATTAAACTATCTTTGGAGAAAATATTAAAACAGAAGTATGATGTGGAAATGAGGACTTCCCTAGCCTGTAGTTTAACCTGGTCATATACTTGCTTTGCTCTCTTTCTGACCCAGTTTCAAACTGGCTCCCGTGTAGTCTTGTGGCTGAGACTGACAATCAGCTGATTGTTGGTCCCAGCTCCAGGACTATGCTAGAGTCTCAACTAGCTCTCATCTAGAGGCACCAGCAGAATTCAGCAGCAGGGACAGCATACACTCCTGGTCTCAGATCTCTGTGCCTTCCCCCCGGTTGCCACAGACCTGCCTTGCCAGATCTCCCTTTGAAGCACTCTATCATCTGGGAAACTGTAGTAACCATTATCATGAGACTATTCACAACACGTTCCAACTTTTAATATGACATGGTAATGTTTTCTATGATCCTAAATAAAACATTTGCTAAGTATCCCATGCAACAAGTCCCCTAGAACCCAAATCTCCCACTTCCTGTGTATTTGTTCAAATCACTAGAGCTATTATATGAAAGGTTTGGATGTAACTTACCGCATTTTGCAGGTAGCCTGATCTTGTTGGTATATTTTGATGGCAGTGGGTGCATCTACATGTTTAATTCATGCACTTTAGGTAATGCTCATAAAATCTAGTACCTCCCTGTGAGGTACTGTAAAAATGCACATTAGCCTATTTTGATGCGCATTAGCTAAAGAGCACAATTTTTGGTGATGCTTTAATGCACATTAAAATAGGCTGATGCACATTATAGTGCATGTGTAGATGTGTCCAGCATGTACCAAATGGAGGTCTTCAGGGAAAAGCTTAGTTTCTGAATTCCAGTTGGGCTTAGGAGTGACATAGGTGTTAGGCTTCTGAAATCAAGGCAGTTCTGAAAAACTGGCACAGAAATATAAGTCTAGGCATCTGGAGAACAGCAGTCAAAAAGAACAGAAAGAACAGCAGTCTTTCCTGCTCAAATGCAGGTGGGGCTGGACCTGATAATTTGCAAGGTCCCTTCCAGCCCCTAACAACTAACAACTATGAAACATTGAATGCTGTAGAAATGGCAGATCCAGATCTAAGATAACCATGGATGGATGTGGTATCAGACTTCAGCGGTGTAGATTACAGCACCATAATGAACTTCTGTACCAGATCCTGTTGCAACACATGGTAGGTTGCATTCTGCCAACATCCTGTGGAGCACTGCAGCACCCCACTCACCCTCCCTTGCAGGATGGCAGTCTAGTCTAAGCCAGAGCTTGGCTGGCACTGCCCCTGGGTTCTCAGTGACCTGAGGTCGCAAAGCCCCTGTTTCCAAACCCCTCCCTTGTTCCATCCAGGCAGCTGTAAGTCACTATCTAGCATTATCACTCAGTGTGCAGATTCCATCTACCCCATCTGGGCATTTGTAAAGATTGCAGCTTTCGCTTAAGTTTTGTGCTGTTTGCTGGACACAACATTCACACAGGGGGCTGTCCCAGATGTTCATTTTCTACAGTGATGTTTTGAAGGGTCCGTATCCAGATCTCAGTCTGTTCAGCTTGACCTATGCTTCTCTGTCAAGGTTGTGCCAATGGGGTCTCATTTGGTGTTGATGTAAACTGCTATAGGGATAGATTTCATACCAGATTACTCTGAATGATCATTTCAGATACTTGCAGATGCTAAAAAACAAACATACAAACAGGCTTTACCAGAAGAAGTAGTGCATTACTTCAACCTGGCTCCTCAGTGTCTGTATAGATCAGGTGCTTCAGCAGGTTTTTTGGTGCTTTTATCTAAAGCCAATTCAATCAGCTATTAGATAAAAGCATCAAAAAGACCCAATAAAGCGCCAAATCTATACACACATTGGGCAAACTGGGTCCAACTAATGCACTGCCTCTTCTGGGCATGCACTGAGCTCAGTGACAGAGAGCACCAAATTTAAAGCTCTGTTTTGTTTTTGTTTTTTAACATCTACAAGCAGCCTTCATTTCCATATGCCCCACCCCTTATCTAAATTTAGTGCAACACAAAAGGCCATAATACCCAGCCTGCCAGGCTCTCCATAGGCCCAGAAACCTGGCAGCAGGGGAACGGATATGGTTTGTCTTCTTATGTCACTTGGTCTAATGCCCTAGAATGCAGGGAATACATCTGTGTGTGTACAAGTTTTTCAGCCTGTTATGAGTCTCTGCACACTGTTAAGTGCAGTGTTGATCTTTCTAGTGTGACTTGTGGATCATGCAGGAGAACAATCATCTGCTGGGGCGTATACCATTTCAAGTGCAGTGGTTCTGAGCACTTTGAAGTTGGCACCCCATGTCATTCTGGCTAAACATCTTAAGGTATCTACCTGTGCAGAGACTACCTGCTGACCTTCTGAATGTGGTGTGTATAGGTGAGGGGATGGTCTAATGTGACTTACTGGTAGGTTGGGATATGCTCATGGGGAATAATGTGGTTGTCTGCTCTGACATTTAGCATGCTCTTGGCACAATGATTGTCCATGTGGGAGACTGATTATACTGATTTATTGATGCTCCCTACTAACTCTGCAGCTTTCAAATACCCCCTTCTAACCCCATGCTACTGGCCTGGAATGAAGCTGAGGCACCAGGGTCATTACCTGCTACTGTTGTTGGAGGCTTATCAGTCTGTATTATATTGAGTAGGACCATAAATCTAGTTAATTGACAACTGTCCACCTCATTCCTCAAGGTCGTGTTGCTTTCCTGCAAGAGGCTAAGTGTATTGATGCAGATCTACCTAATGCAAACCAGAACCCAAACACACCCTGGAAGACACCTAAAGCTTTTTTGGAGCCTCACAGCTGGGGTGTAACCAACTGTGTCCAGAACTGATGGATGCACGCATAGAACCCATGCATCCCAGACACATCCACATCCACACAAATACAACTCATGGATCTGGGGCGCACACATGCGTGCACATGCACAGGGGCATGCTGTGCTGGGTGGGCATGTGCAGGATAACTGGCTGCTGGCTTATGGCCATGAGGATGTATGCCATGGCATGCCGCTTCTGCATCAGGTCCAGGTGGGCAGCCCTCATGTCCCTATCAGCCAATCAGGGGTGGCTTGGTTTTTTGGGTCCACTCAGGCATCTTTGGCAACCCAGGGAGCCCATAGGGCATGCTGGGAGGTGTGCAAGAGCCTCTTCATCTGCTGGGCTCAGCCTATCCAGGCAGGCTCTCAGCCATCCCCTCCCCACAAGGGCTAACATGGTTTTTTTGCTCCCAATCTAACCATGGGTTCTTAGAGTAAAGCTTGAAAGTTAGAGAGCTTCTGCCTTGGGCTTCTGGAACACCTAGGCTTAGCCATCATTATTTACTATTATCAAATGCTTTGGAATGTGTGAGATTTCTGGGCATTAACCTAGATATAATGCAAATAGAAAAAAGGGAGCTGAGAATAATGAATATAAATTAATAGATATGAATCATAGGAAATGGATAACAGATGCAAAAGGTACTCTATCAGCAGGGTTAAAGTTCATAAGGATTTCTAAGTATACTAGGAGCCAAAAAATACTAGAATTGGTATTGGTCTTTTATAGACAGAGATAGTAGAACTGTCAATAATAAAGCAGAAAAAGTAATTATATAAACCTCACTCTCATATATTTGGACAAAAGCCAGGTGAGACAGTTGCATTCCAGGATGTATGGAGTTCTGCACATATCCTAAAAAAATCCAAAAAGTACAGAGAAGGGCAACAAGGATGATCAGGAGCACATACAATGAAATTAAGAGGTAGCAGATTTAAAACAGCAGGAAGTTCTTTTTTTACACAGCTGGTAATTAACTTGTGAAACTTATCACCATAAGCTGTTATGGAGGCTGATACTGATCATTTATAAGAAGTTCAAAAGAGTGTTGGACAAATATACCCAGGATAGATTCATTAGGTCGATATTAAATACAAGAGTTTTAGGGGCAACCTCCAAATTAGGACTTCCTAGGCCTCTCAGTGATGGATACTGTAAGGGAAGAGAGGTAAGGGACAGATCAGTTTGGATATGCCCTGCATAAATAATCTTCCCCTTCCCATCCACTTTCTGCTATGGTGAGATAACAGAATACCGTGCTAGATAGATCTGTGATTTGACCCAGTATGATATTTCTTATGTTCTTAGCATGATGAAACAACCATCATTTCAAAAGATGTTCAAAAGGATAATAAACAGAAATTAATAACATTAGGCTTTTAAAATCGACAGGTTTAGCCAGGGGCAGATCCAAAAGGGTTGCAGTGCTGTGGTTGCACACTTCTTTTGGACTGTACTGTGGGAGCAGCCTCTTGGAACTTTTTAAAGTTGCCAAATCAGATAAGAACCTACTCCCCTCCATTTTCAGCATCCACTCCCTTCCTCTTCATGCACAGCAACTCCTCTTTTCCCTTCCCCTTCCCTTACCCACTGCTGCTGCTGCCCTGGGGCTGGGGTGAGCTCCATAACTACTCCTGTTCTGCTCCAGCTGGGTTGTGTGGGGAGATATGCTCAGTCAGGAACAGCAACAGCAGTTTCTCCTTCCTTTCCTGGTCCTCCTGGGTGCTCCTTACCAGCATGGGAGGAGGTACAGGTAGCTGGAATCAACCTGTCATCTCCATGATGTCCCTGGCCAAGCCCAACTTCCCTGGAAGCCAGATCACACTGGGAGTGGGACTTGAGTGGGGCTTGAGCAACCAGGGCAGCTGTGGTGGAGGTGGGTGGGTATCTCCTTCTGCATCCAAAGATATAAATACTAGGGCTGTGCAAAGTGTTGTTTGCTGATTCAATTTGGCCTGATTTGGTGGCCAAATCTCCAAATCCAAATTGAATCAGGAGACCCTTTAATCTCTCTGAATCGAATCAGAGCCATTCAGAGAGATTCAGAAAGATTTGATGATTCAGACATAGACACAGCTTTAAATGTTTTTTCTACTTACTTCAAGGTACCAGGCAGCTCATGAAAGCTGAGATGCTGCAGTGGATGGAGCATCCCATGGGAGCATGGCAGGGGGGGGGCCCCAGCACACTCAGCAGTGGACCCAAAAGTGAACCAGAAGCACTTCCGGTCCAATTCCCTGTCTGCTGGGGAGCAGGTCCCACCCCTCGGGCTTGGCAACTGGTGCCTCCTGGGTTTGGGAGACACCCAGTGTCTCCCCATGGCCAATCGTTGAGCTGGGGAGGCACGAGGGGGGTGTTCCCCCACCCACTAGGCAGCGGATCTGGAAGTGGAATGGAAGTAGTTCTGGTCCACTTCCAGTTTTGCCACTGAGCACGTGGGCGGCCCTCCCATGCTCCTTTTGGATGCTCCATCTGCCCCACCATCACAGCATTCACGAGCTGCACCTGGTACTTTGAGGTATGTACAAAAAACATTTAAAGTTGTGTCTATGGCCGAATTGCTGATTCTTTGAATCAGCATCGAATTTTTAGATTTGGATTCGGCCGAATTGAATCAGGACAGCTGTTGAATCGAATCACTGTTCCTGATTCAGGTCAAATCTAAATCCAAATGGAATACAACCTGTTTTGCACACCCCTAATAAATACAGATGTCGAGATGGTGAGAATGAGAGGGAAGAGAAGGGAACGGGAGGTGCTGCAAGCACAGAGAAGAAGGGATGGGGTACCAAGAGAGAGGAGAGGGAGAGATTCATACCTGATTTGGGAACTTATAAAAAGTTTCTGGTTGCTGCTTCTGAAGTGTGGTCTGCCTGCCTCAGTCATAGGGGTAACAGCTGTGAGCAGGGGAGTACAGCCACTTCTGCAATGCAGGTCACTGCTCCTAACTCCCACACTTTTAAAATCCATAGAGCCACCTGTGGGTACAGATGACTCAGATCCAAGATATGCCATTTATATTGGTGAATGTTAAATATGGATTTTCAATACCTCTTAGAATACTGGAGAAGTTCCAAAAAACCTGGAAGAAAGCTGGAGTAAATGGGAGGTCCCAGTAATTATAGATTTGTCAGCCTAATATCTGTCCCAGAACAGAATTAATGATATGTGATGTAATTAATCAGGCATTAAAGGGGGGATTATAGTTAATGCCAATCAATATGGGTTTATATTATGAGTTTATAGACTTTTCTCTGCTATAACAAACTAAATATGATTTTTTATGAGATTACACATTAATTGAAAAAGTGCAATGTAACATACTAAGTCTTCTTTAAGGCATTTGGTTTGATAATGCATGACATTTTAATTAAGAAGCCAGAACCATACAATTTTTTTACACGTCACGTTAAATAGTTTAAAAACTGGCTAAGTGATGGGGCTTAAAATATGGTTGGAAACAAGGTAGTGTTATCAGCAAGTGTGTTTCTAGTAGATTCTCACTATTTAACATTTAATATTTTTACCAATGACCTGGAATAAAGTATACAGTTATCCCTGATAAGGTTTCCAGATGACACAATAGTTTGAGAGAGTGTTAAGTCATATAAAGGAAGGTTAGTAATACTGTGTGACACCGATCTCTTGGCGTGCTGGATAAAAGCAAACAGGCAGAGATAAATACATAGATCTATATGAAACTTCAGATTAGAACTACAGTACCATTTTTTTAATCAGTAAAATTAATTATTCATTGAAATAACTTACCTAAGGTTCTGGTGGATTCTTCATTATTGGCAATTTTTAAACCAAGATTGGATATTTTTTTCTAAAAGCTTTGTTTTAGTTCAAACAGGAATGAATTCAGAGCAGTCCTGTGACCTGTGTTATAAAGGAGGACAGAGTAGATAATCACCGTAGTTCTTTCTGGTCTTAGAATCTACGCATATATGATGCAGAAGCAAAGTATTCCATGTGATCAGATAATAAAAACAGTAGATAAGAAGCTGACTATTTAAACTTAGTGGACAGAAATGATGCACAACTTGTAACTATAGTCAATTTTGAAAAGGTTTCAAAAATACTTTTTAATCATGGCGATGAATAGCCACAGTTGTTATTGGTTGAATCCAAGTCTATCATCTCCTGTAAGAACAGAAGCATTTATCCTATCTTGCATGATTATACAGGGACAAAATACAGACTTTCTCTAAACATGTATTTGTGAGTCTATCTGTCATTAGAAAGATATGGACAGATGGCCAAAGAATCTGAACTTCTCAGTTACAACACTTACTGGGTCAACATAGGGGAATTACTTTGATCTTGGCTTATGCAAGATATAG
>NW_005842283.1:1074006-1082619 GCF_000455745.1 Alligator sinensis | reverse complement strand
TCTCCTATTACATTTTCATGGGTTATAATTAATGATCCCTTTCATAAAATTGCCTCTAATATCTTTGAATCTTAGACAGACTGAATCTACCTGCAGGGAGAATTTTCTTTGCAGAGATACATGGAGGATCATAAATTGCCCTGTTTTAGTAATTTATTGGGTCTTTGAGGGGCTAAAACTTCCTTTTTCTAAAGAGCAGAATTCAAAAGAAATTTCCTGTTCTAATGAAACTAAATATGGAAATATTAAAGACCTGCTAAAGAAGCAAAAATTCTACATACAAAATCTCTCATAGAAGCTTTTGGTATCTGGAAACTGTATACAAGCTTCATTGTTCAGCTTCACTGTTCATAGCTCTCCCAAAAAACTGCAATGTATCATAATGCTCTGTTAAATTGTGAACCTACTATGTAAATTGGACAATTGGAAACTTATTCAGATAATTGTTATGAGGAAGAATATGTGTAGAAATTAAATTTAACAGCTCTTCCAGCATTATATTAAGAAAAAAAATACCCCTGAAACCTAATTGGAGGTCAATGAACAGTTGCAGTATGCCTTTAAACAGAAAATCTTTCTAATGTATTGCAAACATTTGAAGCTTAAATGTACAATAATAAATAATCTGCTAAGTAGATGTCCACATTTCTGGAATGATTTCCTACTATTAAAATATACTATGCCTGTTATATCAACTATCAAAACTCAGAAATCTGTTTATTAATAAGACATATTGCAGGCAAATAAAATACGTGAAGGTAGGACAGATTCTACTTTAGGAAAAATTATGAAAAACAAAATCGTTCTTGATTTTAACTGGATTAAAATAGTCTGTTGCTTTTGGACTCTTGCAGACTTTTTCCAATAAATTAAAGCATCCTTTGTGCTTGCCAGACTTTGACAAATGGTAAAGAACACTGGTATTTCTTTTTTTTTTTCCAGCCATATTCATCTAAAGTACCACTGTAGAAATAAAGACGACTTATCAGTGATCACCATTATATGTCAGAGATCATCAGAATAATTATTTAATCTATTATTTTCATATACATATAGAGTAAAGAGTTCCTTAGAACTTTTTCTAATGCTATTTAACAGACACTTATTTGTGAATAATATACTTAGTCATGAAGGGACAAGTTGAAAATTACTATATTAGTTATTATGTAACTGTAGTACGTATATTGTTATGAAATATGTAATTGAATGTAGTGTTTCTGATTAAAGAGCTCTGGAGATTAAAATCTTTCATTCCTTTAAACAAGTAAGCTTCCCCTCATGGTCCCACAGTCTGACTCAGGAGGGACCACCTACAGGGGTTAAAGACGTGTTTGGTCTTCATATCTATTGAGTTCTTGGTCTCTGACAAAACAATCAACAAGAGTGGTAATTACAGGGACAGTTTTTATCCAGGAGGTCACTATACGTACCAGCTCATATTATACGGGCCAATGAACTTATGCCATAGGATGCTATCAGTTACCAGTCACTTCAGAGATGGGCAAAAGACACGATAGCCCATTATTAATCCCCTGAGCCAGCCAGTCCCCAAGAGTTCATTTAAGTGTTACACTGACCTTTTCATTCAGACTACCAGTTTCTTAGCGCTGTATCAAAGCTGGTAGCTGAAGTGGCAAACTAATCACTTGCATGTACAGCATACTGCTGCAGGCATTGGTGTGATAAATTGTCCAATTTTACTAAGCAAGGTTGCTCAGATAAAAGAGACTCACAATAAGGGTATATACAGCTGTCTTTGTTGTGGACTAAACAATAACGTGTCATAGTAAAGCCTTTTTATTTTTATTCTTAATTGTCATATTTCTCAAGCATGAACATTTTCTGCAGTGAGAAGATCCAAAAAGTTGCAATTTGCATAAATATTTTAGATCACTTTTAAAGTAACAGCTATCATGAAGAGCTGCATTTCCATTTGCTTACAAAAACGGGAAATTATTACCATTTCGATGCCCTGAGAGAATTGAAAATACTTATATAAACACAGAGTAGATTAACACGTAGAACCAGTTTGTGCCCCAGTACTCATGTACACAAGACTGCCTTGACCTAAATGAGAGCCATACGCTTCCATCTTATGTTGGCCCCTCTGTTAATCTATGCTGCAGTTATTAAATTCTCTGAAGGCAACAACAGGATTATACTTCATAATGTAAATTATATGTTCTAAAGTAACCTATGGCTAACTTCCTTATTGTATAATTGTTCAGAACATGTGTGTATTAACATTTCTTTTGATTTCTGCTAATTTGTTTGTGGAGAATGGGAAATCATTTCCACAATAGTCTTTGGTTTGTGTGCATATACACACATATGTATTGGACCTATTTTAGCTTATCAGCAATTGGACAACAAAAGTACATGTACTGAAACCAAATGACAAATTCCTATGCAATCGCTCATATTCTGCAAGAAATTAATGTCAGTCATTGGGTGTCAGTGCTTTAACAGATCAAACGCTGAATAATAGAATCATGGAAGCATAAGGCCAGAAGGGACCTAAGGAGTAGGGCTTTGTGAATCTTCAGTCCCTGATTCGATTCGGTGGAGATTTGGCCCAATTTGGTGGCTGAATCTCTGAATCCAAATCAAATCAGAGGACCCTTTAATCTCTCTGAATCGAATCAGAACCCTCTGAATCGATTCAGAGACATTCGGAAAGATTAGGCGATTTGGACATAGACACAGCTTTAAATGTTTTTTCTACATACCTCTAGGTAGCAGGGGCTTGTCAGTCCTGTGATACTGGGGTGCATGGAGTGTCCCAGAGAAGCACAAGGGGCTCCCCAGTGTGCTCAGCAGCAGACCCAGAAGTGGACCAGAAGCACTTCTGGTCTACTTCCGGATCCACTGGGGAGTGCACAGGGGGCCCCTCCTGTGCCCTCCTGGCTCGGCGACTGGTGCCTCATGGGTTTGGTGGGGGGGCACCCAGGGCCCCCTGTAGCTGATTGCTGAGCCAGGGGAGTGGGGAGCCCCCAGCATGCTCCCTGGCAGACCCAGAATTGGACCAAGTATTTCCAGTCCACTTCTGGGTTCACCACCGAGCACATTAATAACCCCCCCCACACACACACACTCGTGTGGGACGCTCCATGTCCTCCAACATCACATCATTCACTAGCCTCGCTGCTACCTCAGGGTATGTAGAAAAAAACTTTTAAAGCTGTATCATAGTATCATAGTACATAGGGTCAGATGGGGCCTAAACAGATCATCAGGTCCGACACCCTGCTCTGGGCAGGAACGGGTGCTAGGATCATATCACCCCAGCCAAATATCTATCCAGCCTCCTCTTGAAGACCCCCAAGGTAGGAGAGAGCACCACCTCACTTAGGAGCCCATTCCAGAGCCTGGCAGTCCTAACCATAAAGTAATGTCTCCTGATGTCCAGCCTGAACCTTCTCTCTAACAATTTGTGTCCATTATTCCTAGTAAACCTGGGTGGTGCCCAGGGGAACAGAGTTTCCCCCAATTCCCACGGTGTGTTTGTAAATGGCCACCAGATCCCCTCTCAGCCTTCTCTTGTGGAGGCAGAATAGGTTCAAGCCCTTTAGCCTCTCTTCGTAGGGCCTGCTCCGCTGCCCCTTGACCAGCGAGTGGCTCTCCTCTGGACCCTCTTAATGCTAGCCACATCCCTCTTGAAGTGCAGTGCCCAGAACTGGATGCAGTACTCCAACTGCAGCCTGACCAATACCACATAGAGGGGAAGGATCACCTCCCTGGACCTGCTTGTGATGCATCTGCAGGTGCATGACAAGGTGTGGTTAGCCTTACTGACTGCTTTCTTGCATTAGCAGCTCATGTTCATCCTGGAGTCAACAATGACTCTGAGATCCCTTTCTGCCACCGTGTTGACAAGAAGGGTGTCCCCCAGCCTATAGGTGTTTTGCTGGTTCCTTCTCCCCAGATGCAGAACCTTGCACTTGTCTGCATTGAATCCCATCCTATTCTCATCTACCCACCTCTGTAATTTGTCTAGATCTAGCTGGATTCTGTCCCTCCCCCTCCCCCACAACTTGGTGTTGTGAGCAAATTTGGACAGCTTGCATTCCACATGCACATCCAGATCGCTGACAAAGATGTTGAACAGTACAGACCCTAGGACCAAGCCCTGGGGGACTCCACTGCCCACATCCCTCCAAGTCACAAATGACCTGTCCAGCACCACTCTCTGGGTGCAACCATTTAGCCAATTTGCCACCCATCTGACTGTGTAGGCATCAATGCTGCAGTCACCAATTATTTTTTAAGAGAATAAAGGCCAAAGTATAGTCAGCAGGATTAAATCTGCATGGGGAAACCCCAATGGATTTCTAGTCTATCACTTTAACCACTCAGCCACAACTACATCTCGTGTCTATGTTGGAATCACCGATTCTCCAAATCAGCATCGAATCTTCGGATTCAGATTTGGTCTAATCGAATCAGGGACAGTGATCCAAATCAACTAATTGAATCACTGTCCCTGGTTTGATTTGGCCAAATCTGAATCAAATAGGGCCTGCTTTGCACACCCCTACCAAGGAGAACATCTAATCTAACATCCTGCATGAGGCAGAGATCAACCCTGACTAAATTACCCTAGTTGAGTGTCTGCCTGACCTGCTCTTAAAGATATCCAAGGATGGAGATTGCATGACCCCTCTGCGGAACGTGTTCCAGTGTTTGACTACCCAGTGAGAAAATCCTTCCTTTGTAATCCCGCACTTATTCAGACATACCTTGTTAGAGTAACAGAAAACTATTACATACACACAAAGGTTGCATTTTATAATTTTGTAGGACTGCTATTCCAAAACACAAAAATGACAGTGAAAGAACATTACAGAAACTATATGAAATGTGAAACACAATTCAGCATGTGCAATGCCTAGCAAACCTTTGCTCCATGCTAGGAATCTCCTCAGCTACTCATTGGTAGCTATTCTTTCTTCAAGAACCCTGCACGAATGGGATTTTACAGGAATGTCTATACTGCATTCAAGAGTGGATGGACAGCAGTAGTGCAGGCTACTGGCTGAGTGCCATGAAAATGTTAGTAATACCTGAGTTATCTAACTTAAAGCTAGACTTCCATTGCTTGACTTCAATTCACACATTTAGCTGTAGTGTACACACAGTCTTAAATATGCTGCAGAGGAATGGACAGATTTAACTTGTTATAATAAGGGTATAATTCAGGATTTCTGAAAACAAAAAGACAAGAGCAAGTAAGAGGGAGCAATGAATTCTATTCCCAGCAATTCAGGTAGAAAGGAGGAGTCCTGTATCCTAGTCCCTGCTCCCAACGTGGTTTATGCATTTTATTCACTGATTCTTAATGGAAAATACATAAGCAGAGACCAGAACTTTGCACTGCCAGTCAAACACCCTCATCACTGCTTTCCATAGTCATGTCCCTCTTGCTTGCTGTCTCTATGAATCTTGCATTCTCTGCACAGTGACCCAGCTTCATCAGGAGAGGTGGAGAGTGGCTTCAATTCCAGTCTTGCCTCTGACCTGTTGATGAAGGTGCTTTTATGGGAGATGTGGGGAGGAGAGGGGGGTGATTTAGGTGCCTAAGGATAGGACAAGTTTTCAGGATATGAATCCTAATCTCACTTAGGACCCTAGGGGTAGGCACACATATTTGCAGTACCTGATCTACAATAAGATGGCTTGCTTTAAACTGTGTGATGTAGCTCTCTTCCAGCTAATGCAAATATTCATCAGTGCTTGGAGCCACACCGGAAACTTCATCTAAGTAAGTCAGGGTGGGGAAAGGGCAGGTGGGTTTGGGGAAGCCTAGTGGGTCCATGGGAGGGCTGGCAGGTCTGTGGGGCAGGGCTCATGGGTCTGCGGGGGGGGAGGGAGGCCACCACCCAGTTCTTCTTCACCTTCTTATCAAGTGTAAACAATATGGTAAAGTTGGCATTCCAATGTCTCCGTCTATTTCTCCCAGGGAGTTTGACTCACAGAACTGAGCGCACTCTTCATATTTAACACTAGCGAACTGGGGACAAGCCTGAAGCAGCCAGATGGGGGAGTGCTCAGACTTAAGCTCCCCAAGACCTACTCATGGGAACAGACAAGCCTCCAGAGAAGCAGAGAGAAGGCTCTTCTAGGTACAAGCTGCTGGTAGGGACAATTTATACTTCAAATGTACATAAAAGCAAAACAACGCTAGTCAAATAATACAATTGAAATTTGAATCAGCAACTTGTTCTACATTGGTTTCACTAAGGTTCTACATGGATGGAAAAGTCTGCTATGGAAGCTTAGCATCAAGCTCATCCAAGTTAATGACTAATGATCTGTAAAGTGGACTGTGTCAAAAGCAAATTTTAAATAACAGAAGCACAGTAATGGTTAGCATGTTCTAAACTCCACCAGCAATATTCCCAGCCTCCATGCCATCTTTGGGTAGATGTGATATCTTTTATTAGACCAACTGAGTAGTTGTACTCATGGAATGCCATGCATGCTTTCTTGAGTTTGTTTTGCTGATGGTTGCATGTGTAGTCTCTACATCTAGGTAGTGTCAAGCTGCATTCAGCCGTATCATCTTTATATTTATATGAATTGTGAATGTATGTGTATCAAGTAGGCCACTACAGACATGGTACAAGGCATGAGTGAAGCCATTTCAGACAATGCTGAATTCTCATTTTAAAAGGAGAAGCCTCTGGTGAAAATAGCACATGGCTATCCAGGCTATTCAGGAAAGGATGTTTTTCACAGTGGAGAAATTACGTGAGAAGTATGCAGAGAACCTAAGTGTATAGAGAAATTGCTTTTCTTTGCCATTTAAATTGCTTCATTGCTATGACTTAACAGAAGTGTACAGCTTTACAGCACTTTAAAAATGGATACAGAGCTTTAGATTAACCCTTGTTAAATGAGGTACTAAATTTGAAGTGCTGTATTTTACAGTACTCTACCAACCTACAGTGCTTTAAATAACTTCTGTACACTGGTTAAATTTCTGACCAATGGAGAAGCCTCAGGAGGCTGCAGAGTGTCCCCTGCCTTCTAGCCTAGAAAATGCAGGGAGGCTAAGAGCCCCCCATCCCCCCCACCAAACACTGCACTTTTATCATATTTAAGAGCTCTGTAACTTTATAGTGCTATAAAAAAGTGTGCTAAATTACAGTGCTGCAAAATGTGCACAGAGCACTTCTATGCACACCCAGGATACTGGATTAGTAATCTTTATTTTTGAAAGGATGTAAAGATTCTTTTGGTCACCGTTAGATCATGAAAGACTTCTCGTCTGGTAAATAACCACAGCTTTGGGGGGGGGGGGCAGGAAGTGATATGTAATAACCCAGTGGATGATGTATGTAAATGGCCAGATAAGAAACTGTACTTAAGCTTTGCCAGATCAAGTGTTTGTGCTTAGTTTGCTCCTGGGAACGGGGAATGGCTTTAGGCCAGAAGCCAATAAGCTTATCAAGCCATGGGCTAGAACAACCTGGTTCCAGTCTGATGTGGGCTGCGCAGCTTCAGCAGCATGTCAACGATGGGAAGCTTTCCCTGTACACACAGTGGGGCCAGGCAGCCAGGAACTGTGCTTGAACTGCTGCTGTTTTTCCCAACGACCCCACCCCCCTCCAACTTCCCACCCCCACCCTATTCCTCAGCTGGGAAACAAGTACAGCTTTCAATGAGAAGGGAACAGTATCAGGGTTGTGCAGATGGGAGCTGCATCCATGCTGCTGTTGCTTCTCCCTGGCCCTGGTCTCCTTGCTTCTCAGCTGCAGCATGGGCACATTTGGAAGAAGCCTGGTCCCAGCACAACCCCCCACTGGCTGGAAGCTGTATCCCTATTGCAGCCTTGAGGAGGGAGAGTCGGGGGAGCAGGACAGAAGTGGTAGAGGCACAATTTACAGTTGTGAGGGAGCTTCCAGATGTACCCAGTACGTGTGGGAAGAATCATCATAGCAGGGACACAGCTCCCAACTACCCAGCTATGATGCAGGTACTTGCTGCTCTGCCCCAGTTTGAGCATGAGCAGCAAGGAGTAAAACCCTCTGGCTCCATGGGCTGGATCCAGTGGCTCAGTGGGCCAGATCCGGCTTGTGGGCCACACGTTGCCAACACTTGCTCTAGGTCCTCAGCCACTGGGAGGCCTTTCTGGAAGAGCTGCTTTCTTATTTGTTGCCTGTTGAGCTAAATAGTGTCACAACCCAAAGTTGTGTTTTTTTGTTTTTGTGTGCTTCGGCACCGCTAAATTATGTTCCCGCCAAATTGCAGCTTCTTTACACGGTGGAGTTTTCTTTTGCAATAGGAGAACCCGCGTGCAGAAGAGTATTTCCCGCTGTTTATAGCCTTCTTTGCATAGTGCATTTCTTTTGCATCATAGTGATGCACGGTGCAAAGGAGTTCCCGCCGTTTGTATTGAGATTTGCGCCACATTATTGGCCAATCTTAATATAGGCACACGTGGTGGCTAGCGATTGGCTTTTTCACCATATAAAGAGCTTGGGTGGTTTCCGCCCAAGTTGGAGAGAGAGAGAGAAAGCAATTTTAGTTTAGGAGAAAGAGCGTGAAGATCTCTAAGCGCTGCTAATCCCTTCGAACCCAGCTTTTTTTTTTCTCCTTAAGAGGGCAATA
>NW_005842283.1:1059397-1073996 GCF_000455745.1 Alligator sinensis | reverse complement strand
CAATAGAGTGCTGATTTCCCGAACCCACGGAGTCTTAACAACTCCGGGGGCCCATTTACCGAACCCACGGAGCTTCAACCACTCCGGGGGCCAAACAACTTCTAGCCTCTCCCCGTCACCGAGCGCAATCCTAAAACGTATCCCTTTCCTTTTGAAACTACCGAACCCGCGGAGCTTCAGCAACTCCGGGGTCAATTGTCGGAGTCCTCTAGCGAGGATTTAAGTGGAGCTGAGCCTGGAAAACTGTCCAGCCTACACCACGACCATCTTTGGTGTAAGTGGTTAATCAACCATTACGCGTCCGTAACTAATTCTAGCTCTCCACCGGTCTTCTTCGACCCCAGTTGCCTGGGCTGCTGGCCACAGCCTGCGTGCACAAAGACGGGTTCGCATACCACTCCTAGCCCACACATGGCCACATGGATGGGATCGGGAGGCGGCCCGCACAAATAGAAGCTGCAGTCTTAGGTTTAAGATGCAGGGTAAGATCAGTTTATTGTTCTGACATTTCCTTTTGTTTGTTTATTCTTATATCTCTATTTTATATCTCTGTTTGTATCTCAACATACAACTACTGATGTTTGCTCTTATTTTTATAATAAAACTTTTATAACATACCTATTTTCAGTAATAACAGTGATCTCAGAGCATATGCCCAAAAGCCTCTTCTATGGAATGGGAGATCTAAGAGATCTAAAATTTCTGAGAATATGACCAGACAAGAATACGATTCTTCTATCTGGCAAAATCCCCTCTGCTAAGAGCTGGCAAGACCTAGGTGAAGCAGATAAAACTGAGGCACCATTGGTCATGGAGGTGATCTTTGGAGCATCTCATTCTGTTCTCAGTGTTCAAGTAGAAGTCAACAGAGAGGGGTTTGGGGCTGAAGGAGACTCTGAGAGATGTGAAAACATCACTGAAACTGTGAAACTGTGAGTTTCAAAGGTACACCTGACTGTGTGGGAGGTCAGGGTGTGTCACAGAAAAATTGGATAGTCTTGTCACAGGTACACTGAGTTCTTAAAGGCAGAAGCTTGTAGGCTCTTGCAATGACCATCTACATTTTTTTCTTGCAAACCTATAGTCATTAATGTAGTTTAAATATTTCTTATTCTTTAGATCTTCCTCCTCCTGCCCACGCCCTGCTTATGCAGCATCAGGAGAGCACAATATAGAGAGGTAAGGAGGAAGAAATACAGCAGGCTTATGATTTAAAAAATGGGAACAGTAGGACAGAGAATGGCTGAAGAAGCTCATAGATCCATTGCTCCATCCTCTAGCATTCTGGCTGCATTAAAAACTCCCCATTATGCTCATTAGCCCAAATGGTTTGTCATGGTGCCAGAATGGGTAGGAGAGAGGGAAGTAATAGAACAATGAAGAAAGAAGACTGAAGGGTAAGAGTTGATGAAGAATTAAGAGTTAACAAGACATACTGGACTGGGAGATGGAGAACTGATGCAATGAGTAAGAAAGAACTGGTAGAGGCGGTGGAGGACTGAAAGAGAGCAGGATAGACTTGATAACACAGGAAGGAGAGTGCCTATTCTACAGAGAAGAGAACTGAGTGGAAGAAGGATACCAGATGAGAAGAAAACAGGAGCTGAAGACCGAAAGGTACAATTCATGGCATATGGTGTGGATGGCTAATGTATTTATGAATGAGTAATAGATTAGAAATAACTGACATGGTTGAGAGGGAAGTCATTTAATGGAACTCCCATTTTAGAAAATTATCAATTTCTCAGGCTTTTTTACTGAATCCATTTAAACAGATCTGGCCAGGTACTTAGCAGGCCATAGAACTGGCTGAAGGCTAAGGCTGTAATAACAACAGAGGAGGAGCTGTATGAATAGTGCAAGCCACAAGTTACATTTGGTTTCTCTCTGTAGAGGCCATGTACTTTTTGAGCAGGGACCATGATTTGGTCCAGGATTTGATGACAAGTCAACTGGAGCTTGAAGCAAGTGAATAATGCAGCATTGAGACCAAAGCCTTTGACCTTAAACACGCAAGTCTGACAGCATTAAGTTTTCATAGAAAATATCTTTACAAATCAGGACTTCTGTGTAGAAAAGTTTCAAACAAATACTCTCTGCAGTCCCATCTTTTTCCCTCTAGTTAATGTCAGCAAAGCTAGAAATAAAATACTTATTGTTTCCATGAAAAAGTTTGACAAGGACAAAAAGATATTTTTCTGTAGATTTTTTCTTAAAGTTTGCAGGATTTGGTCAAAAAACTCAGGGCCCCTAAAATTAACAAATTGGATAAAATGTTACATTCTTTCAAGCTGGATATATCAGTTTTTGGTAGTAGAACTAATTATACTTAAGTGGACCAACACAAACTATAGTAACAAGAACAATGTTTTTGGCAGTGCACACTTCAGTGTGTTAGAAATATTAGACAGTATGGTTACTCCAATATTGTTTACTGCCAAACTTTTCCAATAGTATAAACTTAACCTTAGCCATCCTGCTTCATATGTCAAAATAATATAATTGTTACACATCAGTAAGTGGATATGCACCTCAGCTTAAGAGAATCTAAATTACATGCTTAGAACACCAAAATAAAATATGTCAATTTTAAATTCTGTTTATCTCTGTCTGCCTGTTTGTCTATCTGTACATGATACACGTGTATCACTCATGGTTAGAAGGGAAAAAAAAACCACGTGTCCTCTATAATGCTATTGTCACAGCAAGAAACAAAAGAAGCATAGGATGGTATCATATATTTATAGTTATCTTTCCATACATAGGAGTTTTGAAGTGCTATCTTATAAGATGTATTGCTAGTAACACTAAGGTAAGTCTGGTTTTATTATTTTAATATTGACTGACTCTTGATATGCGGCTCTTAAAAGGAACTTTGTTTCAACAACTCAGGGCCAAATCCTGGTCCGATTTACATTTGAGTAAATCCAGAGTAATTTCAGTGAAGAGCTGCAACAGTTTAATTGAAGAATCTGACCTCTAATATTTACTGTGATTAAAAATAGATTTTTTTTAGTCTGCAGTTGAAAATTTGCAAGAGAGATTTTCCAAATAGAATGACTGATTTGCTGTAAAAAAACCCGTTGTTATTGATTATAAAAAATATTAGGAAATTAGTGCAGGATACATGTAAATTTTGTTTAAATTAGAATGCTTTGAGACATTTGGATGTCTTGAGTCCTAATACATTCCACTATGATAAAAGACTGGTAGGGTTGTTAATAAAAACTTCTTTGCACATTGTGTATAAACTGCACAACCTTTGCTGTATCAACTTTATGCTCCAATAAACAAGACAATAATGACAAATTATCAAAGCAGGCTTCAGATGTGACCCTCAATTGGGGGAGCAGCAATTTAATGAAGACAAAAGCTAGGTGAAAGCTGCTAATATCATTTACTGATAAACAGATTTTCTCAAGAGGCTCCTAGCTCTATCCCCTGAGGACCCATAAACCTGCATAATTCCATTTAAAATATTGTGCAATTCACTAAATTAGTCTTTGAACATCCTCACTATCCAATTACGAAGCCCCAGCATGGACAGAATAATGAAATTTTTCAAACTGTGGAATGCATGTGGTCTTAACAAACTTATGACAAACACTGAAATTAGCTTTCAATTTTGAGGCCAATGTAGCCTCTTCCTAATGCTTCAAGTCAGAGTTATAACAATAAAACACTATTGCAGTGGCTAAGCAGAATGTAAGAAAAATAAATCTTTGACTTATACAGAATTCTCAGCACAGTCTACCTTCAGGAGAAAAAATCATAAGAACTTGAATGATGTTTTTGCATTTGCAAGCTATTTGGCCCGCTTAAAATCTAGTAAAAGCTTTACTGAATAAAGGGTACAAAATACCTCCTGGACAGTTTTATCTTCCAGGCAGGCAGAAAAAGGCGAGAGTTTCGGAAGTGAAATTTATTTCTGTTCAAGGATTGCAAGCTGCATTATTAAAGTCATTTGTCATGGTTTGAATATTTCTGCCTGATTCACCATTAAATTGGCCTTCTAATTACCAACTTTGTCATGAAAAGCAGTTGGGCTGCTTCATTCACCAGAAACCTTCAATTCGTTAATAATAGCTTGGTTCATACAGGGAGAAAAAACATTGTTATGCTTAAAATTTTAAATGAATAGTATAGACAATGACATTTTAAAAAAACACATTAACACTGAATTGAAAAGCAACCTTGAGAATATTTAGAATTTATTTTTAATGAAAGATTTATTAATTTGGATGATAAATATTTTACCCTTTAAAATGCAAATTCATTTATAGTGAATACATATGAAATCAAAATGAATCCCTATAACTTAGAGCAGGAAATATTCATTTAGTCAAAAGCTTAAGGCCACAATTCTCAAAGCTTTAGGGCTTCAGGACCATGTGCAAAAATGTTTGTGCAATTACATGTCTAATTTGTGCATGCAATTACCATGACTTTATATGCAGATCTGGTAACTACACTTGCAAATGGCCAAACAGATGTCTAACTATGCATTCAGATATCTGATTTACTCCTGCAATTGTGGTAATTACATTAGGAAATTAGGCACACAGTTGTGAGTGATTTTTTTCTCCCTCTGGTAGTTATATAGTGCCAATCGTTGTAGTATTCAAGCAGTGGAGCTTTGAGCATTGGAAAACTAAGCCCTCAGCACCACTGCAGTTTCTAGCCCTCTTGCCAGACACACACATGTGGATATTTTAAACAAAAGATTAAATTGATATGTATATAATAACAATTTTAATGAATGTTTCACTTAATATTTGCCACAATTATGAAATGTTTCCATTAATTTAAAATCCATTTTTTTTTTTAGATTTAATTTACTAATAGGTAAATCTCTGAAGTTTTGGAAGCTTAGAGTGCATGGGCACAGCAGAAATTTGGACACTGACTGATGCATATTACTGTGGGCTGCAAAATCACGCAGGAAGTTTTCTGAGACTAGAGTAGTATTAAGATTTTTTGCATTGCCTATATCTTACTAGGTTTCTCTTGCTTTAGTGATGAGACTAAAAACAAAAGATTTACCATATTAGATTTCTTTATTAATCCCTTCCACTCCAACAATTACCTTCTAGAAAGGGCCAATATTGTCTGAAGAAGAATATGAAAATGTTTTCTGTTTCATGCAAACAAGTTTTCAAACTATATACCTTTTAAACTATGTATCTACTGTCAGTAGCATGATTATGAGTGGACAAACAGGGCACCAGCCCCAGGTGCTGATTTGGAGTTCACAACTGGTAGGGGCCACCATTGTCTTAGCCGTTACTGATGCCCAGGCTGCAAAAACTGTTTGCAACACCCATACCTATTGTATCTAAATCCATACTCAGATGTCAAAGTGATATGACTTTCTAAGAGATGTCCACCTTGCTCGTGCACTTTACTTTAGTGAGAATGATGTTTATGACGCACTTTTGAAAGTCAGACTGCTCATTTTCTCACTTGAATATGTATCAATTCATCTTACTCTGGCAGTTTCCCGATACAGAGAGATAATTAATTAACTCCAGAAGGGAGTATTTGCATCAGGATATGAGGTGCAAAAAAGAGTCAAAGAGCAAGCCAACATTTTGAAAAGCCTCAGACTAAAGTAGGGCTCTATAAATGGCAGTGAAGTTGGGTCTGACAATAAGAAGGATGATTCTTGGACCAGGTGGTGGGAACCTGCAGAAGAGAGGATGAGGTGCAATTAGAGAATGTGAAGTGCTGGAAGACAGAGGAGGTAGCCCATGGAATAAAAAGAATGAGAGTGAAACTCATTATTAATCATTGCTACATTTCCATAAACTATGCATTATGGTCAATGTGCCATACAAAGAGCAATGTATTCCTGGTTCTGAGGCTAAAGCCATGAGTGAGTATACTGCAATAATAAAAAAGCAGAAGCACACACAAGGCATGCACAACCAGTAAAACTATTATTTCTTCAGACTGTTAAGATTTTCAAAAGTTCCTTAAATGAGAAGTTTTATCATTGCAGCTGTGAGAAAATAACATACAGATATGAAAGTGTAGGTCTCAATATAACTTGGTGTTTGCGGCAGGATTACTTAAGTCCCTAACCATGGACCAGATTCAGCCTGACAAGCTGTGTCATCTGGCCCTTGGGAATTCCCAAGGGTCCAGAAATTTGGCAGTCAGGGAGTGGTGGTAGCATGAATTGCTCCTCCTCTGCTGCCAAATTTCCAAACCTATCAGCAGCCATACAGAGTGGGTAATGTGGCTTTGCATTGCACCAGTATCCAGGGTCATGCTAGTTCACGGGCCAGTGCATGGCCGGATCTGAACACACAGGTTTAGATCAACCCCACACACATGGAATCCAGCCTGTGGACTGACCATTGCCACTCCATCTGGCCTGCAGGACTAGAAGCTTGGACACCACCAGTTTAGGTCATGGGACTGAGTTGTGAAAGCCCCTGATTCAAGTTCTCTGCTTTGCCTGATTCAGAATGATCTTGGATAAAGAACTGTGGTTTCAATTCAGCAGAGCAAGGTCTTGAACCTCTGTTCTTCACATCCTGAGTGGGTACTTTAATCACCAGACTATAGAGTATGATTTGCCTTCTGCAGGACATAATGTTGGTGGAAACCAGTGTGTCACAAAATATCACAGATTCAGTATGACAGTATTTGTTTTACATGAATTTAGAAGAAATTGTAATGAAAAAATGAGAGGTTAAGGGTGATGTAAGGCAAAAAAGCTGAGAGTGTGAGCGCAGGGAGTTGTTAGGTGGGGGAAAGTGACAGGGACCCAAAAGATACAGATGTGGGAGTTAAAAAGAAAGCTAAATCTCTCAGGAGAGTAAAAAATAGAGAAGTCTGCAACCTTCAGGATTTCTATTTGTTTTTGTCTAGCACAGTCCCTGTCTGTGACTCTTGTAATCTGTCCTACTACAACTGTTCATAGAAATAATACTGAATTGCAGGTTTCCCTTACCCTTCCTTGTGCCTCTGCAGGGCAAAGTAAAATAGCAGAATAAAGCAGTGAAGTTTAATTTCTATGGTTTGGTTCTTTAAAACAGAATAGCCAACAGAAACACACAGATTAGTGATGCCTAATCCTATGGGCCTGACCTAGAGCGGCAGGGCAAAAATCAGGTATTGGCCCTGTAAGGAAAAGTTCTCTATGATACATCGTTTTACAATATGACTAAAGTATCAAACCACAGCCTGGAGAAGCAACTGAGAGGGGTGAGGGAGTGGGTGGGATGGGGTGGGGTGGGGTGGGGGAAGCTGTATAAAGAGGACAACATACTGCAAAAGCAAGGTGTTAGTCAGTAAGATCTTTATGGCAAAGATTTTTATACAATATCAAACACAATGAGGCCCTGACCCTGATTGTTTCCTGAATGCTGTTTTAAGACAAATAAATAATAATAATAATTAATTATAATAAGACGGAAGACAGTCTCAGAAATAAAGCATATTGCCACCATTGTAAAAGATTAACATTTTTCTTATTAAATGATGAGCTTGCTTTTTAATATCAGCATTATAATAGACTATACTATGAATCTCTTTATCATACCTGAAGCACTGTTAATTCATCTTTCATGAATACATTAGAACAGAGGGTTTTCCCATAGGCAAACACATCATACATATTTGCAAATGTCTTACATAACGATGCAAACAGTATGCATAAAGAGTAGCTGTGTTGTGGTAAAAAGGAGAAACAGTGCAAAAAAAGACTTTCATTCAATTTCATTAAATACTTAAACCGACAAAATAAAGTAAGTTCAATTTGCTGTATATAAATCTTCAAGGCAAGGAAAAGGCTGCTCTTTTAAATTTATTCTTTAGTTTATATTCAACTATTCATAAAAAGGAGTCAACGACTGGAATAGAACTGATGATTTGTTAACACGTGGATTGCATTTGTTCTTAAAATAAAACAACCCTCACTTGCAGTTACACCTAGTGGCAAATTCTGTAATTTCTTCTTATTCCAGAAACAATACAACCTCTTTATTCTATTTTATGAAATCTTACTGGTACACCATTCCATGGAAATGGAGCTAGAAATCAGAGCCAGGGATTTAAAATAAATAGTAGTCATTTTATTTAGCTTGTTATCATCTAGTCTAGGCTAAGAATATCACCTTAACAACAGCCTCTGAATTCATGAAGAGTTACATAAGGGCCTTGTTGTCAAACATAAAAACAACCCATTTAGTGTCTGCTTTGCATCTACACAGGAAGTTTTCTTTCATTATCCACCAGCTCCTAGCAGCTTATTATAGCTATTGTTTAATTTGTGCTCTGTTTTACAAACGACACTTGTACAGGCCTCATGGGGACACTGATAGAAGTGTGGCTCTGTCCTTCCCCTGTGTCAATTCTTTTGTGAACCTTTATAATTAGCCACTTAAGAAATTGAGGAAAATGAATCTCTGGTTGTAACGTGCTACTAGAGTTAAGTCAACCAAATGACAGGCCAAACAGATACATAAAAAGTCTTTGCATACATCTATGTACAAAGAGTTAACAAAACCTTTAGCAATATTGGACTAACACAGAAATAAGATATGTGATCACCAGGGATCCTCGTTTTCTCTGATAAAAAAAAGTCCTCAATTTTCGGATTAAAAGAAGTAACCCCAAATCCATATTTTTCTGTGATTAAAATGAAACACCCCTTAATATGTATCTATTTATTAATGGTGTTTCATTTTAATCTATCTATCTATATTAGTGGTGTTTGATGTCAATGATGGAAAAATGTGGATTTGGGGTTACTTCTTTTAATCCAAAAATTGGGGATTTTTTTAATCAGGGAAACTCAGGATCCCTGGTGATCACCAACATGAGCTATTGAACATCCTGGAAAATGCACTATTGTTTTAAAAAAATATTTCTGCTTTGTGAGTCCACAGACTTCTAGGAAAGAATAGCAGTGGGGATCTGTGCAAAACAGTATACCACACCTTATTTTTCACATTCATGGACCAAATCTTGTGCTTTCTTACTCTAGGGAATCTTATTAACAAGGGTAATAGGATATGAGTCAGTACACTACCTGCCCCCCAGTTCACAGAAGAGAACAAGTTCGAAATTTTAAACCAAGTCAAATTTTTAACAAAATAGGAGATGGTGAATTTGAATTTGTTTTGATATTGGCATGAAATAACAATAATATGCATAATTCAAATTCATGGGCAGTAGTAAACAGTGATAGCGAATGTAGAACTGCATATTCATTTAGAATCTTAGTAGAACTTTATATGAAGGTGGCATCATGCCTGAACAAAAGAGCAAAAGGGGGGAAATTATATTCCTGCCTGAAATCAACATCAAAACTTCCATTAACTTCAATGGGTTCAGCATCTCAGACGGCATTTATTAAAATACATGTTAGATGCTTGTAAAGTCTTTATCTCTTAATATGGACCCTAATCACCGTTACAATGGAAATAATAAACCTGTTCTTATTATTGTTATGTATGAAAGGATCTTATAGGGAAAGTATACACAACGAAATGTTTTGTTTACCATCATAAATCTTATTTGAAGTATTTAAGGTAATTGCTAAGAATTGAACTAAGCCTTGCCATACTGAATTAAAGTATTTTCTAGATTTTACCAGTTCACTGAAAATAGAATCTGATTGTGTTATTTTGAGAAGTATAACTATATTCACATGCATACACACAGCCACATGTACTGTGTATGTGCATAGATCCACATTAAATATACTGTGTTTATCTTTCTTTTCTTCCTTGTAATTAACAATCTTATCCAATAACACTTTCTCACATGGAGAACTAGGCAGGACATAATTTTCTTTTGTTGTCAAAATAAGTAGTTTGTGTTTATTAGGTTGTTTGGGTTTTTGCTGTTGTTGATGTTGTTTTTTGATAAGAAGAAACTGTAACTTTCTTGATTCCTGGCAATCAAAAATTGAATTTTGAATATGAGAGAGGGTTTTTTTTGTTTATTTGGGGCGGGGGGGGGGGGGGGGGGTTTGGTGACCAAATCTTTTTTTTTTTTTTTGTGACAAAAAAGAAATTTTTTTTTTTTTTTTTTGTGACAAAAATGAAATTGTCTATTCAAAAGGCTGTTTCCCCTGGGGAAAAAAAAATGTTTTGATAAAATATAATCTATCAGCTCTATTTTCACATATAGGAGTCTGTGTTATTTCTTCAAATTTTAATAGATCCACAGAATTACAGCAAGGTAGGGCTGGAATGGACCTCCAGAGGTCATCTAGTCCAATCTCTTGCCTGAGAAGAATCATCCCTATCCAAACTTGCTTATATATGTCCATTGTTTAATCTCTTAACAAAAGTGCACAATTTACCCTTATACAATCACAAAATTTAACATCTTAATCTGCCATAGGTAAAGCAGGATGACCACAGCAGCCAAAGTCCTGATGTTGCAAAGGCTGTTAAAATATGCCCCAGAGATCCAACGAAGAAGACCATGCCCCCTTCTATAGATGAAGGCAAAAAACTCCCATAACCTGTACCCTAAACACCCATAAAAGTATTCTGAGTGCTTATGACAGGTATATATATAAGTAAGGAAATGAAGATTCATTTTGCTGAAGTGTATTGTGTCCACTGATTGTTAGGTTAGAAACAAAAAAACCCTCTCTCATGAGGAGGATAGTAAAGCACTGGAAAAGGTTACCCAGAGTGGTTGTGGTCTCTCCATCCATGGGGGTTTTTAATGTCCTGATAGACAAAGCCTTGGCTGGGGTGATCTAGTTGGGGATGGTCTTATTTTGAGCAGGGGGTTGGATTAGATGACCTCCTGAGGTCCCTCCCAAATCTAATCTTCTATGATTCTATGATTAATGCATAGAATCCTTGGGGAAAAGATCAGAACCCAGATCTTTCATGAGGTATGTACTCTAGTCACAGAGCTACAGTTATGCTACCCCTTAACTCCTTCTCACTGGCCAAATGTCCCTTGAATTCGTTTTTTTGCCTAGTTTCAACAGATATGGAAAAAGCAAGTGACTCCCATCTCTCTCTTCTCTCTCTCTCTCTCTCTCTCTCTCTCACATACACACACACACACACACACCCCCTCAGTTTTGTCTCTAGTTTGGAGGATATGGTACTTTCTTAGGAAGTGGGATATATAAGTTTTAAACCCCTATGGAGGGGAGTCTAGAATCCAGGTCTTTTGCAATCCTGTGTTTTAACCAATGAGCTAGTATATAAAGGGGGAAGCACTGACAATACCAATGTGCTGATGTAATAATGGAAAGGTATGCCTTCCTTCCTCCATTTTAGAAAGGAATCAGTTAAGTACCTAAGTCAGTAGAGGACCTTGAGAAGTAAATCTTCAATACAGGATACACTCCCTCTGTGTGGCAGAAGTGCTCTGCAGCAGATGACTGAAAAGAAGCAATCCATTATAAGTTGTCTCTCTACCAGTGCCCTATATATGATTATTAGGGATGTGCAAAGCTTTGGTCACTGATTTGGTCTCGGAGGAGATTCGGCCGGATTCAGCAACTGAATCTCTGAATCTGAATTGAATCAGGAGACCCATTAATCTCCCTGAATTGATTCAGAGGCTTCTGATTCGATTTGGAGAGATTCGACGATTCAGCCATAGACAGAGTTTTCTATGTTTTTCTACATACCTTGAGGTCCCAGGCATGGCTTGTGAATGCTGATATGGTGGGATGGATGGAGCATCCCATAGAAGCTCAGGGAACCTGGAAGTGGAACAGAAGTATTTCCAGTCCACTTCCAGGTCTGACGTGGAGTGTGTGAGAGACCCCCCTGGCTAGGCAACTGGTGCCTCCTGGGTCTGGGGGGCATCTGCAGTCCCCCTGCAGCCAATCACCAAGCTGAAGGGTGCAGGGAGGTCCACCACTGAGCACACGGAGGGCCCCCCAAGCTCCTGTGGGACGCTCCATCTGCCCCACCTTCTCAGTGTTCACGAGCTGTGCCTGGTACCTGGAGGTATGTAGAAAAAAATATATAAAGCTGTGTCTATGGCTGAATCACTGATGCTCCAAATCAGAATCAAATCTTTGGATTTGGCTGAATCAAATCAGGACAGTGATCTGAATCTGCAAATTGAATCACTGTCCCCCAATTTGGGCTGAATCTGAATCCGAATCAAACATAGCCCACTTTGCACACCCCTAATGATTATAAAGCAGGGGGGGTCATACTGTAGAGGGAGCAATAATTCTCTTTTAAAACCTCCCCCTCAACAGTGGTGCTCTCTTGTACCCACTAAAGGTGCCACATTGAGCCATCAATAGTAGATTGTTCAGAATGTCATATTATGACCATCTCTCTCATTTCTTTCACAGTTTGCTAAACTGATACATTGTTAAAGTACATCTGAGTTAGCACACACCCAAAATGAACAGAGCAGGCCATGACTCTCCAAGTTATTGTTTTAAGCACAGATAAGTAAAAAGGCATCTCTGCTTAAAGTACAGCTCACAGTGGGCATGTCTACATGTGCGTCAATCCACTGTTGCTCCTACGCATTATGTGTAGTATCTCTAATATGAGGTACTACATAAATACACAGTAGCTGGTGTTAACGTACAGTAGCAATGGCTCAAGGTCTTTTTGAGATGCTTAATATGCAATAGACTTATTCTACTACGCACTAGGGTGTTAGTACAGTTTTTGCTGCAATGAGTTAATGTGCAGTAGAATGAGTCTATTGCACATTAAACATCTTGTGTAGATGTGCCTAGTATGAAGGACATATCTACAACTATCACAGCTAGACACTGCAATTCAAACAAAATCTTAAAATCTGCAAAACAAGTATGTAGCATGAAAGCACGACCAGTATGTCATACTGTCATCTTAGCTAAAAAAGGTCCCTGTTAGCAAGACATTACTAAAGAATAATGTTTTTTGGATGAGTAAAACAGGTAAGATCTTAACCATTAAAATTCATAAGAAGCTTTGTACAAGCATGGTGATAAGTTCTTATGTTTTTAATGGCATTCTGACTATCCAAATTTTCCTTCAATTTCAAATATATAAACAGCTTTTTCATTTCATGTCTGATGCTGGTGATTAAGTAGTGGCTGTGACTTACTCTTACAGTAAACACTGTCTCAGTTTTCCAGACTTCTATGCATTCAGAATCAAATACATGGAGCTGTGTTTGTAATTAGATAAGAACGGAAGAAAGTCTGGAAGAATGCTGAAGATGCTGAGAGAACTGTTGAAGGAAGGCAGAAGAATGGAATTAGTATGCAGATGTGACTGAATTTGGAACGGTGCTCAAACATGTTACTGAGTGGCAGTGGTGGGATGGAGATGGTGGGCGTGACAACTAGGAAGATTACCTGTTGGTTATGATTTGGCACTGGTTTTAAGAGGGAAAATGGTGGAAATTATTAGAATAATCTATATAAGACATAAGATGTTTGCAGGTTGCTGGTAGAGATGCCCTCCCTGGTTGAGGCCATGGAGGCAGGGCTGAGAAATCTGAAGCTGTAGAGAACGGTGAACAAGACCCTGCTTGAATGAAGTCAAGCACAGAGGCCAATGAACCTCAGGTTCTACTTTAGCCTGTTGAGGATCATGAGCCACAGCCCTATTTTTGGTTACAAGTCTTCATGACTAGGGACATAAATTACACATAAACTGATATAAGTGATCAGAAACGGGTCTAAACCTGTAACAGAACAGAAGTTCAGCATGTGTAGACCAGTTTCAAAATGGCCAAACCCAGCTTAAGATAGACCTGGATGTATGTAGTATCAGATTGAACTCATTTAGGTGAGACAGGGCTATTGAATTAACCTTCAGACACAAGTTATCAGGTAATCTGCCAGTATCCCAGGATACCTTGTGGGTCCCTGCTAACCCCCTCTCCCCCACCTCACAGGGTGGACTGGCTAGCCTTGGCCCACACTGTCTGCTCCAGTCAAGCAGTGCAAGCCCCTCCAGTGGGCTCTCATAGAGCTGAGGCAGCAAAGCCTCTGTTCTGCAGCCCTGCATCCTGCCTGTGCCCATCAGCCAAATACGGTGTGGGGGGGGGAGGAACAGAGACCCCCCCGATCCCCAGCCCCTGCCCCCAAGCCCTGGTCTGTGAAGGTTGCCACCACCCCCCACATGGGCTGGTGCAAGTCACAAATGCACAGAGGGAGTGAGGGTGAAGGAGTCCACTGTCTCAGCTCCGGCACCCCAAGCTAGATGTTTGCATGATGGGAGTCCCATGCTTATGGCGGTTTCCCCAGCCTGGGGTCCCCCGAGTCCTGGTTTACCCGACTGTAGGATGGGGGGAGGAAGAGGTGGGGATTCTCTCTCCCCTTCTACCCTGTGCTGCCACGCTGGTTGCTGAGCCCCCCTGCCAGTCTTTGAGGGGGGAGGGGGTAAAAAGCCTCCATCCCAGTGTTAGGACAGGGTCTGCACTCATCCCCTGCTGGCCCACTGTCCACCCCCACCTTTCCCAGCACCCCAGATCCCCATCCACTTTCCCTTCACCCCTTGATTCCCTGTGGCTGCCCCTGCTGTCTGTACTAGCTAACAGGCAAGAAAGGGTTAAACTGCCTGTGGGGTCTGCTCTTCTGCCCCAGACGGCAGCAGCAGCAGCAGCAGCAGCAGCCGAGGCATGGGCTGAGGGG
>NW_005842283.1:1048952-1059386 GCF_000455745.1 Alligator sinensis | reverse complement strand
ACCAGGGGGCTGGGGCGGTGTGCCACACAAGCAGTTGGGGATGCTGCCACTCAGCTGGGCTTGGCAATGGCTGGGAGGCATGCTCAAGTGCCCTCTGCCTTCTGGCCTGAGTCAGTGCAGGCATCTACCTGCTTTTCCCAACTGAAAACTGAATGTGAGTTCACTTCATTATCAGTTCAATCTACGCAACTTAGAGAAACATGAGAAGATTGGATCGATTCTGCCTCAGTTTTTTTGACTGTCTATACTTAGTCCATGAGACAGGGCTATTCACTGCCCTTATTTTTTGAACCATAAATTCTATTGGAGCAAATGAGGAAACTATCTGTATTGGTTCGCATGAATCTAAGATTACCTGCCTGATATTATTCTGTCTGATTGCACAGAGTTAGTTAAATCAAAGGAGGCTGTTAGGGATAACCGAGCAGGAAACAAAACAATGACAGAGATATAGGGAAATACCGAGTGACTGTAAGGGAAGAATGTGGGAGCTATTAATTGGGAAATATTCACCTGCCTGGCTACAGTAGGCTAACAGGTTTATTTTTCTTAGACCCAATCCTAGAGCAAAAGAAAACTAAATCATTAAAAATCCATGCCTAGAGAAGAAGGGAACGAGAGTGAGGTGAGCAGCATCTGGTTAGAAGACGCTACAGAAGAGACACTGGGAGAAAGGCTGAGCATGCTACGGGGTGCAAGACTATCTGGGCTAAGTGGAACTTAGCATTTGCATAGAATAGGTATATGATGATGAATACGGCCTGGGTGTGAATAGCTTTTGTTGTTTCAACTCACTTCTTTGAATGTTATGTACCTTTGGGTGAATATATAATGCTTTGCTTTGAAGAAGTGGTCATGAAGGTGCTAAACCAGGGGTGGGCAAAGTACAGCCTGTGGGCCAGATACAGTCTTGCTGGCCTGTGGGGGCCCCCCAAAAAACAATTATTACTAGGCCGTGGCTGCCCTTCTAAAAGCCAGTGGGCAGCAGTCTTTCAGAGGTCACATGCCATTGGACCAAATGAGCTCTGTTCTTTCACCTCCATGGGGATCCTGGCACTCCAGCTGGGAGCCCCATGTGGAGGCACCGAGTGCAATGGTACATGACTGGACAGTTGATGAGTGGGGAGGGGAGTTCCTGCCTGCATGAGGTGGGGGGGGTGTGGGGGGTTTCTGGGTGGGTGTGGGACCTCTGCCACATGCCTCTCTTCCCATGCCAGACAACGCTGCTGCCAGCAGCAGGTGACAGGCTCTTGGGGTGCTCGTGGCCCATGGCAAGCATATCCCCACAGGAGCTGCATGTGGCAGGACAGAACCCCCCCCAGTCCAGCCCACTGGTGCATGCCTTCAAGCTGGACTGGCTGGCCCCATGCCAGCATGTGGGGCACCCAGCACTGCATGCACCCAGTGCTGCAGGCCCCCAGTGCTGCAGGCCATGTGCCTTTGGGCTGGGCCAGGCTGGCTCCATGTCTCCATGTGGGGCTTCCAGCACTCCAGCTGCACATGGAGGCATGGAGCCAGCCTGGCCCAGTGGTGTGCAGACTGGAAGCTGCAAGGAGTCATGAGCCATTGGGCTGGGCTGGGCTGGCTCCATGCCTCCATGTGTGGCTCCCTGCTGGAGTGCTGGAATCCCCACACAGAGGCAAGGAGCTGGGCTGACCCTTCTTGGCCCGATAGCACATAACTCCCACCTGCAGTGCCGGGAACCTCACATGCTGGCACACAGCAAGCCCAGTCTAGCTTGAAGGCACACAATTGTGGGCTGGGCAGGCTCCATACTGCCACATGCAGCTTCTGGGATTCAGCCAGAGCTATGCACCACCGAGGGGCTCTGCTTGCTGTGGGCCATGAGTGCCTGGAAGAGGTAAATAATATGGCTCTTCATCACATCTGTGCATATATATGGACTTTCATTCTGTGAAAATAACCTACAAAATCTACTCATAAGTTTGAAAAGTTCTTTGGGATCCCAGAGGACAAAAATGTAATTTTTAATATAATGTATATAATTTAAGACATAATTTTAATGAAAGATTAGTAGGGCCAAAAATGTTTCATTGAACTGATAATGGGAAAAGGGACCTTTTGTGTCTAGGTCACAATTTTAAATCCATCTCAGACCAGTAATAATAACCAAAAGTGACTACTGACTTAATGCCATTTGACAGAAGAGGCAGAACATTTTTCATCCGTATTCTATCAGATGTTTCTACAGAACAGAAACCCCTTTCCAACTTATCATAGTGGCAGTCTCAGCAATAAAGTCAAGAATTAAATGAATATGGAGCTAACACCTAATTCCTACAGGAGGTCCTCCCACATAAGAAATCAGGCACTTTAGAAAAATGATACTGATGCTAACCTGTAATGTACCTGTTCTGTGAATAAAGATTTCAGTCTGTTTGGCTGCCATTACTCTATGTAGAAGGTAATATTGACCTATTCTAAAATGCATTATCAGACCAATTTTAAAACAGAAGAATCAAAGCAATTGATCAGCAGCTGTTGGAATGCATCCTGCATCAATAGTTGACTGTATTTTGAACAGCTTTTGGTACAAGATCTGTTACAAGAGCTGATGTTCAGCCTGGTAAATGTATTAAAACTAGATCCGGAAAAAATAAAACAGAATTTAAACCAGAAAAATAAAAAGCAAAACAATGAACATACAAAAATCTTTGGGCTGGACTCTGATCTCATTTCTGCTGTTATAAATCCCTGATAACTGTGAAGTCAATAGAACTATTCAAGAATTCACACTGCTATAACTAGAGAGTTGAATATAAAAGTGTTTCCTTTCAGAAGAAACCCTAACATCTCGAGTGTGATTCTTCAGTCTTTTAAATGGTGTAAGCAGAGATAACTTCAGTAATCAATGGAATTACAGTAGTGTAAATCAGAAGTGAGAGGAGACATGAATCTTTTGTTTCTCTTGCTGTTCAGATACATATAGTCCGCAATCTATGCTGTTTGGGGGACTACTCTCATATTAGAACTCAGGCTTCAAAAACCTTTGGACCACAAAGTTACTCAAGAACCAAAGCATATAATCAAAATCAGTATCTGAAAGAGAAATTTTCCTAAGTATCAGGAATAAAAGCATGTAAATTATTCTTTAGTGAGACAGAAAAGCTGACTTTCATGCAGAAATAACTCAGAGTACAACAGAAAAATATAATCTATCATCTTTTGCTACACTACAGCACATGCATGTGCAATAGTGTCAAAAGTGAGGTGTTTTATTTGTTTCCCATTTTTGTTAACAGAAAAGATAATGTTTTTGCTCAGGATGATGAAAATACAAGCATAGTCTTAGGTAAATGATCAGGGTGCGCCAACTGAAATCATTACTCAAAGAAAAGCTTTAAATGGATGATATTTTACTTTACAGCTTTAAGTGCACAAAAAAGAATCAGTATTTATATTATTAAAGTAGGCATCCAGAACTAGGAAATTTTGGCTTGGGATCAGTTGTATTTCTCATTCTTCAACAAGGCACATATTACCTCATGCTCTTTTTGTATTATTTCAATCAGTAATGGTTATACATCTTTGTTAGCCTAATTTGGGGACCTACAGAGTAGGAAGAAGGAAAGCACAGAGAAACACACTTGACATATTGGTCTATTTGCTACCTCTTTTAAGCTCAATGCATACTAATGAAAGTGATCCAAACTATTCTTCTCCACTCCTCACTTAACAAGCATAATAATAAATGAATATTTAAACTAGCTGCAAATATATTAAGTGGAAACAAATAGGTTTCATTTGTAACAAGTGCACACAGGTTAATTAACAAGAAGGAGCTTTTGTGTTGAAACAAGGCTCCCTGATGCTGTACATGCAGGTGCCGTTAAGGGCCAATTGAGCTCTATAGGATAATTATGAAGTACCATTGTGCTCTTCCGTTTGTTAACAAAGTGCTGCCTGCAATTTGCCTAAACCTATAAACCATCATCTGTGATCCTCAGCAGCAATTAAGTGACAAACATCTTCTCATCGGAGACTTGGGAAAACAAAAGAGACATGATAGCATTTAAGGAGCCAGATGGATATTTTAGAATGTCAACGCTGACAGCCCCTCTTTCAATAACAAAATATAAAATAGGAACATATTTGATATCATGCTGAGGAGGAGAGGGGAGAAGTCACATCAGAATTATTAAGAGGTGGCGTTAATAATGGAGAGATTGCACATGTTAACAGCTCTTACTATTAAAGCCTTGGACTGCCGAGCAAGTGGAAGATAGAAATCTTTCTCCTCTTATTGTAGCTCTATTGAGTCAATTTCTTATTAATGTTATAGCTTCACACAAGATGAGTTTCTTTATGCAAGTAAAAGTATGACATTTCTGTTTTTTTGAAGAGGACAAACCAACAGACTAAATTTTCTCCAGGACATAAGTTACTAATTAGTTCTACAAAAACAGCTTATATTAAGAAAAAATGATAGATCAGCACAAAGAACCACTTTAAAACAAGAGATCTACTCCTACAATAAAATAATTGATTTAGAAGTTTGGAGGATGTAATCTTTAAAATGCTTTTGTACGCTCAGCAATAATTCCAGAAGCTATAAACTTTAGAAAGGCAGAGTTGAATTAGTTCAATTAATTGCCATGATTGGGAGACCCTCCAAAATTTGTGGAAGCTCTTATTGTCACAGATAAAGATCTTCTGGGCATTTGGCTGCCTACATTAAACACTGTTGTCTAACTGATCTGGGTAATTGGTAGAGCTAAAAGGCTGCTCAGTAACATGAAAAAAAACAAAACAATTAAAATGTATGAGTTTCACTAGCTAGCCTACATTTTTTTTCCTATTGCCAAAAATAACAGCATTTACAAATGTTTTCAGTAACCATTTTGAAGCTACAGCTCCTTGTGTTTTAATATACTATCAGGTCAACAGCTCTCTTGAAAGAAAAAATCAACCCAGGGCCAAACACTCAGACAGGCCTAATTAAGTACTCCAGGACTAAGGGAAGCACTCAGCTAACTAGAGCTGACTTGACCCTTTTCTTTGTACCTCACTGGGTTCCTGTATACCTTTGCCACTTTCCTCTGGATTTATGTTTTTATGAATTATTTAAAAACTGCAATTTCAGATCTACAATTAGTTTTCAAGGAAATGAGGAAATAATCACAACTTAAACAGCTTAAAAACTGCTATGATCTTGGCAGAATACAAAATGCCAGTTTTCTACTCCCTTAAAATTCATCACTTGGTAAAGGTTTCATTAATCCCTGCTTGTTTTCTGGCCTTTGAGTTTTCTATAGTGTATCGAATGTGAACCGTAGTTTTAAGCAGTGATAAGGCAGAGAGATCAGGAAAAGAATATTCTTAGGTTAATTTTATACTTCATGTGAAGGAATCTGAATGATTTCACATCTTCACAAGAAAAATAAGACTGTCAGGAAACTGATCTGGGTGCGCTGTATAGTTGTACAATTCTGTGCAGAGAAGCACTGTTTCCACTCGAAAATTCATATTAAAATAAAATGTTGCGTCATTCTAAGAACTTTATATTTGTTTTACTGTCTACATTTTTAACTATAACAAGTGCAAAACTAACTAGCCCTTGAACTTGGAATCTTCTGGGACATTCAATGATCTCTCACCTTTTTCTTCATAATTATCCAGAGTTCAAAGTCTCACATGAAGAAGAAGAATTCTTGAGAGTCATCACTCTCAAGAATAGAGCAGATCATTTCACTGAGCCTGAATCCTGCAATTTCTGCTCAGGTAACTCAGTAAGTGGCCTAACTGAAAGCTCATTAAAGTGTCTGAAAACACTTTGGCTGGTTCTAGTGGGCGTTGTGTCAGGCCCTAAATAACTTGTCTCCTTTGTGCTAATACTTTTAGGTTTAATTTAGAAACAACTTGCCTTAGAAAATATATGAAAAAAAAAAGTGCTCTCCTCTTGATATAAAGAGTACTGATGTGGCCAGAAGCCATGAATTGCAAATACCATACACAGAACCATAAAGAGCAGGGCATATGTGTAATTTAGAGTGAGTATGGGTAAAAAACCTGCCTACTTGAATTCAGTGGAAGTATTGCCATTGATTTGCATGGGACCAAGATTTCACCTTTTTATTTTTACCTGAAGTTTAAAATGATCCTCTAATAAAGATATAGCTTAATAATCAAAACTCCCATGAAACAGCTTTGCTTGGAAGCTTCATCTTCCTATAGGAGCCATCTGTCCTGAGTTAATCTGAATTATTCTTAATGCAATTTGATGTTTTTGATACAAGAAATGCAGGGGTAGTTTCAAATAAAAAAATGTGTTGTGTTCATATCTGTATAATATGCCCTAACATACCTAAAGCTCAACTTTAACAAAACCTATGTGCCTTGGACAAGATGTTTACTAAAATATTATAAATAGCCAAATAAGCATTTTTCACTTATCCTACACCTTTCTCATGTATCCATTTTCAAATCAGTATCTTATTACTGAGATTTTAAGTTCTTCTAAAGAAGGAATCTATCTTTATTCTGGACAGTACCATTCTGGACGTATATAAAGAATGCTATAAGTAACAATTTGTACAAAAGCATATCATCTAGCACAATACATGAAAATGTCACTTAAGGACATGTAACTTAATAAGAGCAACTAAAGTAGCCTAGCTGAAATGAGAAATGTGTTATCTGAATATCACTTCAGTACTCCATTTGCTAGCTTATTTGAGTTATTTGTTACCTGACAGTTATGCAAATTCTATACTGTACTCAACAGATTGTCTTTTTTGTAGTAGTAGTTGAAAAAATACTTAGCTTCTCTATTTTATTTTATACTGGCTAACGTTTTTAAAATGCTATATTCTATTAATTTATAAATTCAGTGTGACACAGTCTACACAAAATAAGTTTCAAACACTATGAAATAAAATACTGCTCACAACTAGAGGCTTTTAACCTAATTAACAGAAGTAAGCATAAAAAATAAACAAGAGTCTACAGCATGAAAAAAATCATTGAAAATAATGGCTTTGCTTCATAACTATACAAATCAGACCACTGGTTTGTCTTATATTACCATAGTGTGAGGAAGAAGAATGGTAAATAAATGGGAATTAAGAACTGTAGAGCTGTATTTTGGGGACTATATCCAGAGAGTATGAAATCTAAAATACCAACATGGGATTTAATTTTTTTCAGTGAATTTTGATCTCTTCTACTAACTAGTCTTAAAGAGCCTGACTGACATTCTATTCCTACTGTTCACAATAAGAGCAGGGAGCTAGGTTACAGTAGTGCTAGAAAAAGATGAGGCAGGGTCAGCTGAAGTAAGGCCAGAAGGCAGTGCAGGGTTACACATTAGAGCAGAGCTTTCCAAACTGTGCCGCGACACATTAGTGTGTCGGCGGCAGTGTGTAGGTGTGTCGCGCGAAATGCAGAAAATTTTGTGGAAGGTCACCGCGGAGCTCCCTTACTCGCGTCTGCTTCCCTTGGCCCCTCCCCCGGAACTGAATTACTGTGTCGCGAAATGATGCATGTCTAAAAAGTGTGTCACCAACATGAAAAGTTTGGAAAGCTCTGCATTAGAGACTATAAGCTTTCCTAGACAACAGCCTACTTTATCAAATGCTAAGACAAGGATGAGGAAGGAAGGCCAAGCAGTGGTAGTACGTTAGAGGGAATGTTACTCACTGTCAACCCACAAGTTCAAAGATGAGAAGCAAAAGTAGAAGAAAGAAGGCAAGAGAATGGACCTGTGGAAGAAGGAGTGCAAACATTGAGGGGAAGCAGAGGATTTTGTGATGGGACTAAAATAAACAATAGGAAGACTGGCCTAGGAAAAGGGGAAGCAGAAATGGATGGGATGATATGTCACAGAATCAGAAAGGTAGGCCTGGAAGGGCCCCTCCAGAGGTCAACTAGTCCAACCCCCTGCTTGAGGCAAGGTCATCCTATCCAAACCATCCTATACAAATCTATTCTCTAACCTAGAAGAGAAACTACACAGGTAACTCTGACACAACACTATAGTGTTGGTAATGTGGGGGGAAAATTTAAAAAAGAAAAGAGAAAACTTTATAAGCAAAAGATGTTGTGAGAAAGGTCAAGCACAGGAAACAAGGGAAGTCTGCTTTGTTCTAGCTCCTATTTAAATGAATGGCAAAAGCTTTGTTGACTTCAAGGATCAAGCCCAGAGACTGTCTGGACACTAAAGGAAAGACAGATTTGGAGAGAGAATAATAATTTCTGAGAGACTTTCCAAAGGATTCAGCCTCAGAACCTCTATTAAGCCAAGGAGCTCTATGTTTGAGATGTTCTATTATTACTTAGCAAAGACACATAATTGAAATAAATCTGAGATGTGGCATTTTGAATACGTTGTCTGAAAAAACTGAAACGCAATTGCTCCTGGGATGGAATACAGCATCCATTTTGCACCAACAGCTCCACACAGCAATATTTAGTAGGGAACTTAGGTAATAGCGTAGGGGGAAATTAAGTAGACAAAATGTAATTTATCCAACTTGGATTTTGACCAGGATGGTAGAGTTAACATTTGTCCAGGGATTACAATGTTGTGTTGAGATGTTATACAGAACTGTGTCATGCTGTCCCATCTGCTTTAGCCAACTTGAACACACCAGGCAGATGGATTACATTAATTTGAATGAGTTATATTTTTTTATAAACAGGTAAGCACACCAGGATTTCAGCAATTCATGGAAATGAGCAATATGGGAAGAATAGGTAAACCAATCATTTCATTCCACTATGTTTCTAACACATAATTCTAGCCCATATACATATTATTCTTTATCATATACAAATATCAAATTTAGATTTTGAAGCATTAACCTATTTCATTAAAGTACATTAGTGAAATATCTCTAAGGAAAATAATGTGTTACACAAGTGACAAGTCTGCTTCAAAAAAGGTTTTGCATGAAATGTTGATACATCAGACTGCAAACAATACAAGCAGCTGTCATCTGCATGACAACCAGAAGGTGGCATAATCTCTACATTGATTGAGGCCTGTCAGCTCCATTGCTAAACAAAAAGCAGGTTTATTTGCAAGTGAAGATGTTATCTGTGTTCTCATATTACAGTTGATTATGCTCTCTGTTTATATCAATTAAAGTTTGATCCATCTTCAAGGTTGCCTTTGTTGCAGCACTGTTACAATCTTTGAGCCTTTTACAACGTTATACATGCTTAAATGATGCCATTATGTAACTATTTTATAATTGTAATCCACTAATTTATCAGTATATTTTTCCAGGTAAAAATTCAGACTCATCTTCACCTGTCTATTGTATCAGACCAACTTCATATTAATTATGGCCCTGAACATACATCACTGAAAACAATGGGAATTTTTCAGGATTGGGTCCTGAGAATTCGATCGTCTTGGAGATGCATTCTCTCTCTTTTTTCCACTACACATGTACCATGCCCAGATGCTTTTAGAGGTACATTTAAGTACCTCTTAATAGATGCCAACTTGCATACTCTATTTGGATTCTAGTCTGATTGCTCCATTACTCCAATTGATCTCACTTCAAGTAGCCTGCCTGTCATCTTGACTGTATTCTCATCTATGTCCAAAGCCAATAAAGAGTTACAGAAATGGTTTTCAAAACTGTTTGTGGGTTGCTCAACCCTTTATCTCTGTCCCAACATCTACCCATTCCTCCTGATATGTCTTGTCTACCTTTCTCCCTGCGATTAGAATGCAAGGATGATTCTGAGTTTAATTCTCTCCTTACATTCTTGGTATAAAAGCTGTTTAAAAATAAATTGAGTTGAATGCTCAATGGCACAATCCATTTATTATATAAATATGAATATTTTCATCCATGGTTAAATCACCTCTGAATGAACTACACCATCAACACCACAGAAATAAAATGTTGTGTGAAAAAGACAATGTATTTTACCTACCAATTCAATTTCTTTATCTTCACTAACTTAACTCACCTGCTTGTAAATACAGTATGATCCTGCTGTGGAGTTTTTTTTTTACTCCACAGCAGCACATATGTAGATGCTGTGGAGGGGTTGGCTGGGGCTAGCCTCAAAAAATTGTTTTTTTAGATATATAGGGAGTAAAAGGAAGGCCCAGGGTGGAATAGGACCCCTACTAAATGGGCAGAAGCAATTGGGGGACAAGGCTGAACTCCTCAATGAGTTCTTTGCCTCAGTGTTCCTAAGCAAGGGGCAAGACAAGGGTCTCATGGGATTGTAGAGAGGCAGCAGCAGGACACCAGACTACCAAGCGTACACCCTGAGATGGTGCAGAGGCACTTGGAGGAACTGGATGCCTTTAAGTCGGCAGGCCCGGATGAGCTCCATCCAAGGGTACTGAAGGCACTGGCTGACGTTATTGCACAGCCACTGGCGGTAATATTCGAACACTCAATGGGGCCTAGGCCAGGTGCCGGAGGACTGGGAAAGGGCCAATAT
>NW_005842283.1:1044022-1048571 GCF_000455745.1 Alligator sinensis | reverse complement strand
GAAGTGGACACACCGGAGGGCAGGGAACAGCTACAAGCAGACCTAGACAGGTTGGACATATGGGCAGAAAACAACAGAATGCAATTCAACAAGGAGAAATGCAAAGTGCTGCACCTAGGGAGGAAAAATGTCCAGCATACCTACTGCCTAGGAAATGACCTGTTTGGTGGCATGGAAGCAGAAAGGGATCTTGGAGTCCTAGTGGACTCCAAGATGAACATGAGTCGGCAGTGTGATGAAGTCATCAGAAAAGCTAATGGCACTTTATCGTGCATCAGCAGATGCATGACGAACAGAACCAAGGAGGCGATAATTCCCCTCTATTGGGCGCTGGTCAGACCGCAGTTGGAGTACTGCGTGCAGTTTTGGGCGCTGCACTTCAAGAGGGATGTGGATAACCTGGAGAGGGTCCAGAGAAGGGCCACTCATATGGTTAAGGGCTTGCAAGCCAAGCCCTATGAGGAGAGACTGAGGCACCTGGACCTCTTCAGCCTCCGCAAGAAAAGGTTGAGAGGCGACCTTGTGGCTGCCTATAAGTTCATCATGGGAGCACAGAAGGGAATTGGTGAGGTTTTACTCACCAAGGCATCCCTGGGGGTTACTAGAAATAATGGCCACAAGCTAGCAGAGAGCAGATTTAGACTAGACATTAGGAAAAACTTCTTCACAGTTAGAGTGGCCAAAGTCTGGAATGGGCTCCCAAGGGAGGTGGTGCTCTCCCCTACCCTGGGGGTCTTCAAGAGGAGGTTAGATAGGCATCTAGCTGGGGTCATCTAAACCCAGAACTCTTTCCTGCCTATGCAGGGGGTCGGACTCGATGATCTATTGAGGTCCCTTCCGACCCTAACATCTATGAATCTATGAATCATACTGAAGCACCCTTGTGCCCTAGCCAAACCTTCCGGAGCATGTTGAGCCAGGGGACCAGACCTGGGCTGGCAGGTGACCCACTGGGCCCCTGCCAGCAGGGACTGCTCTGACCAGGCTCAACGTGTTGTGCTTCCAGGTGCATGTACAAACGCAGTGCCTGGAAACAATAAACTCAGGAGCAATAAGCTCTGGAGTTTATTCATGCACACTAATAGTATGTGTAGATGCACCCAGGGGAATTTAATGTTGGTTATTCCTATTCACAGCTTGGTTATATTCAATAATAGATGGACCCATTTTATAAGGTACTCAAACTAGAAAAAGGCAGTTAGTTTATAGCATTTTTATTAATTAGAAAAAAGAACAAAGAGTAACTAACAAAAATACTCATAAGAATTATAATTATTCATAACAAAAGCAATATATCATGATCCCTGATTGCTTTGAGCCTCTTCCTTCCATGTTCCTTCTTTAGTGCACCCTTTGCCACCTTATGTCTAAATCTGGCACTGACTTTGCACTTCACTTTGAATGGTTAGCCCATAGGCAGATTAAAACTGTGGGAACTGTGATGGGTACTGCAGGGGTGGCTGTAATCCTCACTCCCAGACCACGATTGGAAGCACCACCTAGGGCATGTCCACACATGGGGTGGACGTTTGGTGCCCTGGGGACAAGTAGCCATGGTGCACCTTACGCCACCGCTACCTGTCCCCAGGGAACGCCCATGCCACGTGCATTTTGGTTCATGGGAAGTTATCCTGGCTGGGGTAGGGGAGACTGGGACCAGCACTGGGCTGGCTCCAGCAGCCTTACCTGGGGTCCTGGGGGCCTCCTGGAGCTGCAGTAGTGGCAATTCTGCCATGTGGAGCCTGGCTGGCAGCCACAGCATGGCTCCAAGAGGCCCGACTCTGCTTTTGAGTGGTGTGTGTTGCCTGTGCATGCACTGCTCTGCTTTTTTTTCCTGAAGGTTTTTTTGACCCCTGGATATCCAGGGGCGGGCAGGAAACAGGGTGAATTCGAGGATGGGGGGGTGGGGGATGTGCTTCTGAGCACAGAGGGCAAGGAATGGGGTGCTGAGAGTGGTGGGGGGATTCTTACTTCTTCAGAGACTTGAAGTTCCTGGCTGCTGCTCCTGCACTATGGTTCAAAATGTGGGTGAATCTGTGCCACTTCACCCTCTCTGGGTCCCTACCTGGGTAAACCCCTGTATTACTGTGCATTCACATTAATTTCAGAATGGTTTTCACAGGAGCCAGGATGGGTCCTGTCCCTTGGAGCTCAGTGCAATAATAGGTGGTAGATCACAAAGTTTTTGAGTTGGGAAAAAAAACTGTCGTTATCAACACATGACATGTATACATACCTTATTAGCACTAAGTAACAGTATAAGATTTGTAAGAATCCAAGTTTAATTATTACCCTGGTCAGTCTGGCAAGGAAGGGGTACTGAAAATGAACAACAAAGCTGCTACTATTCATATTACCATAGCACTTAGGAGCCTTGGTCATGGACCAGGACCATACAGTAGTGTGCATACAGCACTCTACAGACATAGGGGGAAAACAATAAACTTTTAGTTCCACCTTACCCTACCCATTACCTCATTCATAGTTGCAGACATACCAGGGAAGCAGATGTCTAAACTTAAATAAACCTAATAAATAGAGAGTTAAAACAATTCTAATTTTTTTTTTGTCATACAATTATTCATCCAAAATTTGAATGAAAAATAAAGTAAGGAGAATTTTCCCCACCATTTTATCATTTTTGCAAGGCTACAGAGCCACTGAAAAAAATATTCTTTGATCAACCAGGAAAAAAAAATGTTGGGAAATTTTTCATATTTATTTTTACTTGTTTTTTAACTAGCTCTACTAATAGAAAACTGGGGAAGGGGAAGGAAACAAAAAACAATGTTCATGTAAGCTAAAAATTAGAAATAGGAAGAATGGTGAATAATGATTTTTTTCCTTGTGAAGGAAATAAGATGGCAATATTGAAGATCAGTTTTAACAAACAGAGCACGTGTCTACACATGCATTAATGCACCATTGCTCTGACGCATTCAATTTAGTACCTCTAATATGATGTACTAACTATATGTGTAGTAGCTGGTGCTACTGTGCAGTAGGAAAGTGCAGGATCTTTTTGTGATGCTGAAAGTGCAGTAGCCTAATTCTGCTGCACATTAGCACTACTTTTGCACTTAGTCTACTGGGCATTAAGCATCTCAAGTAGACATGACCAGAAGAAGGTACTGCCCTGAAGAGTTTAAACATTGCCTTACGTGTTAGAACAGGCTACATAGAGAGGTTGTGTAATCTCCATCCTTAGCTTCTAACATCCCTGTTAAGTCCCTAACCACAAGGACAGCCTGTTCACTTCTGCTTATTTTGATCAAAACGTTCATCTTGCCACCAGGAGCTGCTTTTATTTATTTATTTATTTTTTAATAATTTTTCTTTGTAGAAACAGTTCCATGAACATTTGGGATTTAGTGAAATGATTTCTGTTGGGAAAGTTGACTGTTTCTAACAGAGGCATGCCAAAATTCATTTCAAAATTTTGTTAATAGCATATAAATATCAGATTTCAGATAGATATGTATGAAAAATGTGACCTACTGAAAAGGTTGTCAGATAAGGTTGAGACATAACAGATGTGCAATCCTGAGCCTTTGCATTATTTGGTCCAACTTCTTCTTAGAACTCCAGGACATCTAGTGTAGACATTTGATCTAAAGACTTCTATAATTATAAGAATCACCTGATCAAATGTGACAGGCTCTCCTATCACCAGATATGAGACAAATAGTGTAAAGCACAACCTCCCATGGGTTGGGAATTTTGGCTGTGGGTGGAAATGGTGTTAATTCCAACCCCTGCACAGCAAGGCTGAGCCAATCGCCTTCATGGCCAGGGCAGGGCTAGGCCATGCCCCCTCCCCCTGCACAGCTGGTTTTGGGGCCAGGGCATGCCCGTTTCCTTCTCCTCAGCCAGGTTAGGTCTGGGCTATGCCTGCTTCCTCCTACAGGGGTAAGCCATGCACCCTCCCTCTGCATAGTTGGTTCAGGGCTGGGCCATGTCCCCTTCCCCACACCCAGCCACGTTGGGGCCAGGCCACAACCACTTCCTTCTGTGGGGTCATGGCCATACCTCCTCTCCCCACCATGAGGTGGACAGGGGTCATGGCCATGCCCTGCTTGCCCTTGGCCGGCTTGGGGCTGGGCCAAGCCACCTTCCCCACATTGCTGGATTGAGGCTGAGCTGCCACCCCTGCCCCTCCCCACGGCCCTACTGTGTTGTCTCAGGAGCCAGATTGGGTCCACCTGCTGGATCTAGCAAACAGAAGTATTGGGCAATCCCCATCTGGCTTTGTGGACAAAAAGTTTGAACATCATTGGTATAAGGGATTGAGATTTTTATGTTGGATCTTGCCTAATATCTGATACTAGTGGTTTGGGCCATAGAAATCTATATCAGACTCACAGCCCAAATTCATCTAAGAGTAGGCTGCTTGTTTGTTTGGGCATGTGCTCTGGGCACGTGCAAGTGCTGCTAGCTGAGTTACTGCTGGGAGGTTTGCTGCCTGCACGAATGTTGCGTGCCTCCCGAGGTTGGGGGACATGGCAAAAACCCTCAGGCGGTGGCAGTGGCGGTGAGTGGGGACCTCTCT
>NW_005842283.1:1004442-1043991 GCF_000455745.1 Alligator sinensis | reverse complement strand
GTGTGTGTGGTGGGGGTGGGGGGGGGGGAGGGTGAGCACCACCTGGTGAGCACCGAATGGCAATTGGCAACCACCTGCACACACCGCCGGCAGTGTCAGCAGCAATGGGGGTGGGGGAGGAAGTGGGGGGGCAAGCGGCAACTACCCACAGGTGCCACTGGTAGCCAGTTGCAGCAGGTACACCGCCAATCTCAGGGGGTGCACGTGCCCGTGTGTGCACCCACTTAGCATCCCAATGGCTGCCTGTGTCTGACAAAAGCCTTAACAAGTGGATGGAGCCAATCCAGGCTCAGCAGGGTATAAACAGAGACTCCACAAGTGACCCTGGAGTGAGTGAATAGGGACAGAAAATAGGGCAATTTGAGAGGGTTTCACAAGCCAGTATGCCTCCCCCCCTCTTTGAAGGGGAGTGTGACTGATATCCCTTTTGGGATATCTTCTTGGCGCTTTTGACAAGAGTCCGCTAGATTAGGAGGTGATCCTTATGCCCACCCCTATCCCTGTACTGCCTCTGTGTTCTCACCTGCTGCATCAGAGTTCTGGAATTTCATGACTGTGCTAGTCTCAGGGATCTCCTCCTGTTCTTTAACCTTGCCTATTTCAGGTACTCTCGCTGCCCCATTACCTGCAGGGCTCCTTTGACACCTTCCGGCTTGGAGCTCAAAGTCCTTCTTTGAAGAATGAACAACACAAAAAAAACCCCACAACTGAAATATGGGTGCTAGCCTCCTATCTTCTGTCTTATCTCAGACTCGGGCTTCACTGCCTGTTGATTGAGTTATTGGATAGGATGCAGCGTCTCTTTAACAGTCTTTTGCACTCTGCCGAACTCTTTACCTCTATTGTCACCTTCCTCTTCCTCTGCTTACCTAGCTCCCAAAAATCAGCTGCTTCTCTTCATAGTCCTGCAGAGACCTCACTTCCTAACCTACTTCTCAATCTACCACTGTTCCTTTCACCCCTGCATAGAGCTATCTTGCCAGTGAGGTCAATCTTTTCAGGGCTTCCAGAATCTGTGAATACCAGGAGTCTGCTAACCTTGCATCAGCTTCCTCTCTGAGCCGCTCCGCTCTCCCTCTCCCTCTAGCTGCTACCTCTGGCTTCCCTTTTCAAACCCCCAACAGCTGCCTCTTATCTCCTTATTATCTGCCTGCCCTGTACTGACCCCTCTCTTAATTAGCAGCTGCCCATTCTGGTTTTCTCTGAAGCCTCTTAAAGGAATTGCTGCATTCCCTTCCTGAATATCTTTAGCTCTCTGTTCTTCCCCCATTCCCTTAACAGGGTTAGGGTTCCCTGGTACAGGGAGCCTTTAAAGTAAGCTCTTTCTTTATTTAAGAGTAGCTAGCCTATATCTATATTTAGTGTAAGTAGCTAAAACTCAGGAGTTAGACTAGTACTTGAGCCTCTTGTTTAACTAGAGTCCAGAGCAAGGGAGAGTTTGCTGTGGAGTTTTCCTGGAAACTCTCTCACCTTCCTTCACTGTAAGATACTAAGAGGAAGCAGGTTAGCAGGAAAAAGGGAACTTTTTGGGACCAAGGAGCAGTGAATAGGCCAGTTTACAAGGGAGTCTGCTGGGGAAGTTCTGCTTGGAAACAGGCGGGAAGGGAGGTGGTGGACTAGGATACTCATGTGTGCACCTGTGATACTGCCAGGGGTGACCCTGAGCAGATCAAAAGTGACTGCATGGTTCTGGGTAAAAGGGTGAAGGGGACAGGGTCTCAGGTGGTATCCTCCTTGATCCTTCTGGTCAAGGGGAACGGCTCGAGCAGGAGCAGATGCATCCTGCTGATCAATGCATAGCTGCACAACTGGCATCACCAGCAGGTTTTTGTCTTCTTTGACCATGGGATTTTACTCCAAGAAGGATTGCTAGGAGAAGAAGGGATCCTTCTGATGAAGAATAGCATCTTCACAGACAGGCTTACTAACCTAGTGAGGAGGGCTTTAAACTAGGTTCACAGGGGGATGGAGGCAAAAGCCCTGAGGTAATTGGGGAAGCAGGTGACCTAGAAGAAGTGCAAGCAGGAGAAGGCCACAGTGAAGGCCTTCTCATTTGACCTTCTCAACTCTTCAGTGATCTAAAACACAAAGGAGTGTGCAAGTAGAAACTTGGACAAATGACTATGGAAGAGCATAAGAGTATTGCTCAGGCATGCAGGGATGAAATCCAGGCTTATTTTTATACATGCATGAGTTGGATGAATGGTCTGTAAGATGGATAGGAAACTGGCTGGATCATCAGGCTCAGAGAATAGTAATCAATGGCTTGATGTCTAGTTGGCAGCCGGTATCAAGTGGAGTGCCACAGGGGTCAGTCCTGAGGCCAGTTTTTTTCAATATCTTCATCAATGACCTGGAAGATGGGACGGAGTGCACCATCAGCAAGTTTGCAGATGACACCAAGCTGGGGGGAGTAGTAGATATGCTAGAAGGTAGGGCTAAGATTCAGAGAAACCTAAACAAATTGGAGGATTGGGCCAAAAGAAATTTCAGGAGGTTCAATAAGGACAAGTGCAAATTCCTGCACTTAGGACGCAACAATCCCAGCCTGGTACAGCCTGGGGACTGACTGGCTGGGCATCAGCTCTGCCAAAAAGGACCTGGGGGTTACAATAGACAATAAGCGGAATATGAGCCAACAGTGTGTCCTTGTTGCAAAAAGGCTAACAGCATCCTGGGCTCCATTAGTAGGACTTCAAATAGAAGGAAGTGGATATTCCCCTCTATTCAGCACTGGTGAGGCCACATCTGGAGTTTTGTGTCTGGTTTTGGGCCCCTTACTACAGAAAGGATGTAGACAAATTTGGAGACAGTCCAGTAGAGGGCAGCAGAAATAGTTAGGGGGCTGGAACACCTGACTTATGAGTAAAGATCCTGGTTTGCACTGATTAAAAAAAATCCCCAATTTTTGGATTAAAAAAAGTAGCCCAAAATCCACATTTTTCAATGATTAAAATGAAATACCACTATATCTATATATTAGTGGCATTTCATTTTAATTATGGAAAAATGTGCATTTTGGGTTACAAAAAATCCCCTATTTTCAGATGTTAAAAAAAGTATTGGAGAAAACCAGCATCCCTGTTTATGAGGAGATGCTGAGGGAACTGGGATTCTTTAGTCTGGAGAAGAGAGGATTGAGAGGAGATTAAATAGCAGCCTACAACTACCTTCAGGGTAGTTCCAAAGAGGATGGAGCTAAACTGTTTTCAGTGGTGACAGATGGCAGAACCAGGGAGCAATGGTTTCAAGTTGCAGCAAGGGAAGTTTAGGTTAGATATTAGGAAAAACTTTGTAACTAGGAGGGTAGGAAAGCACTGGAACAGGTTAGCCAGAGAGGCTGTAGAATCTGCAGCCTTGTAGGCTTTCAAGACCCAGCTAAATGAAGCCTTGGCCAGGATGAGCTAGATGGGGATGGTCCTGCATTGAGCAGGGGGTTGGACTAGGTGACCTCTTGAGATCCTTTCAAACTGTAATTTTCTATGATTCTATGACATGGAATCCTGGAAATGTAGAACTGGAAGGGACTGTAAGAGAACATCTAGTCCAACCTCATTTTGGACAAGAACAGGATACAAAAAATCTAGAAAGAATTCACAGGGAAGCCATCCCTGCCATGCTTCAACCATTAGGCAAGATTTGCTTGGGTAACACTTACCGGCTAATTTAATCCTTTTGCTCTTAGCATTTCTTTCCCTGGATATCTCTGGCAATTTCATAATTTTGCCTAAAACCAAGTAGCTCTACTCTGGAAAATGTACTGCCTGTGACTTTTCTGATGGGAGATTTTGTTTGTTGTTTTACTATGTACGTTTATGTGCTCACTATGACTTTTTGCGATATAGTATCTGGTAGCAAAAACTCAGCAAAGAACATTTTACTTGCAAAAGGCTCTCAACAACTAGGAAGCTTCTCTTAGAACCCCAAATAAATCGGAGGTGGAAAAGTTGGACTTTGCCAATAAAGAAACTGAAGTCATGTGAGAGCAAGAACCTGGCTGAAACCCTACCTGCTTTGACTTCACTGGGGCCAGGATTTCACTGCCTCTCTCTACCTCCTCCAAGTCCAAAACTGATGGCTGTTACCCAGAATCTCTCTAGCTGAATACACAGACAGGCCATACCCACAGTTCAGACACAAGCCATTCAGAGATGCCCCATATGTGGGACACCACCAACCAAGCAGGTCACTCCTTTAGCTAACATTTTTAGTAGTTTTCCAGGTTGTCCTACATAGAGTGTATTGCTGCAATCAAATCTAGAGGTACCGAAAACATGGATCCTTTGGGAAAGCTCATCAAGCTGGGGAAGTTCCTATTATCTGGCTGCCTGGGGCAACCAAAAACCCACTTAATTATTGCCCTTCAGACAATGTGGAGTCCTGCATTTATAAATCCTGTGTGCCTTGACAGAGTTGGTCATAAGCTGAAATAGTAAACTGGCTTCCTAACTCAGAGTTTCCATGTAGACATCTGAGAACAACAAATAATAAGATCTTCCCACCTTACCTGTTATTTTCCTAACTTCACCCTTTGATTTTGGTCAGTCAGTCATTCCTTATGCTCCACTTCACAAAGAGTACACAAGAGAACAGAAAAAGTGGGCCAGACGGTTTCCCCTCTGAAAACCAAATGTTAAGTCCATTTTGTCCTTGAACAAGTCACATTTATTTTTCTTTTTAGGTTTTGTTTCGAGAGTACCATTTTCTTGGTACCTCTACTACTAAATCTCTTGAAAAGTAGTTAATCCTTCCTACTTACTACTTAGCTGAAATATCACAAATGTATTTTCTGACCTTAGAGAGAGGTTTGTTTGTGAGATGGTGTTTCTATACACTTCCTTTTGAGGACCATAGCATAGTACTTTCATAGAGTTTCTTTTTGGCTATTTGCCTTCAATGGATTTTTGGATAAGTTCATTCCTAAGAATTGCCATTGCTGGTGAACACAAATTCAGGATGACTCTTAGATAGGGATATTTGTCACAAACTTCTCTTGTCTTTCCTTGCATTTCAGGTGGGAAAAACTAGTAAAGGGTAGGATTAGCTGAAGGCTATGGGTAAAATGGCTCAAAGAGGCTAATAGAAACAGTAAATTCTGGCTGTGCCAGCACTGTTACTTATAATTTCATCTACTACACTTTTTAGCTAGCAAACATGCTTCAAAGAAAAGAAGTCTCTCTCTACATTAATTTAGAGTAAATATCTAATCATCCAGGGTCCGTCTTGGAAAACTCCAACCCACTACTTGAAACCGCTGTAGCATTCGGATCCCTACACAGCGATGTGTCTGCAGTTCTTAGACTTTTTGAGATTGCATACTTCTTTCTAAGTTCCCTATATGGCTGTTTCCCCAATGATTCTCGGTCATGGGTAATAGTAATGTAAAGCTTCATGTCACTATGAACACATTGCAATATCTTCAACAATCTAAGAGATAACATTGCATTTGTTCCCAGTTCTTTTCTATTTTTTCTTCCTTTTGCTTCCTCCTTTTCCCATTTTCTGCTTTTCCATTATTTCTTCTCAAGTATGCTCTAGGACACTGGTTCTCAACTCTTTTGGACTTTTGGTACCCCTCCATAACTTTTCTGAACTTTTCAAAATCAAATTTATTTATTACGGTGCATAAAAAATAATATGGCTGCAATTCTTCTATTGCAAACAACTCAGGAAGACTGCAAAAGGCCAGCATGGTTTTGATACAATGGATTCCTATTTGCAATTTCTGGGTTTATCCTGTAAGTCCTGTATGGAAGTTTGAATACATAGCTATGCTAATATTGTGAGGTACCCTATGTAACCTTAATAAGCAGGGATCCTGGTTTTCTCTGATTTAAAAAAATCTCCAATTTTCAGTTAAAAAAACCCCCAAATCCACCTTTTTTGGTGATTTTTAAATGAAGCACTACTATATATAATGGTATTTCAGTTTAATCACTGAAAAAGGTGGATTTGGGGTTACTGTTTTAACTGAAAATTGGGGATTTTTTTAAAAATCAGAGAGAACCTGAATCCCTGTTAATAAGGCACCCCAGAATGCCCTTGCACCCTATTGAGAATCACTGGTCCAGAACTTCACAGCATACCCCCAGGCATATGCCAACCCAGCGTAAGGAACCCTGCTACTTCATTGGCTACTACAGAATGAGCTTTTCAAATGCACTGATGCCTTGCTATGGGCACATATACTGTGAGACCTATGGGCAACAGTTTTCAAGTTGCAGTGATACTACTGTGAATCTGAAAAAAGTAATAGGGAGAAAAAGAGAACCTTTTTGGTGCAGTGTAGTTACACTGTTCACTTCCTTTTTATGAATCTATAGAACTATTGTTCAAGTAAAATACTATCTTTAACCTATGAAGGTTTATGACTATCACTTCAGAAATGATATTGGTATTTCTATAAAATAGCCAGACTTTCCCAATAATACTCATGGTCTCTAACAGTTGGCTTTAGGAGGAAAAGTTTTGATTAAGACAAAATACAAGAAATAGAAACTAGGGGTATGAAAAGTGGGCCCTATTTGATTCAGGTTTGGGTTCAGATCGCTCTCCCTGATTCGATTCAGCCAAATCTGAAGCTGAAGATTCGATGGTGATTCAGAGATTCAGCAATTCGGCCATAGACACGGCTTTAAATGTTTTTTTCTACATACCTTGAGGTACCAGCATGGCTCATGTACACTGCAATTCTGGAGTGGATGGAGCTTCCCACAGGAGCGCAGGGGGGGCCCCCATGTGCTTGGCAGTGAACCCAGAAGTGGACTGGAAGTACACAGATTTCTGGGTCTGCTGGGGAGCATGCTGGGGGGCTCCCCATGCTCCCTTGGATTGGCAATTGGCTGCGGGGTGACCCCAGGTGCCTCCCCAGACCCAGAAGGCACCAGTCACCAAGCCGGAGGGATGCATGGGGGGCCCGAGCGCTCTCCAGTGGACCAGAAGTGCTTCTGGGTCTGCTGCTGAGTGTGCTGGGGACCACCCCTCCATGCTTCTATGGGACACTCCATGTGCCCCTTCATCACAGCATTCGTGAGCTGCCTGCTACCTAAAGGTATGTAGAAAAAACATTTAAAGCTGTGTCTATGTCCGAAGGGTTCCAATTCAATTTGGAGAGATTAATGGGTCCTCTAATTTGATTTGGAAATATGGCCACCGAATTGGGCCAAATCAGGGACTGAAGTTTCGCACAGCCCTAATAGAAACTCTATTGCTATTAATAGTTTCTTATAAAAGAAGGAAGTGAGTACAAGGATCCAGACTCATCAAGCATTTAAAGCAGCATTTGGCACTTTAAAAAATTCAGACTAATATTTTTAAATGCAGTTTAAGAATTCAGAAGACAATTGTGTGTCAGAAGCAAAGTGAAGATTTTTTCAAAAATACTAATGCTTTTAGGGTGTTCAGTTTAACAGATATGAGGACTATACAACTTCAAAACCTGTTCATCATCCAACCTCTCTAGAAACAGCCTGTGCCACAAATCACTTTCTAACAGTTTAGCCCGGTTCTCTATGTTGTTCACATATCATAGACACTACTGAGGAATAACACAAGCCACTGGATGTCTCTAAAACACTCTCCCCCACACATTATTTTGTGCCATTTGAGATCCCAGTTATGCTGCTTTAGTTCCTTTCCACAAACTATTGTTAATTATTCCTCATTCCACTGATTTGACATTGCTTCTCCATGTGAGCCACACAGAGAACAGGATTTTCCTCTGTCTTTTCCTCTGTAATACTTTTGCTTCTCTACAGCATGTGCCTGTTTTCTAACTTAAATACTTCTCAGCTTCACTGTCAGGAGGAACAGGAACAGAAGGATAACTTGATACATTTCTTGAATTTTGAAGCATGTCAGCATCTGAAAGTATACCAATAGGTCCAACAGGGGATTTAAATGGAGGTGCTTAATGGTAAGCACCTGAATAGTTGCATTAACTTGAATGGGATGATGGTTAGGTGTAAAGTTAAGCACATGCTCAAGTGCTTTGCTGGACTAGGCCTGTAGCTAACAGAGCTACAAATTTAAGATTGTTTTAGAAGCGTCCAGAAAATATTGGACATAGGTTGTTTTATCAGTCTGTCATCACCCTGTTTACTTTCAGTCATTCAGGGGTCATGTAATGTCACCCACTTCTGATATCAAAGTATTCTTAAAGAGGAAAGAGAGATGAGAAAAAGGAAGACACTTAACCTCTGTTAATTAGTTCCACTAATTAGTGGCTCCTCCATGTGTGACTAGAAATGGATGGCCATATAATTTCTCTCTGAGGGATACTTATATATCGTGGCATTATGGGAAGAGGAAAAAAGAAAAGTAGCAGCAGGAAAAAAGCTTCAAAAACCAAACAGGACTGTACTGTATTAAGGTTTCTGTGATGTAGCTACAGTTTTAATGCGAGGAAAGGGTTATGCCTATGCTGGTGTTATAGGTTTTTGTTTTCTTTTTTGTAAAATGCTTTAGTGAAGGAGTATGTTTCTGAAGACCAAAGTCACTTGATCAAGGTTGAGCTGCTAGGAGTTTTCTCCACCACCCGGCCCTTCACACCCCCCAAACTAATTGAGATGCACATATTAGACCAAAAGTGAGCCACAAAAAAATTATTATAACTACAGGACATATGAAGAATATGTAATGGGCTGACAAAGTATACATGATTTACTATATTTCCCTGAGTTATTGATAACCCTTAACTCATCAAGAATAAGTGGGAAAAATGATGTATTTGGAGAAGGGCTCTATGTTCTGTTTGTGCAACGGTGCTTGATGATGAATGTGTTGGGAGGTAGGCATGGCTGGGCACTCAGAACCAAGGAGATCTCCTTGAAGGTCTTTGCAGTCACTGAGTAGGACCAGCCTGTTCCCATTTTGAAATGAATCTCGCCTGACTTTCTTCTTTGGCATTGCTGACAATTTTCAGCCACAAGCAAGTGGCAGGTGGGACTGTGTCATTTCCCAAAGATACAGAAGTTGCTCAAGAAAGGTTTTTCCACTTTTTTTTTTTTCCTGTATGAAAATGTAGCAATACCTAGAAGGTGTTAGTGTACTGACTTAGGGAGCTCATGTCTCTAGTGAACACTACCTGCAAAGTAGAGCTGGTAAAAAATTCTCTAGTGGAACTGTTTTCCATCAGAAAATGCTAATATGATCAGACTGAAACATGTCGTAGGAACATGTCAATTTAGTTGAAAATATAAATGAAATATTATTGAAGCACTTCATCTCAACAAAGTCAAAACATTTTGTTTATGTTTTATCATTTTGATTTTTATGCTGTTTGTTTCAGTGAGATCATTTCAATATTTTCTAAAATTAAATTTTCCAGAAGTTTTATTGCATGAAATTTAAAATGTTAAACTCTGTATTTGAAATCAGGATGCAAGATCATTTAGAAATGTTGGACTCTCCTATGGAATGGAAATACCCAGTTGACTGTGTTGAATATCAGCAGGAGAAACGGAATCAACCGTAAAGCAGCTCTGCAACAGTTAAGCTTATGCAGAATACATAGTTCAGTTAATAAGACAGTGATGCAAGAAATGTGTAATTAGTATATTCTCATAATGTTCTATGGCCTGACTCAGCAAAACTCCGAAGCACTAACTCAAGTCTCTGACATCAACTGGACTCATATCAACTGGACTCAAGCAGATGTTTAAAGTTATACTTAAATGCTTTCAGGAACCAGCTCTTTTATTTCCAAGCCAAAGCCTCATCACTTTACTGACAACGTACTTTCTTTGTCTTCGTACCAGCGCAATGTCATTTACTTCAGATTTTGGAAGAGTTTAAAGATAAATTCTTTATTGGTTAAAACACCCAGACTCAGCATTTTCAGCATGGTCAGATTTTCATTTTTATTCTAGGCAAAAGGGAGTGCTCATGTCACAGGAAAAAAGCAAAAGAAACTGAGCTACAATTTAAAGAGGGGGGAGAGAGAGAGAGAAAGGGAGAGAGAGAGAGAAACAGAAACAGCACCAAAGGGCAACCTCTCTTTGGAAATGAGTACCTGTCAGGTTACCTGACCTAAAAGGTAAACATACAGTATAACAAAAGTTTCCCCCCCAAAAAGGAAAAATTAGCTTTATCCATGACAATAGGATAGTGATATGCACAAGTCAGAACAACTACAATAAGAACAATGTATATTACATGATACAATGTGCTTTTCAGATGCAGGTCATGAAGCATGTTAGAAACATGAAGGAATGAAGCTTAGCACAATCCTATGATATATTGCTATTCACTTTTACAGGAAAGAAAGTGAGGTGCAGAGGGATTAAGGCTGTTTTGTGTCTAAAGTTAAGCAATTCACTCAGATTTAGGCATGTAGGCAAATGGTCTAATTTTGCAAGGGACTGAATACCTCTATTTTAAGATGCAGAGAATGTTGATCTAAAAGACTTGCCCACATTCTCATGGTAAGAGTATGTGGCGGATTTGGAAACAAAATTCTGAACTTCAAGCCTCCTAGTAATTACTTTAAAAAAATTGCATTCTGAAGAATTTTGTTTAGTGAAGTCACGTACAGTTTAAGATATCCTAACTGCTTTTATAGTGGAGTCTGGCCTTTCAGAAGTAAAGGAGAGTGAAGATGTTAAGAAATAAAGAAAAAATAAAAATGACTAATTTCTTCCAACTCCCCTAAAATTTGATTCTACATTTTGGTTGGTCTTTGCAAAAAGATGAGCTCTTTACTTATTTTATTCAGACCTTCTCACAGAAAATTTTAAAAAAAGGAACAAACGGCAGAATCTAAAAGTCATAACGATTATATACCACTAAGGAATTATAATGATTTCCTCCTATAGTGGCTTGCAGCCTAGAAACAGGATACAGTAAATGCTACTACTGTTAGCTAATGGAGATTCTCCTTTAGCTCAAGTGGTAGCGCTGTTGCTTTGGGATAGGAAGATTGCGATGGTTTGCCTAAAGGGATGTAAGTGTTGCAATTCAGGTCCCAGATGAGAAAAATTCCTTACGTTGGTGCCCAATTAGTGATCTGATTCCTGGTGTTAAGTCTAATGCAATTTGGTACGCACCTGCTGAATAGTATACATGCCAAATTCAAACTGAACCACTACAGCTCTTTGTCTTTGTTCACTGATAGTTGAGTGTTTTCTTACAGGGTAGGGAGTTGATCTGGGTGCTAATGAGCACTTGCAAACATTTGTGTGTATGAAACCCAGAGATTTGCTTCAGTGGTACTTATAAGGGCTTTTATTCACTTTGCATGAAAATCTGAGACAGCGATAGGTTTGTAAGAATGTTTATGGAAGGAGCACATCTTTTGTGAGTGCATGCATATTTATATAGATTATAAAATGTGATCTTTTATTATATTTATACATATATTATATTTATCATAATTATTCCCTCAAGTGACAACAATGTGTCATAATGTTGTAAAGGAGACAAAATTAGACAATTTTTACCTTGAAGAAGTTGCAGTTCAAAAGACACAGAAGAGAGGATACCCATAGAAACCATAACAATCTTATTTTTGTGCTGTGATTTTTCACTTTTTGTGGGTCTTTTGGAAAGAAGTGAGAGTTTGGGAGGGATCTGAATGGAGATAGGGAGATAACTTTCCAAGCTTGTATGTTTATAATGGGTTGTTATGTTTCTTTGAGAGTACCTACAACTGAAAAGGTTTCTTGCATCTTTATTTTGATCTAACATAATTAACAGGGCTCTTGTATATGTTTCTAAGCTCCCAAACATATACTGAATGATCTTATAAAATAACATTGCAGCAGTGTTAAGAGAATCATTTCATCAGCAATTCAGTCAGCTAGTCAGCCAGCTATTTTGACAGATTCCTTTCCTCTCTCTCAACAATGTGGAAAGCACACCCTTGTCAGACCTTTTCCAAAGCCTTCTAAAATCAGGGTGCACAACTGGAAACTCATCAAATTTAATCCATTTTGGGCTCATCTACACATGCCCTTTAATGTGCATTAGCTTACTTTAATGCACATTAAAGTGTCACCAAATTGTGCTATTTAGTTAATGCACATTAAAATAGGCTATTGTTCATTAAGTATCACTTAAAAACTATAGGTATATGCGCACATGTATGTGATGCAGTGCCAGGAACTTTTAAAAGTATCTGACTCTGCATCGCCTGCGTTTGTATATATGGCAAAATGCATATCAGAGCTGAGAAAATGGTAATTGTGCACTTTTGAACTAAAACACATAGAAGGTGTTTTAGTTTCCAAGAACACTGCCATTTTCATTTTGCCATTTATACAAATGTATGCAACACAGTACCACGCACATCAGTTCACATGCTCCGCAGACTCGATTAATTCAGTCTGCTCTGATGTGCTGGATTTCTGGCATGTTGGAGCAGACAAACATGTGTGTGTAAATGCCCTGTGCTCTTTAGTTAATGCACATTAAGACAGGATAATGTACATTTTTCTAGTACCTCACAATGGAGGTACTAGATTTAATGCACATTAACTAAAACATATTAATGCACATGTAGATGCTCTGGGATGTAAAATGAGAACAAAGTCTAAGTCCTTCAGCTGTCCCAGGGAACTCCCTAGAAGCCACCCCCATATCTAACAGTGAGGTGGATCCAGCTTGCATATCGCTGCTGATAGCAGCTATAGCAGCATGGCACAGGGAAAAAAGAGGATTCCTTAGGTAGTCCCGTCCCAGGCCATGAAGGTCTTTGTTGCATCTTAACCTCCACCTAGAGACCAATAGGCATCAATATGCCCAGTACAGATCCCAGAATATTATCTCTCAATGCTCCTAGTCAAAAAACCTACATGATAAAAGGGCTGCCACATTTTGCACCAGCTTGTCCTCTAACATTTTCAAGATATTGCTTAATTAAGAGCATGTTGTAATATTAACAAAATCATGGCTAACAGTGGTAAGAATTGTATCAAAAAGGAAAGGCCAGAAGCATTTTTCACAATCCAAAGGAAAGGCCACCATCAGGCATAGCTCAGATTGAGTAACTACAGTGGGACTAATAAAGTATGTTATATGTCTCTGATACTGTTCCTCTTATGGGGAGAAAGAGGGATATGCCAGCAGGAGCAAAGAAGAAAACCTCACCTGCAGCCAGACCACAGTGAGAAAAGCAGGACAATGCTGAGCACTGGGAACCCAGGTACTCCCAATGAAGTGCTGCCCAGACTCCGGCAGGGCTGCATGTGGGAGCAGTGCCAGTGTGGATTAGTTCCAGTGGGGAGGAGCTGGAAGATAAAATGGAAGCAGATAGAAGAGACAGATTGCCCGCAGGGTAGGGGCCAACTGGAGAGAGTGGAGCTGCAGTGAGGACCGGGCCCAGATTGGTGAGCAGAGCTACTCTGGAGATGTAGGTACTTATTGGGGGCAAAGGAAAGGAGGCAACATCTGGGAGGAACAGCCCAGGAAGTGCAAAGCCATGGAAAGGTTTCACCTATGTGCATAAGAGCAGGAGAAGCCAGAGTGAGGAGTGGCTCAGTGGACAGTAAATTCCCACCCCTCTGTCTGGAGGTGGGCAACCCAGAGAGAGGGACACCACAGCAGGCTGCTGCCAGAGCAGCTAGAAGGTTACAGAGGCTGTGACCCTGAGGACTTAAAGAGCCAGCCAGCTGACTTGTGCTAAACTTGTATAGAGGGCTGTGAAGAGAACAGTCTCAGCCCAAGGGAGGGCAGAGAAATGCCATCCCACTGGGGATAGGGGAGACAGGACAGGAAAAGGACAGAGGGATTCTTGGGACCACAAGACCCATCAGAAGAAGAGATAGTGAAGTGATACCTGGAGTAACACCAAAGCCTGGGACATCTCAGGTGTGCTCAGGACAGGGTGAAAGGGATGCACGAGCCCTGCGAAGAAAATCCAGTCACGTCTCCAAGGTGTACTTGGAAGACCACCTCCCAAGCTCGGTGTTCTTTCTTAATGTATCTATTTTTCCATCAAGGCATGACAGACGAGTAAGGAAGAACCACAAGACTAAACACCAGGGAGTGACCGTAACACCTACCGTACCAGCACAATGCTTACAGTCCCCTTTCCAGAAGTCATCTGTTTTGAAAAACACACCTAGATTAAAATTACACTGGACGATACACCAATTAAAGCACCATAGGAAATGTAAGTAGGAGGATGAACCTATTAGTCCTCATTTATTCTTGCTTGGGAGTAAGGAGTCTTTGGTAGTTTCTGATCTAACATTGGGCACAACACCAGGGATCAGATTTTTGTCATAGACTTCAAGCAGCTAGGATCTCATTGATGGTAGTTAGATGATAGATAACTCTCCTGGGGAACAAATATTGTAATGGACTGAAATGTTGTAGCATGAGCTACAGCTCCCAGAAGGCTGCTGGAGAGGAGAGGAAGTCAAAGACAGCTGGACTGTAATGTTGTAGCATGAACTATGGTTCATACAAGGATGCTGGGGAAGAGAGGAAAAAAGGAGAGCTGGGATGGTGCTCAAAAACAGCTCAGTAGTTGGAGTAACAGTGGGAGGCAGCAACCAAAGAGATGCATGGCAGAGACTCAAAGCATCAGTGGAGCTGAATCTATAAGCCACCACAGCAGGGCTCAGGCATGGAGTCTGGGTAAACAGTAACTAAATGTTTTCTGGTACCAAAGACTGGTTTGGAGCTCCCTCTGGAGCTGAGGGAATGCCTAAGATTTCTTCCCTGTATATATTATGATGTTAATGTTCCCTATCTGTTACCTTGCTATCTGCTCCTGAACGGTTTCACCACTGCGTCACTGTTGATGTCATCTCTGGGATAAATGTATCAGAGGAATTTGAAGACCCTATATATGAAGCCATATATTCACTAAGGTAATAAAGACCTTAGCCCAACAATAGAACTAAGGAGGCTTGCCCACCAACCACTAAGACATTCCCAGGGACTGCATAATTGAACTGTCATCAATACAGTCCCAAATAGGCCCAACTAATTGCTTGTAAATCCAGGGGTAGAATGGGGCCTCTGGCCTGCTGGGGACAAGGATAGCAAGGATGGATAGGGGGTGAGACCAGGGATGAGTACACTTGAGGGTACCCAACACTTACCTGAGCCAAGGGAGGCCTCCCACTCCTAAATGCACAGGTAGACCACATAGGGAACAGAAAATTCCCAAGTGGCTTAGTGATTATATGCTGTGACTTGGGGTAGATGCAGGGATGCATCCACTTAAGAGGGGAATGTAATGGACTGTATTGTCGTAATATGAATGACAGTTCCCAGAAGGCTGCTGGACAGGCGAGGAAGTGGAAGAGTGCTGGACTTAATGTTGTAACATGAACTACAGTTCCCAGAAGACTGCTGGGGAAGAGAGGAAGCAGAGGAGAGCTGGGATGGCACATGAAAACAGCTGGCAGTTGGAGAGCAGCAGTGAGAGGTGGCATCTGGAGAGATTCATGGCAGACTTAAAGCGTCAGTGGAGCTGAATCTGCAAGTCACCACAGCAGGGCTCAGGCATGGAGCCCAGGTAGATAGTAACTAAGGCTGCTTTACAGACATGAAAAAAACCCCCAAAACCCCAGCGCTGTACTTTCAGGTCAGCACACCCCCACACCAAGCACAGCACATATCCAGGAGAAACACCATGCTTGTTTGACCCAGCTCACCCAACTTCTATATAGATCATGGCTTTTTGACACTTATCTAATAGCTGATTGAATCAGCTATTAGATAAAAGTGCCAAAAAGCCCCACTGAAGTGCCTGATTGAACTAACAAGTTGAACACTTCCTCTTCCAGTAAAGTGCCATTTGGGTTTTTTTTTTCATGTCTGTCAGCAGCCTAAAGGTACAGACACAAGTGACAATTTTTGCCAAATCTGGCCCCTGAAAGCTCTGTACAGTCATGACCAAACAGAAGTGCATGGCTACAAAGCACTTAAAAAGGGCTTGATCCTGTGAGAATCTGAACCCTCATTATATGAGGGTTCAGATAAAGACATTTCAAAATGTAGCATCTTCAGTAACTTGTGTTTGTCTGCCTCCCAGCCTTGGAGCTGTTTTCAGAATGGGAGGGGGGAAAGGGGCCAGAGGGAGTTTGGTCTGGGTTTTTTTCAGCCCACAATGGAGGGTGGGATGGGTGGATTGAAGCCCCTGCTACCTTAGTGGATTCCCCCCCCCCCCAGCACTGGCAGGGGAACCCCTAAAACAAGCTTCCTCTGATCCCTTTCCCCCTTCCCATTCTGAAAACAGCAACCAGGCTGGGAGGGAGGAGGGGCTGTTGCTGGGGGGAAACCAGCTGCAGGCTCACAGCCAGCAGCTGGATTACTCAACTCCTCTTCCCCCTTGGACTCAACAGTGAACTTCTGTTTGTTCTGGGAGATCGTTGTAATTCAGAACACTTCCTGCAAAGCATTATGAGTTACAGTGGGGAGCTGCACTTCTGTCTGTGCCCATGTTCTTTGGGACCAAAGACTGGTTTGGAGCTCTCTCTGGAGTGGAAGGAGGGTCTAGTGTTTCTTCAGTGTATATACCACTATGTTAATGTTCCCTATCTGTTACCTTGCTATCTGCTCTTGAATGGTTTCACCACTAACTCACTATTTATCACCTTTTATATTTATCCTGCATGTGCGTACCCCAGTGTTTATTCACCTGGGCTTTTCCCTATCTCCTTAGCCCATTGGCCTGTGACCCTAATCCCGCAGCATTCCCTATATAAACATTTGGAAACTTCCTTTTTGGCTTCCTATGCCAGTTTTTCCAGGGCTCTGGGGTTTAGCACAATATCTTCCTTATTCAAAATCTGCAAGAGGAACAAAGTCTGTAAAACCTCTTATTGCTTTGATCTCTTTAAAACAGCATCCAGGTCAACAAATGCAAACTGGAAAAAGAGGCACATTTTTAGCAGTGAGTGATTATCAGAACAGATTACCAAGGGATGTTCTCAATGCCCCAGCACTTGAAATATTTGCTTATTATTCTGAAAGATATGATTAACCACAGTTATTCATCTAAATACCAAGAAATACCGTGTAAAATCCAGGTGGGCCTAGCTATGTCTATATGTCAGTCTAGATTATCCTAATGGTCTTTCCTGGCCTTGAAATCTATTGATGGTTTCTAAGAAACTTAGATAACATTGGGATCTGGTCAAATGTGCCCCTCATGTCTTTACTAATTTAAGAGAGGTGAAGCATTCTATGATAAGGAGAGCAACAATAAGAACTGATCACTGACACTTCCAAAATTGAAAATGTAGTGTTAATTGGCAATGCTGAATTGAGAATTTTTCTGAGTTCAGTGTGCCTCCACATGGCAGGCCATCCAGAAAAAAATGCAATTCACCCTCTATCATAATATTAGGACCAACAGTTTTGTTGTTATTTTGTTGGTTCACTCGGTTTTGTATAAAACAAAATGAATATGTTAATTAGTTGCACAAATTACAGCACATTAGCTTGGAGGAGAAGCAAGTTCTTTCTTTTAATTTCTGGACATCTTTTGATGAGCCACCTAGTACTGACTCAGCGGTGCTGGACTTTCACTTGGGGCCCAGAACTCTGCAGCTGCTCTAGCTCTACATTTGCCTAGAGCAATGTGCCAGCTGTCTCTGACTGTATAACACCACAGTAATGTGAACAACTGGAAGCAATAATGTGTCTCCCCATTTGCCTAACAATACCAACATGAACAATAATTCAGAAGACTGAAGATTTGTGCTGTAATTTAATAAACCCCATGCACATTTCTACAATTGAGTATCACATCTGTGCAATGGATCCTAGAAGTGTAATATTCTTTTATAAGGGACCATTAACCAATCTTAAGTTTATAGGTTTCCTTAAATCTTTTTCATCAGCTGTTAAACTACAGTAAAGAGAAAATTGCCTCTTATGAGACAAGGGATAGTAAAATACAAAGACTGTGATTAAACGTCAATCAATTAAGGATTATAATATAATAAAATTGCTGACTGATGATTAAAATGAGTACTTTCTGGGAGAATTTTATAAGCAATATTAAGAATTGTTTTAAAAAGTCAATAGAATAAACTCCACTTACATCTTATTATATATCAGGGACACTGATTCAGATCCCTGTACTGGGGTGGGGAAAAAAGGAATTGTTATTCTGACAAAATACCTAAGAAACATTCTGCTGTTGATCTCCGTACTAAATAGGATACATTTCTCTCTGTCATTTATTTTATTATACCCCTGACTCCTGCATTTTAAATCCATTTCTGAATGGAATAAATAATGTTATATATTTTTGTTTCAGCTGGTATTCAGCAAATTCATGCAACCAAGCAACAATTCATGAAAACAGGTAACAGACCATGTGTTAAACCATGCAAATAAATATAGCACAGGAATTATTTCATGTAACAGAACTGAGAGAACATTTCAAGTACTGGAGAAACTAAACAGTGTAAGACTTGGATACATCTCTTTGCTGCATTCACTTGAACTATCCATTATGGAAAAAATCCTATGGAGCTTAATAGGGATTAAACTGAATGCTTTCTATAGAAATTCAATACAGTTGTATAGAAATAACTAATAGGAAATGTAAAGTTTTTATACTTCATTTGAATCGCCCAGAAAATTCTATAGGGGAGACACAGAAAATAGTAGTAGTAGTAGTAGTAGGATCCAATAGAGCTATATAATTGTTTGCCTTTTCTATGTCCTGGATGACATTTTTATCAGGGATCTCTTCTCTTGCCATTTCCCCAGTTCTCAACCTCCTCTGTTCTTACTCCTGCACTACTGGGTGCTTATGGAGAAAAGCATATGACCTTGCAGAATTTTTTTTTTACTACTAATTTGTTCTTTTCTTCTTCAGTTCTGACATCTTTTAGACCAACCCATATTTATGTCCATATTCATACAGATTCTTGCTATGTAAACTTGTCGATAACTATCTTCCAAGCTCTCTCCATTGCTTCTGTTTCTATGCAGGATATTGCCATCACCTAACAAGAAGTTCAGTGTGACTTGACTGTGACATCCAGAACCAGAGGGGTTAATAAGCAATAATATGTGCTTCTTGGAGGCATTTGGTATTTTGCCTAAACAGGTAATATTAGTTAATATTAGCTTATAAATTTGTAAACTGCAAATGTAACTTGTCTGTCATAAGTTTAACCAAAATGATAAATTAACCGTTCATGGAACTGATTGGGCCCCATAGGCAAAGCTGTAGCTGTGAGATCAGCGGGCCTAACGGTTTTTTGCTCAGGGTTCAGCCTTAGTGATAAAAACTGGATCTAACTGCTTGGCACACCCAGCACATTCCAGGAAAGCATTTCCCAAGAAAGCATATTCAAATGAAGCTTAAAAGGGGTTGGGATTTAGGCGGAGCAATGTCAATTTCAAACCTAAAGGTGCTGCATCATAATTTGCTTATTGGATAAACCTGAGTCTGGGTCTGCCTGAGTCTGCCTTATTATCTTTTATAATAATTTTAACAGCTTTCAATCCCATAGGGTAACAGCTATAGGGCAAGATTGTGAGCGGCCCTGAGGCCAACAGGTTAATATGAGACTAGGCATAAAAAACACATGCATCATGTAACCAGCAGGAAGGAGGGAACAGAACGGTTATTTCTGTTCCACACCCGGACCCCAGACTCCCGGTGTGAGTGAGGATTGGATCCTGATCAAGGGACCTTCCCCGGTAATCCCTCTGACAGCGTCGATCATCAGGGACACCTGACTTCGCTGGAATCATTTGGCGTGCACCTGGCATTAAGGGACTATTGATAAGTTGCCAACCCATGTCTGTCTGTTTGTTTTGAACAGCCCAGTGTGGCTAATACCCTCGCAGTGCCCAGTTGGCCTGTGACAGATTGATCTATCTATCTGTTCTTATTATCTGTTGTTATTATTTACTATTAGCTCTTTTATACTGCCTTATCTGCTTATCGCATTTATCTTTCTGTTAACTGTTGTGTGTGTGTATGTGTAAGGTATAATAAATTTGCCTTTATTCCACTCCCAACTTTGCCTCCTCGATCTGAAACTGAATCAAACAGCCCAGTTGGCCTGTGATAAAATTGATACATTCACAGTGCTCAGCTGGCCTGTGACACTTGACCTCATCTCCTCTTCTATTTCCTTGATCCACTATGTTCCTTTCCCTGTTATTCCCTTTCATCCTTCCATTACTTCTATTACTGTTCTCTTTCTCTAACCCCTCCATCTGCCCCCAAAAGTATCCTTTGTGCCTCATGACCTCTTTTCCTCCCACTTTTTCCCCCTCATACCCCTTTTCTCTTTAACCCAGTTTTCATTTGGTTCCTTTCCATCACAATAGATATGGTTTCCGGACCTTAAAAATTAACTTGTTAGAAACCTCCCAACTCCTCTCATCTCTCTCTTTATCCCCCTAATCTCTAAACACATTGAATAACCTCCTGACAGTCCACTGTCTCAAGTTCCTCTCCTCATTCCATCATCAGTTCCCTCCAGTCTGATTTCTGCCCTGTATTCTCCAGAGAAGCTGCTTTCACCAAGGTTTCCATTGGTAACCTGGGTAAAGAAGGATTCCCCCTCTCTTGTCATCCTCCCAAAGAGACATAGCATTGACAGCATTAATCATGCCTTCTTTGAAATTTTTTCTTCCCTTGGCCTTCATTACAGCACCCTACACCACCTCTCTTCTCTGGTCATTTCCTAATCTCCCTACTTCCTGCAGGTATCCCAGAGGGCATTGTCTTAGTTTTGCCCAACCTTTTTTTGCCTCTACATCCCATCTACTCACAAGTCTTCAATTACCATCTCTACATTGACAACTCATAAATTAATCTTTCTACTCTTAACCTGTCTCCCTGCATCCAATCCTGCATGTCATCTTTCCTTTCTGACATCTGTTTCTGGATGCCTTGCCATCAATTTTAACTTAAGATGGAAAAAAAGAAATCCTTTTGCTTTTTCTGCAAGCCCTCTCCTCTCTCTCTTTTTCTCCATCACCTTTGAAAATCTTATAATTTCGCTCTCACTCAGGACATAACCTGGATATTAACTTTGACCTCACCTTCTCCCTAGTCCCACCTCCTATACTGATAAAAGTAGTAGTAGTGGTGATAATATTATTGTTGCTGCTGCTGCTGCTGCTGTTGTTGTTTCAACAGTCCAACTGCATCTAAATGGCTGAGACCGTGATTATATGATTTTCAAACTGGTCAAAGCTGTTTAAAAAACTGAATATTGTCATAACCCAATGATTTTTAGTGCCTCAGCACATTGGAATTTTCCTGCCACATGGAGCTTTCTTTGCACGGTGGATTTCTCAGCTGCAGAGAGAAATCCCCGGTGCAAAGAGTTCCCGCCACACACATGCAAATTCGTACCCCATTATTAGCTGATTTTAAATTATTCCTATGTGGTGGCTAGCAATTGGCTCGCTAGCCGTATAAAAGGTTAGAACATTTCCGCCCAAGTGGGAGGACTCCACAACCACCTTGTGGAGAACTCTGAGCGCGCTGTGGAGCCTAGCAAACTCCGCGTGTGTCTTAGAGAAGGACAGAGAGGCCTGATCAGCTCTTAGCCACTCCCCGTCATAGTGTAATTTGATGTATCCCCTGTGTGAAAAGCGCTCGTGGAGTCGTATATCGACGACTCATCTTGGTTCGGTTTGGAAGAGATCTCACTCATGTTTGTTTGTCTGCAACTGCAACTCAAGCAAGTTTCCTCCCTGCACTGTGACCATCGGCAGTGTAAGTAAAGCTTTCTTTATAAAACCAATACGCTTCCATGCCTAACTCTACTCCATCGTGGAAAAACCACACCTGACGGTCCGGGCTACTGGCCATAGCCTCAGACCGACCCTCGGTCCCGACAAATATTAAGACTAACTTTTTAAGGGGAAATCTTCTTCAAAACATGAATAAAAGCCTAGTTTTGGTGGAACAGGCCAAGAGCTGGATGAGTGTTCTGATCCAGGATGAGTCCACCTAGGTTTTCATGAGTTCTATCCCATGTGTCTGGTTTAACAATGGATTGATACTGATGTGGTTTCTACATATACATGTAGCTAGGTGCTGTTACAAAGCTTTTGATTTATTATGAAAACTACTGCTTTTTGTGTTGAACAATAATTACTAGTTCAACATCTAGACATTTTTTTTTAACTTCAGAGCAATAGTTTTCTTCTATAAAAATCAAGTTTGCTGCCATAAAGTCTTTATAGTCTATACCATTGATTTCAATGACAGTCTTGCTACCAGAGCTCCTAGAGGATCAGGCTTTTGTATGTATAATTTATAAAGATTATCCCATTTGGTCAAAGATTGGTATATGCTTAGTTTACAAAGGGAGTACACAATGTCAAAATGCAATTACACTGCAATAAGACTAAACCACTCCTTACCAACCCTCTTACTGTAGCAGGGGAAAAGCTGCTCTGACCCTACCATGCATAAAAGCTTCTTTAAATGACCTCCCTTACTAACTGTCTCTCACATTTTTGGCATCCCATGACAGTGATAAGCTGAAAATTATCTTCATCTTATGCCACCTCTTGACAGGCCTGCCAGAACTTCTCCCAAGAGATTTTTTTTCAGTCCATTGAGGAATAATAGCAATAATGATGATGTAATAAAGCCAAGGCAAAGTGCTTCATGCATCAGTTTATGGTATGTTGGTATGCAAACAACCAAATGGCATTCTTAAAAAGAAATGGGCCTGTTACTACATTGCTCTTGCACCCAAAGACACAAATTACTTCAATAGGAAGACAATCCTCAAATTTAGAGCAGGTCTTTAGAAATTTTCCCTGACACATACTTTAAGAGTTGAACTTATTCCCTAGACTCGCCTCCCCCTGCAACCAGGCCCCAATGTCAAAGTCTTTGAAGTTGTTTATCACCAGGGATCCTGGTTTTCTCTGATTTAAAAAAATCCCCAATTTTCAAATGAAAAAAATCCCCTGATTTAAAAAAAGAATCCCCAATTATAAAAACCCCCAATCCCCTAGTTTTCTCCAATTAAAAAAAAAAAAAAAATCACCAATCCGATAACTGGGGATTTTTTTAAATCAGAGAAAACCAGGATCTCTGCTTATCACTTGGACAGTAGGGTCTTGTAAGGAGATCCTGCTGTCCAAAATAAACTTTACATTTTGGCTGTGTGGTATTAGGCTACACTGTTTTTGATGGGTGAGATAGTGGGCTTTGAAACACACATATACATAACTTAATTCCATAGAGAAAAAACTAAATTAGTTTCACATCTGTTTCAGTGTAATTATTCCAAGAGATTCAACTTATAATGAGGGTTTTAGTTAGAAATAATTAATAATGGATGATAAGAGCCCTTTTGTGAGATACAGTATTGGTTTAACAGGGCTATAGTGCTATTAATATTTGGGTTATTTTCTACTAAATCTGATAAAGGTTTTGTCATCAAGTTACATCTCTTGCGTACCAGCTGTACTAAACTTGTATTAGTTCCTACATCAAAAAGGCATGTTACGTCCAAGTAATTCATTAATAAAAAGATCATGTCTAATTTTATTCATTTCAGAATGATGTTAAAATTAGACCCAGTTTAAAATACTCTGGCACTTATCCTAAATAAGAAAAATCCTTCTGAGAAAATGGATTACAGACTGGATCGTTCACTATATCCTTACTCTGTGGTCATTTCTGCTGATGCAAGCCATGCTTTATCCAGCTATCACAGTTGTTTTCCTCTGAAGATTGATGACTGCAACATTTTGTAGTTATCCATCACACATGCCTATAGATGTCCGTAGCCTTTTCTCTGATCCAATTCTTATAGCAATTAAGTTTGGATATTTCCCAATTACAGAGCCCCAGTGTGCCACTCAAGAGTAAAATCAAGAAATTTGAATTATTTCCTGATAATTCTAGGAAACTATATCACTCAGCCACTCAGCTAATAACTGAACCTGACTAAGAAGATTTTGAAGCAGAAGCACAATGAGAAATTGTTGGATCTGTATATTATAACACTACAAGATTTTACTTGCAGCAGATTTTACTGAGCTATTTTGATCAGAAATACAGATTAGCAGAGTCAGCCATCACAGAAAGCATCTATGAACACACATACCAGTGTGTTTTCCTGGGATGTTCTATAAATCCCCCACTCCTCAAATGACACTATGAGGACACATATAGACTCAGAGTGGAAATATTCCTGAGACCAGACTATGTATATTCAGAAATGGTACAGTGATTATAGGAAGAAAAGGAACATATTTGATCAGCTAATCAAGATGATTCTGGTACTTTAGTGTGTGTGTCTGTCCTTAGCATCTTCTGTTCATAAGCCAGGGCAGTGGTGGATCCCCAGATATTAGTTAACAATGAAATCATTCCTGGGCTCTCATCAACATCAACCTGGCCAGGAGAGTTCTCCTTCCACTCTTTCATTGGTGGGTTTTTGTTTGAATGAATGGCAGTGAGGATGGCAGAATGAGAAGAAAGTAAGGCAGCAGAATGGACAAGACTGACCCTACTCCTTTATCAAACCCTCGGCTCTATCATTAGATGGGGTTGGGTAGAGGGAATGGAGCCAGCTGAATGTCTTTTTTTTTTTTTTTTTGCCTCACCACCTTTGTCCCCCTGATTTGCTGCAACCAACAAGGAAACCTTGCAGCAAAGGAATTGTCTCTTGTATTGCTGCAGGCCAAACCAATGGTCTGCTTGTGAGTATGAAGTTCTTCCCATTGAGTCAAACTGGCAAGAAGTCTACTGGAGGTTTTATCTTCCTTGCAGTCTCAGTGAGGCACAGCTGTGTTAAAGCAGTAAGATTTCACAGGCTAATACAGGCAACCCCTGCTTAGCGCTGTTTCACTTAGCGTTATTTTGCTATAACACTCATTTTAAATTGATACCTGATTCCACTCAGTGCTCAGCAAGTTTTGTTATTATGCTCATAGTTGCCATCTTGGGTCATTAAAAAAACTTGTAGTTGCCATCTTGGGTCAAAAACTTTTGGTTTCACTTAACACTTGTTTCACTTAATGCTCGGTTTTTCAGGAACCAATTAAGACCACTAAATGGGGGTTGCCTGTATTAAGAAATTAAAATGTTAGCTCTCATGTCCAGTACAGAGAGAGGTGTAAGGCCAGCTCAGAAAGGTAGATGGATTTGGGATTTCTTTGGTGGACCTTGTGCTTACATGAAGGGGGAGATTGGAAAACTTTACAGACTGATTTTCCCCAAATTCAGTTGCCTTTTCCAGCCCACCAGTATTGTATAAAGGGAAAGGAAGAGCTCACAGGTAAGCCAAGGAGGGTGTCTACCCCATGTATTTATCATATGGTATGAACCCATGTAACCTGCATTGCAACTAGTTAAATCCTTAAGAGACCTCGGGATAGGTACTAGGTACCTTCTAGCTGCCTAAATGCATTAAATTATTACTTGAGGCTTAACATTCGTCTCTAGTGTCCATCATTGATTCACCTGCCCATCTTTCTTGAACTAACCGATATCTTCAAAATGCCAAAATCCATGCCTTTGTCACACCAAGACTGGTTCAGTATGATATATTTGACACACGTTAAAAAGATAACATTTTGGCTCTCCTGCTACCTCTTCTGTCCATCTCTTTTCTCTCTCCCCTCCAATATTTTTCTAAATATTCATTTAACGTAATGGGTTGTATGGATTGAATTAAAAAATGTTATCTGTGATGACATTATAGATATGTTAAAACTGGGGGAGGATTCATAGTTGTGACAGCAAAGGGGGTTAGGTAGTTAATAAGACAAACCTTTCAGGGAAAAAACACTATCCCCTCTCAAAGTCTAATGAATGTTTTGATAGCTAAAAAGTTCTGTGTAACTCAGACATGACACTTTTCAGTTCTGGCCTCCTTCCTCATTTCAATGGAGGAAACATACATCCAGGGGGGAAAGAGGAATTTAATATTAGAACATTACTCAGATAATCTGAACATTTAAATTGTTGCTTTCCTAGCATATATTTGCATACTGGAAATACTTATTAAATATACATTTAATCCCTGCTTTTGTATAAATGTAGCTAATTGAAGAATACCATATGATTTTGTTATTGATTGGTTTTAAAATGGTTTAATACAAAACTCTTCTTTTCCCTTAAAAAGAATCGTGAGAAGTCATTTACTTCTACAAACTGAAGTCCACATTACAAGTCTAGTGTATTAGTTTGTTATTAGATTACAGAAGGGATTTTTTTTTTACTGGTTCACACAATGCTTTGACAAAGTACTATAGTGAGAATTATGTATCTTTTGACATACAGTTTTCTATAAAATGGAAATTTAACTGTGTCACTTCCACTGCTAGCCCCTAAATCAGAGGCAAAACCCAGTGACACTTTCAGGTTAAATCAAGCTATAATGAAATACTTTCTTGGTGACTCAAACAAGTCTCAAAGGAAAACACAATGAAGGAAATGTCAAGCACATCCTTTATTATTTTTTTTAGTCTTACAGTAGATCCTTGGTATCTCCAAATAACTGTACATAACACCTGGCTGTAGCAGAATAAGATCCTTAAATAAAACATCACAAGTGTTTAAAACTTGAGGCTGAAAGGGAAGGGAAAACATAGGCCTGCTAAAGATTAATAAAATAAATGGTTTCTTAGACTGACCATTGTTTAGGCTTTTTAAACTTATTTAGAAGGGCCTTCCCAGCATTGTTTTGGAATGGTAGACTACATTGTTGTAAAACACACATGGATGGATGGCTGAAACTGTTGTCTGCATACACTAGGTGAAATGTATCTATTGACTTACAAGCTGGATGCATGTGTCAAAATGCAATCCGGTATTTTTGTAATAATAGCTAGCAGTCATAGTTGTAAATTATTTATGGAGACTATTCAGTGCAAACAGGTTAGTGCACACATCCTCTTCAGCTTGACTGCCCTGGTTTTAGATCACTCAGACATTCAACTCCTTAGAGATCTGCTCTTATCACTGCAAACCCTAAAAAGGCACCAAAACTGCAGTCATTTCAGCAACTCAAAGCAGCTCAGCCATTTGCTAAAGTTCTACCTCAAGGTTCAGTGAATAAACACCATTTCTGCCCACCTCTTTCACACCCACCCTGGCCCTAGTGATGTAAGTTAATATCTGACATGAAGGGAGATCAATCTCCAGAGCAGAAAGTCTACTGTGCTTTGCTATCTTTGTGCAGAAACATGGAAGAATGTACGTAGCAAAGGCCACTGATGATCTTAACACAAACTGACATTTCACTAATGCTGTGTTTCAGAAGCTGAGAAAAAGAAAGCCATTCAATGAATACTTCTGCTTATATTTAAATAAATATGGTACCCTATTGCAATTCAGTATGCTGATTTTCCCTTATAAAGAGCTATTGAGTTGCAGCTGGCAGTTAGCATTTAGTCCTCACTGATCTATTGAATCAACCATGCAACCTACAGATTCATACAGAGGACTAAAGTTTACTGAATTTGATGTTTTAAGAGCAAAAGATACATCAAAACAACTGTCATGAAAAAACGTTCTGACCCTCTATTGTGATAAGTATGGTACATTCAAGCATTTACTGTACATTAGCCTTCACTTAAGATGAACAAAATTAGCACATGCCTTGAAAGTGGCTAATTTTGATATGCGTTTTTATTCCTTTTGTTTTTACAATGTAAGTAATGGTTGTATCTAGCTTCATGTGGGCACTACTTTACAAATAGAAAAAGGCTGGGTAACAATACTAATCCTGATCCATATGTGACTCCTGAGGAGTACTGTGTATGACTTAGTCTACTCTGACTTTCCATGGGTGGAGTTTCTTTCTTATCTTCCCTTTGGGTATGCAGATTTTGGCTTTCACCCACCTAGGGTGGCCATCATCGAGGACATTCCCGTGTTCTGCTATGCAGTCTTCTATTGATACGAAACTGGACACCTTTATGTCCATATGTCCTTTATTTTTCTCTTTAAGAGAACAGAGGACAACCAGACTGTTCTCTATGATGGCCACCTTACACCCCCCATAACGTGTAGGAGGCAATACCTTTTCAGCATGAGGATCCTAGGATTCTCACAAGCAGGGATCCTGGTTTTCTCTGTTTAAAAATACCAAATTCTCAAGTTGCAAATTCTCTGGTTAAAAAACCCAAAATCTGTGCTTAAAATGAAATGACACTATATCTATCTATCTATCTATCTATCTATATAGATATAGATATAGATATATAGAGAGAGATATATATAGGTATCAATTGAACACAATGTTTTATTGATATATTTACAATTTTAAAGCAATTTGGAACCCTATCAGTGCCTCAATCACTATAATGAAATACATTTTAAATACCTATAAATTTTGGTATTTGTTTTTGAGATTTTTTTATCATAGAAAATCAGAGCTTCTCCTGCACTCTTTGCTCACTAAGATTCAGGTCCAAGCCCCTCGCTCCCCACCCACAGCCTCCCCATGTCCCCCCCCAGCCCTGCTGGAGGGGGTCTGCAGCTGCCAGGGCTATGGGGCCAAGGATCTGGGTATGCAGCCCCCTGCCTCCTGCAGCAGTGCCCAAGCCCTGGCTGCTGACTGCAGGAGGAGGTGGCTTTGGTGGCAAAATGGAGTGCAGATCCCGTCGGGGGGGCAGGGGCAGATGCATGCTGCCCACTTTGGGCTGCAGCCTCCACGCCCTGCTGCCCTTCCCCTGGGGCATCTGCAGCCCAACAGGTAGGACCCAGAGTGGCAGGGCAGAGCAGGGCTGGGCAGGGGGCACTTCAGCAGGGTGGTGTGGTACTTGCAGTGGCAAGGAGCTTCTTCACCCTGCTCCACTGTGCCCTGCTTTGCCATGTCCCACCCACTGGGCTGCAGAGGCCCTGGGGGAAAGGCAGCAGGGCAGGGAGCCCCCACCCTGCACACAGATGTGCTCCTCCTGCCCTCCCAAGAGTGTGTGCAGTAGCAGGGAGCCAGCCCTCCACCCGTCCTCTGGATGAGCCACCTGCAGCCCTGCCCCACTCCCTGCCGGGGCCCTGTGGCTGTGCATTCTGGCCCTGGGCCCCAAGGCCCACGCACTGCCTGGGCTGGGCAGCAGTCCCAGCCCCAACCTTGCCCAACTCCCTTGCTCCCTCCCTCCATCCCTATGGGGGCCTCAGTCCCCTTTCCTCCCCTGCAGGACCTGTTCTCCAGACTGCCTGGCGGCCATGTGCCCATGTGTGCACACGCGTGCACATGGTGCCCCTGCCTGACTGCCCTTCTCCCGCTCCTCCCAGCTCCTTGCAGACTGGAACTCTGCCAGCTTGCAGAGAGCTGTTTGCAAAAGTGGAAAAGCTGCATGTTCCTCCATTAAAATGGAAAAAAAAAACCCATGTTTTTCTCTGTTAAAAGAGAAAATCCGTATTTTTTTTTCCATTTACCCATGAGAAACAGAGAACTCAGATCCCTGCTCACAAGGAACAAGAACACTTGCATGCAGACAGGCAGGCCTTGGCACACCTCCCTCTGAACTCCTTCATTTCACCCTGGTTGCATGGCTCCCTTAAGGACCAGGATACAATACAGCCCACTCTGCACACTTGCTCTAAATGTCTCCCCATTAAGGTGAGGAGATTCTAGGGCACATATAGGTTGTTACATCTAGGCTGCCAAAGAGTAACTCCATGGCAGATATTTTCAAGCAGAGACTTGCATGGTGCAAAGGAGACTATGTCACAAACAGCAAAGGGTGAACATGCCCTCCCACACCACAAATCCCTCATCACCTGGCAACACTACCACTACCAAATACCTGGGGAAAAATACAGCAGAGGTCCGGCTCACTTTCATCAATGAATTTGGCCCCATATCTCTCATAATTTGCTACCCTGAAGAGCATGCAGCTAGTGAAAAATGTACTTCCCCAAAGAAAGTGTTTACAAGCGGTGAAAGAACAGAAGTGCACCTAATTAAAAATGCATACCAAGGCATTAAGACAGAGTATAAGGGTAAACAAACAGCAGCAAGAGCAGATTTGTTTGCAATAAATGTGGAGGCAATCACAACACAGTGCAATACAGGTGTGACACACAGGAGTGCTGGTAAGCATCTGAGCTTTTCTTCCTAGCCCGAGTTACACAATCTGGATCTGGATTGCAAAAAGGTTTCACAGAGTTTGACACTTGCTAATTAGGATAGCACTGGTCCTTTTTTGGGGGGTGTCAGGGAGTTCAGCGTGGAAATAAAAGACCCACCTTAAAAAAGAAATCATCAAACAGACGAAAGTAAAATGAATGAACACTTACTTATTACACACCGGGCCAGGTAATAAACATCTGTCACAAGTATTCCTCTGTATCACACCTTTATTACATATGGGATAGGGGAATAGAACAAAGAGCAAAAATAGATAATGTGATTAGACTTCTTCTCTTTAATGGAAAATATGATTTTCATATAAAAGACAGCGAAAATATACTTTTCTACAAGCCCAGGAAATAGCAGTTCTCAGGCATTCCCTGGAGCAGGATTCAGGCAAAATTATATTTATTGTTCATGATTTTAAGTCTGAAACAAAAAATTAAAAAATCAGAAAAATACAAATGCTTCCTTTTCATGCAGCATTGTGGTTTGTATTGCCACATCATATTGTGACCCTCAAATTGCACTGCCTGTGCACCCAAGACTCCGACAGGTCTGCCAGACTGTTTCTTTCTCTGTGTCTGATTTAGGAATTCTCTCCATGGGGAAGTTCCCAGACAGTAAGGTGGGCTGTGAATTCACAACACATCACCTATTTTGCACTACCTCCCCAAATCAGGTTTCCACTGCTTTCAGGTTGGCCTCTCTCGCACACCCTGCCTGCCCACTCCTACTCTTACACACCCAACCCAGAAATACAGCAATGAAACCAATCCAAATTCACCCTTACAGTTGCTCTCAACCACCTTTGAGACACAGTTTGGAAAGCAGCTTCGGGTGATACCACAGCAGCTTCACCACCACATTTGTGGATTCAGTGCATGTGTATAGGAGTGGGTGGGCAGGCTTATTTGAGTGTGCTTCACTGCTGGGGCTGCCTGCCAGCTAGCTCCACACTGGATCACCCTCATATCCCAGCCAGCTCATCTGCAGCACATTGAGCCAGGGGAAGCAGCTGTCGGCTGGAAAGCTGGACCCCCTGCCTGCCAAGGCTGCCCTGGCCCAGTTCAACATCCTGCGGTCCCAGGCTGACATTCAAAGGGCTCGCCCAGGAGCCATGAACCCTGGATCACTAAACCCCAGAGTTTATTGTTTCACATTAATTGCCACCCAGAATGCATCATTCCAAGAAGGTGAAAATATCATGTTGCAATCTTTTGGGAAGAGAGATGTTTGATTTTCTGTTTTAAAATAATTTATTTCAATGTTTTCAAACTATAATACTGTATGTAAAAAAATGTAATTGTAAGGAAATTATTAAATGTTATCAATTAAACCATTTCAATCTGTAAAAACTATTTTTTGAGAAATCATTTTTATTTTTATTCCATTTCAGAATGGAAATTTTCAAATTGCAGAATTTTCTACAAAATGGAAAATGTAGTTCTGGTCAAGCTTTAACCTTAAGTTACATAGCCCAAAACAGAGGTACCTATTAAGTCATTCTTTACATTTTTAATCTAAATTTAGGCAAGTTTTCTCAACTAATCAAACGTATGGGACATTCTTGAAGGAGAAAATGGTTCCACATTTAAAACTGCTAAAACCCCAATGACAAATCAAAAGGGGCTATTTGGTATAAAATTAAAGAGATTGGACACTTGGAAAATGTAATTAGTGATGAAAGTGCCAGACTGGCAGAATCCCATGAAAACATAGATTAAGCAGGCATCCGTTTTAGTCAACGGCTATTTCTCCAGACAAAACAAAAACAAAAACAACACGTTTCTCTGAAGCTGAGGCTACTGAAACCTTACCCCTCTAGACACCATTATGATGTTAATGCTTTCAGTACAAGCAGCTCAGCTCCTTAAACAGAAGTGCATTTTAAGGATTCTAAAATATTAACATTGATAACGTCTTAAGTTTTCAATTTCAGATTATTTAAAATTTCATTTATATTATGTTCAGATAGACTATGTAGCAAACTAATGCAAAAGACTAAAAAGGTTAATAACTTCAGAAGAGGCTATCATTTCATCAATAAGAGAACTATTCAATGACCCTGTATTGGAGTGAACTCAGCATAATCAATTAACATTGTCAAGTAAACAGATCTGTCCCTTTGGCTGCTGCGTAACTTGATATTTCTTCCTGTTCTTACTGACACTGTGAATGGTGAAATAATATACCCTGAAAGTGTGCCGGCTATGACTGCGGAAACAGAGCTATTTAAAAACTGCTTCACTGAAAATATCCATCATTCTTAATCAAAGTTTTTATCTTCAAGCACAAAAGGCAGAGAAAGTTATGTCTCAGACAAATTTCTTAGAACACGTACAACAAAAACATACATTTCCTCCTTTTGATGAATTAGATGCAAATCAGCTGGCAATCAAAGTAAACTCACTCAGTGTCTTACATCACCTGATATGATTGTCCATAAATAATTGCATTCACAATAAATCATTGCTTATGTTATTCTTTTTTTATATTTCTTAGGGATTTTTTAAATAATGCAATTACTATAAAGCTAAATTGGATGTAATTATTTCCACACACATTAGTGTGCTCAGAGACACAATCTATGATAGGTCATGAGATGGTGTTCTCAGATTGGCCTTGTGTAGTTTACATTAAAAAAAAATAGCAAGTGGGGTGGGGGGAGCATTATTCTGCATAATTAGCAGCCTTAATTAAAAATGGCCTAAGATATCAGCTGTAGCAGTGGCTCAACAAACCCCCTAGGGCTAGTTCATAGATTCTACTGCATTCTGATTAGAATGGTATGAATCCAGAAATAGCCACCTGATTTCATTCTGTCAGAAAGACATTTGCTAAGTGCTAGTGCCACATTATTATTCTATTTGACTCATTTGGCACATTTTTGTATTATAATACGTGTGTTTTGCCCTTCAGGAAGACACCAGGTGAATCATTTATACTGAGGTGTCTCACATGCCTCTGTTCATTTACTAATAAATAAAGGCATTAAGAAATTGACTAAAGCCAGAATTATTTTTTTCAAATATCTAATTTCAGCAAGTCTGAATAAACTAGGGAAAAAATTCCAACCAATCCAAGTGCTGATTTTGCGGAACGATACCAACTCAGGATGAGAATGGTTTGCAAAACCAAAACACCCCATGTTTGCTCATTGTATCTAAACCAAAGTGAAAATGACCAATCTGAACCTTGAAAAGTTAGACCTGGATCCAAATATCTTTTAGTTGTACAAAACAAAACCCACTCCTATTCTTGCCCACCCAGAACGGCATATTATATTACCCCAAATATTTCCTAAACCACATAGAGGATATACAGGAATCATTTCACTCACCATTGAAGTCCAAGGACTTCTATGAAATGCATCAAAACTGCACTAATATATATTGCAAGAGAGCCCAACACTTGAGAAGGTGAAGAATTTGTTGTCTTATTAAACCTGAATTAACTTTAAGCCCATTAGAATGTACTTATTGCAATTAGAATTTGGCCAAAATATTAGGGCTAGGTACAGACGTTCAAAAAGTCCAAGGAGGAATCAATCTAAGTGAAAGTCTAAGCAGCATAGTTTAGATCAGTAGTGAACAGAACACACATTCACCCTTTGGTGCACAGGGAGGGGGCAAAGGTTTCGACCAGTTTCAACTGTTTTAAAACCAGTCTATGTGTGCTGAACTGTTCTGTTATGGGTATAGACCAGTTTCTGATCACTTATAATAATAAAAATGTTATGTCTGTATCTGGCCTAGGGCTAAAAATCTGATTAAAAGGCATCTGTTTCCTTGATGAACATGTATTTTTTATTTAAGAGCAGTGAAGTAGTTAAAAGGTGAGGTTGGAGTCAGAACAGAAAGATATATTTTTCTCAAGATTTGTTTTTGTAAATTAGTTGAGCTCATAATCATAATAAGTATTAGCATTATTTATACCATACTTAATAAGGATAATCACAGTAAAGAGGAAACAAAGAATTATGTTCATTCAATAATGTGTGATGTGCCCTAATTTGTGCTTCTCACCAGATGACTATAATTGTAAGCAAATAAAGGAAAACTCCTAGATTTAGGCTTGTAGGTCCCAGGCTGTGATACTGTGACTCACATTGGGTGTGTCTACATGTGACATGATATAGCATCCACAGGTGTCTACATGTGACGAGCAGCTACTTTGCCATAGTGGCATGCTCCCCTGTTATAGCATGCTACTACAGTGAAGTAGCTGCTAAAAATAACTGTGCACCACGTATATGGCGCAATATGGGTGGTTACTGTTCCGTGCTTTAGTACTTCCAAAAAGAAAGTCTAAAATATGGTGCAATAACAACATCACTGTAGGGCAATATGTAGATGCACCCATTGAGTAGTACTACTCTCCAATGAAATCAGAGCGTGCAAGAATCTATTCAGCCTTACAACACAGCTTTCTTTTCAGATACAGATCTTGCCACAATCATCTGAATCTCTGTAAATTCTCTTAAATTATTGCAAATGGTATAACCTGCAATATCTTTGGAGGCTTCCTTTTGGCTCTGCTTTATCAAGATGTATATATCTGACTCTTAAATTGCACAAAAAGTATACCACATATATGTTCTTTCCTCAGCTGGTTGAAAACTGACTGCCCTTTGAAACTTAAAGATACCAAGGCATAATATGTAAAACCTTGGCTGGACTAGCTAAGGTTATTATAAGGATTGCATCATCATTTCTGGCCCAGCATGCACTCTGATAATCTGGAACACTGGGAACTTGCTATCTCAATAATGATGCTTATGAATGCTGAAGCTAGGACATGGTCATCAGCAACATGTCCACACTTCTGGAATGAACTCCCTCCAGAGACACACTTAAAATACCAAACTACCCATATTTAAATAGTGTAGCAAACTACTCCATTTTATGCCAAGACTTCCAGCTGCTTACAGCAGGAAATCCTGCATATCTGGGAAAGAAGCTTTCTGTGCATGTAATATTTGGGGAACTTATTTTGCTGGTTCATCTTCCAGTTAACTATATCCCTGTAGGAAACGATACAGAAGGAAGCAGAGTGGCTTAAAGAGGGTAGGTTTGTGTAAAATACAATCTGCCAAAGTTTCTATCCTGCTGTAAAATCCTGTACAAAACAGTTCCATCTGAATGGGACCGAAATGTCCTATAATGTATTCTTTCATACCAAGTATTATTGCTTTGCCCTGAGAGGTGAGCAGGAAATTATAGAGTTCCTTTATTCCTAAGTAAAGGGCAAGCAGGAAAAGTAGAAATCACCAAGAAAAACGACTGCAAGATAAATCAATATGAGGTGAAAGGTCAACAAGCTGCCTGCTGTTAATTTGCCAAAAAGTATTTAATAGGTTCATTCAATACTATTCACGGGTTTAAAAAATGACGTAAGAAATAGGCAGGAAGTAATATCACCTTTAGAGCCTGGTGAGATAAAAATCCCCACCCTTTTTTTTGAGAAATATACCCTGATCGAAAGATGGTATTTGTCCCTAGAGCTTGACATCCCTTGAGGGTTAACGAGTATTGTAGATGCAATGACAACCTTTCAATACAGATAAATTAGCTATTTTCTAGAAGCTAATTCAGTTCTCTGAGTTACATTAATTTATCACATTTTAATTACTGTTAAAATTACATTAATTCAAATTACAGGTGGCAGACATGCAAAATGCTTTTTAATGATCTCTTCTGACTCCTTGAAACATAATATTTGTTTCATCAGAACTACATCTTGTTTATTTACTTGCACTGCATCTTTCTGATGTCATATATAGTTTCTGCCATTCCCTTTCATTCCTTGGAAGGGAATGATCAAGACAGGTAACTCAGAGAGCATCAAATCTCTAATGATAAGCATGGGATAAATGAAAGTTTTGGTGAATGTATGTATTTCATAGAAACAGACTTCTAAAAATGAATATGCATCTACTTCATACTTTAGATTGTTTCTCCATCTATTCTGCCTTCTTCATCTCACTTCTCATACTTTACAGATTGTAGCAGGGTACTAAGGTGCCTGCTACTGGGAGAGCAGAGATAGGAACCCAGGTGCAGGTTGCTGGGGCAACTGCTTAATGAGGGAAGTGGCCATACCTGCACCTGGCCGGAAGGGGCAGGGCCGGGCTCCTATATAAATCCCAGGGCTGAGGCCAGGGGGCAGTTCCCAGCTGCCAGTTGAGAGGGAAGGAGCTTTGCCTGGGTGAGCAAAGGGGAGAGGCTTGTCTGCACAAACAGCTCCTGATATTGGTGAGAGATGGCGCAACTCTGGGGTGGCTTGAATGATGTTTTAGTAGGATGGCTTGAATTTATGTTATAGCCTGGGGTTTGTGTTTTGTTTGCTGTTTAATACCAGTGGCTTGGGTGAGGCTATAAGGGGATGGAGGTGGTCCCATAAGGGGCTCACGGTAGCAGGGGGACCCCAGCCCAGAGAGGGGGCAGCAAGAAGCCCCAGAGAGGGGCAGCGAGAGACAAGGCTGCGGAGAGCCCAAGTGCCAGTGAGGCATAGCGGGAGACCGGACAATGTCAGTTACATCTGCAAGGCTTGGGGCATGGTAAAGGGGTGGTTGGAGCCACACATAGCCCATAAGGCTAGGGAGCCCTGGAACTCCCTTTTCAGAATGGGGTCAGAGTACAGCAGGAAGCCATGTTGATGAGGACAGAAAGGCAACCTCCCTATTACATATTCAACATCAAAGACCTGGCGGGCGAGACTTGAGGGTGCTTTTTGGCAAACTTGGCATGATAAGGGGGCATCAGGGGAGAGCACAGCGACCCCTAGGATGCCACCCTGTTACACAGATTAACCCAACCCACTGTGCTGGTGAGATTAGCCTTGTGCTTTTCAGTTAGGTGTTCTAAGATCTCACATTTTCACCAGATATCATTGATAGTCTCTGTTCCATTAAAAATAGATATGTTACATTTCACAAATCATTCATGGAAACTTAACAGTAAGTCAAACAAACATATATGTATACATATAAATATATAGAGATATCAATAGAGAGATCTCTATATCTATATTTGTGTGTGGGTATAGTTAGAATGCAGTTACTGGAATTAGAATTAGAGTGCACACTGGGCCAGAAATGATGATGCAATCCTTAAAATAACCTTAGCTAGTCCAGCCAAGGTTTTTCATGTGATGACTTGGTATCTTTAAGTTTCAATGGACAGTCAGTTTTCAACCAATTGCATATGTGTGATACATTACAGTCTGCCTGGCAACTGACTCCCCAGCCCAGCCCCTGGCTTGTTTACTTTTCATTCCATCCAGGAAGAGCACACACCAACTGCTGAAACTTCCTTAGCCTGACGAAGGGTTTTTGAACCCGAAAGCTTGCTTAATAACTATTCTCCAACCATTTCGGTTGGTCTAATAAAAGATATCAAATTCACCCAAGGAACCTTGTCTGCCCATATGTGTGCTATACTTTTTGTGCAATTTAAGAGTTAGATATATACATATTGATAAAGCAGAGCCAAAAGGAAGCCTCTAGAGATATTGCAGGCTAAACCATTTGCAGTAATTTAAGAGAATTTACAGATTCAGATCTATATCTGAAAAGAGAGTTTGTGTTGTAAGGCTGAATAGATTCTTGCACCCTCCTGTTTCATTGGAGAGTGGTAGTACTCAATGTGAGTTACAGTATCAGTCTGGGGCCTACAATCCTGAATCTAAGTGTCCCTTTATCTGCTTACAATTTCAGTCATCTGCTGAGAAGGCACAAAATAGGGTGCATCACACATTATTGAATGAACAAAGTTCTGTGTTTCTTTTTTGTTGTGATTATCTTTATTAGGTATAGTATAAATCATGCTAATACTGATCATGATTATAATATATATAAAAAAACACAAAACAACACACACACACATATATACATATATGCATATATAACATGTGTGCTATACCAGATCAGATCAGGTTTCGCATAATATGAGGTTCCCAGACCAAAAGAAAAATACAATGGGAATTAAAAAAAATATCATGAAACTGACCATGAACTACCAGGATGGTTAACTGCTAATGCATATGCAAGCGCAGATGATGATTGGGGGGGGGGGAAGTTATATTTCTACCAATGGAATTTCAGTTCCAGTAGTAGGAACCATAGGTGTACAAGCATTCAAGCAATTTCTACCAGACCAAAAATAGTGAGTGCAGTAGAAATTTCTACCTCATTTGATGAGATAGAAGTCACTCCCAGAAGAGTTTCTACCAAAGAAACAAACAATTGTATGCTTACCTCTCTAATAGAAGCCTCCATGCTGCACTCTGGCATCCCAGCATACATTGCTCTGTCCATTCCCCCTCCAAAGAGACAGTTTTTGACTCGGCTGGACTCCACTGATCTGGCGAAGCACAGAGCAGATCCTTCCTCCTGTCAGCTTCTGGCCTGAGAAAGCCCAGCCCCTCTCCACAGCCCTGGGGCTGTACAGCTGACAACTCCCTTGGCTGGTCTCTGGGCTTTAAATGCTGCCCATCACCCAGCTTTGCCCCACTGCTCCAGGCTCCCCACCCACGGTACCAGTCTGGGAAGGGAAGGAAGCAGGGGATAATACTTCTTGCAGGGACTAGCTGAGATGGGGAATGGACTGGGGGTTTTGCCCCCTGTTTCCTCCACTCCCAGGGCATGCTGAGGACACCAGCTTTTATATACCTTGCAAGGGAGATGCTCTGTCCCAGCAGTACTTCATAGCCCAGTACCCACAGCTTCAGGTGTGGGGCTGCAGGTACTGGCTTTAAAACATGGAGTGAGGAAGCATCTGCAGTGCACATCATCTGCTTGATTTGAGAGCCTGGATGCTGGCAACCCCAGCAGTATTGCATATAAAACCCACCACTATGGCCAGAGCCCCAGCTCTTCCCATGGCAACAGCCTGTGCCCCAGTGTGAGCCAGGGTGCTGGCAAACACAACAGCACTGTAAGTGAAGTTCCACTCTCCTCCTCCCTGCCATAACCAGCAGAGAGACAGCCTCTGCTGGGAACAGAGCTCCCAGGCCACTCTGCATGGCAGCACCCAGCCCACAAGTGCCCAACCAACACCAAACCCACCGGCACCTGCTCCCAACCAAACTCATCCAAGCTGCTCTGTCAGCTGGTGTCAGAGGGGCAGAGATCCACCGAGGCTGCTGGATGGGAAATGGACTGTCTTTCCTACCTGACCTCTGGATTCTCCAGGCAGCTGGGGAGTCTGCAAAGCATGCTGGGATGCATGCTGTGTGTCCCCCCCCCCCCCCCCCCCCCCAACCACACTGGGTGCCATCAGCAGTTCATTTGAACTCTTGAATTAATCCATAGAAACAGAGAACTGGAAGGGCTCGTTGCAGGCAACCACATTGTATAATGCTTTCAATAAATTAATGTCCAGTTTAAAACTAGTGAAATTTTTTGCCTCCAATAATCTTATTGGAAAGGTCTTCCAGAAACCCACTACAGTAAAAGTCCTGTTATCTGGAATTTTACTAACCAGAATACTCTATTAACTGGAATTTCCAGCCAGCTGGCCAAATGTGGGGGGTGGGAGGT
>NW_005842283.1:943705-1004414 GCF_000455745.1 Alligator sinensis | reverse complement strand
CCACCCCCCACCACCCTGCACTGCCACTACTCCTAATCCATCTGAAACATCCACCCTGCACTGCCGCCACCATCCCCAGCCTCCCACCTCCCGTTCTGCATCCAGCCGAAAACATTCGGCCTCAAGTAATCAGAATTTTTAGATACCCAACACCCACCATTCCCCACTCATGCCAGATAACAGGGCATTTACTGTATTTCAGTGCTTGGGAATCTTTTCTTATAATATCCAGGCATATTATACACAAAATGCTCTGATGCCAACATTACCTTTTGAGTTTATATAATTTTCTCCTCTTCCACGTTTTTATCCCATAATGAATTTATAAAGAGCATCCATACTCCCTCCCAGCCTTCATTGGGCTAGGGAAAACAAGCTAAGCTTTTAGCCTTCTCTCATATGCTAGCTCTTCATTCTGTAATCATGTTACTGGCTGCTCTGTTCATCCGTTCTAGTTTGAGTTCATCCTTACTGAGGCTAGGTCACCAAAACTGTACAAATGAGGTTTTAGCAGAACTTTTTACACTAATACAAATGCTTTCCTACCTCTGCTCAAACTACTTCACCCGATACGTCGTTAAGATTGTATCTGCCTTTTTCACAGGTGTATCACCTAGCTCACAGTTGCTGGACCTGTGATCAATTACTATACTCCGGTCCTTTCCTTAGCTGTTTTCAGTGAATGAGCTCCCAACTTATAATGGATTTTTTTTCTTATTACAGACTAATTTTCAATGTTGTGCTATTGAACTGATGAACTATGAAATTTAAGGTCAATCTCTTTAAACCTGGGTCCTTCAAAGTAGGTACTGAGGTACCTAAGTGGGTAAATCAGTGGGAGCTATGGGTGAAAATCCGGCTATTTTTAGGTGTTTAAATAGAGGTTTGCCACTGCCATCTGAACAGAAATGTTTTAATTATTCTACCAATAAGGACAAAATTTCCATTTGCATCCTGCATGCCCTCGTATAACTTTGGGCACAATCATTTCTGCAGAATTTGAGAAACTAATTAATAACAAAATAAACATAATTTCTTTTTCATTTTTGCTTTTTTAATCTCTCCAAAACAATTACACTTATTTTGAATATATTTGTTATTTGAAGGAGTTTTAGGTGTAGAAATATGGGTGAGCTCCAAATGATGGGAAACAGATCATGACTTAACGTCTCATATCACAGCAAATCAAATGCATCGAAATTATTTTAAACAATTAAAAACCTGACTACTTTAAATATGGTATGTATACTATAAAACAACTAAAGTATGGAAACGGATGAGACTCTAAACACATTTGTGTTGTGTGCCTCGCAGCTTATTAATCAAATGCTGCTTGTACACAACTTATCATGTGAGAGAGAGACCCCCACCTCTATACAAAGCCCTACACAGAGTTAGAATAACTTGGTCTTCAATTAGTCAGAGATTACTATATATTTTAAAAGTTGCCTTTTTGCCCATGTGAGATCTTGCGGTGGCAGCGTAGGGTGGTGGCGGTGCAGTGCTGGCCTCACTCCAACTCCATCCCTGCAATCATTCTTCACGGGTAATTCGCTCATGTCCTATCTTGGCGTGATTGGCCATATTGCTTCTATTCCCCTGAAATGATACGTATATCTCTGGAGTGCTTGCAGAAAGCAAATTTAAAATCTAAAAATTGCTTTCTGCAATTAATTGTGTGTGAAAGCTTGACACATTCTCAAACACTCTGTTTACTTGAGCACATTAGGAAAAAAAACACCTTGCCAAAAGCAATTTTTTATGTCTTTTGGTTCTTGTATTCTTTTGTTTCTCACCCAATCCATAGCCTCTGTCCTCAGCTGAAACTTAGTGTCTGGATATCCCCCTAACAGCCCTTGTCTCTGGTCTTATTTCATCTATATCATGTCTGGAATTCTATCCCTGCCCTCAGCCACCCTTTCCCCTCTTCTCACTTGGGAGCATAGAACTAGAAGGATCTTCCTCGGTCATAGAGTTAAGTCATTTGCCATCCCAAGCAACGTTTTATAATCTTCAAAAATGTATCAAAATTCTTCTTAAAACCAGTTAGGTTTCTTTCTCAAATTAGAAGCCTGTTCTATAACCTCATTCCTATGATACTTAGAAAACTTCTAATTTTAATAAATTATGTTGCACTTTACTACCTTCTACAAATACTAATTGAATAAAAGATGATCTAACCAAATTTTAGCTCCACAAACCGTGCCAGTTGTCTAGCTGGCTGAAGTTCTTTGGCACCTGTACATAAGCTGGACACCTGCTCTGACACGTGCTAATTAGCACCTGTTGGAGCAGACTCAATTAATCGAGTCTGCTGGGGCATGCTAATTAATGTGCTTCAGCAGCCTCTGCATCACATCTATTCAGCATCCCTGTACTTCAAAATGGTGGCAGAGATGCTTTAACTAAAGCTCATTGAATGAACTGCCATTTTGTGTGTGGGATGCTGTATAAACATGATGCTGTGGGTACTTTAGAGTGGCTCTGCGAGCTGCTCTAATTAAAATGCTCCCTCCCACTCCAGGGAACATGCATAGACACCCCTCTTGCACAAAGGTATGATCCCAAGTCAGGTTAATTCCCACAGCACATCAATAAAGAGTTAGAGGCAGCAAGTGATTTTGAAAATCTCCCTCTAAACTATTGGAAGTAAAAATGCTTGAATATAGTAAGAGAAAAGTAACTGAAATACAAAAATATCTAAAATATCAAGATGAGCAGGCTAAGAGGATTAGTAACTGTAAATAAGAAGTGCCCATATACACAGGGTAAGTAAAGAATGCAGTAAGTGTGAAGAGACACTTGAAAGGTGTGAATAACCATTTGATTATAGTTGGACTATCCTCTGGGAGAAAAATTATCAGGTCATAAATTGAAGAAAAAAACCTTTGAAGAACCTGAGGGGTTTGAAATGGTGAATTGGTGTCAGCTACATTTTACATTTACACTTGAGCAAAAAATATGGAATACGTTATTTAAAAAAAAAGAAGAAAAGAAAATTGTTCATGGCATTTAATGATTTAGGGCTAAATGTTGCCCTTGGGCATACATTTGAAGCCCCCACTGAAGTCACTGAGAATCATGAATGTGTAAGGCAAAAACGAATGTGGCTGACATGATGTTCCATGTCTGCAGAAATGAGAAGTTGATACAAAGGGGAGTTCTAGCTCTCTAGCCAGGGTGCATGATGTATTGAACTGTATTTGCAATTGCAATTTCCAGGCTGAAGTGCACAGTAGAGGGTATTTGGTTATCTGGTTTTTGTGCTTTGTTGATTTGCCACATGGAGCTGGGAAGGAATTTGTTCCCCTACTATAGGTGTCAGAGTTTTTTTTCACCTTTCTCAGAAGCATTGGGCATTGGCTGGGGGTTTTGACTGGGATGTGCTTTGACTTAAAACCCTTCCACTCTGGCTTAAAAACCCAGAGGTTTCTAGATAAAAGGTCTTACTCCTGTTCAGTCATGGATCAATCGCCACATTTGTAAAAGAAAAGAATTTTATCCCATAATCAGTCTGGCATGGACTGCTGGGGCCGTTGTCTTCCTCTATAATGGGGGCATGGTCCTCTTCCTTGGCTCTCGTGAATATATTTTAACAATTATGCCCTGTCCCTGAAGTGACCAGGCATTGACATGCCCTCATTCCCTTGCTTTACCTATGGAAAGATAGGGTGTTTTTAACATTTAGGGCCTTGTTCCTGGTAGTTGCATGAGATGATTGCTTGTGCAGTTTTTAATAAGTTAGACAAACACTTGTCTAGAATGGTTTGGATAGGGATGATCCTGCCATAAGCAGGTATCTTTCAACCGTACTTTTCTATAATTCTATTATTAACATTGTTAAAATTATTATTCATTTAAAATCTTATTGGGAAAAAATTTTAAAAACTGCTACATGAATTCAGAACCAAAATAATATTTATATATGTAACTCTGGGACAGACTTTTAAAATATTTAGGCAGATGCAGCCAGAACCAGATTTGTTCTATAGATGCTTACCAGGACTTAATAAGAATTTAAGCATCGACATTCCAAAAAGTGATCCAGAATGGCCCTACTACAGTGGTCACAAAACTCATTATGCAAATACATTAAGTTGGTGACTTGATTTTGGGTTGAAAAAAACTCTGAGGACACCTCCAGACAAGCATGGGTATGCAGTATGTGGTGCTGCAGACCCATCTGTGAGGTCACACACTGCACATGCAGGCATCCCCCATGCTGCTGCTTTGAAGCACAGGGATTTTTTTTTTTTTTTGATCCAGGGAGATCCTGGATCAAAAAAGTGGGGCAGAGCATGAGGCAGCAGCACGCAATGCCCAAAACTGGAACTTGGCCGGTCAGAGGCACACTCTGGCTGCCAGTCAAGCTTCCTGCCATGTTTGAAGCCTAGGGAGGCCCCCAGTACCCTAGGTAAATCTGCTAGGCCACAATTGCTGGCCCCAGCCTTTCCACAATTGCTGGCACCAGCCTCTCCTTCCCCACCCAGGTTAACAAGATGTGTCACTGCTACTTGTCCCTGGCAAAACAAACATCCGCACACATCTGGATGAACCCTGGGCTGACTACTCTTGAGCTTCTCCTCATGTTCAGAACCAATCATTTTGAGTATAGGCAATTGTTGATCCTCTGGATCATGTTGCATGTGTAAGAGGTCTAGTAAGGTGCCTGATGAATCTGATTGTGACTGACAAGCCCGATTTGAGAGCAACACAGCTTGTTACAAGTTTCACAGATCCATGGTAACTTGGGCAGCAGCAACCATGAGGTGATTGAGTTCAGGATCCTGAGGCAAGGAAGGGAAGAGAGCAGCAGAGTACAGACCCTAGACTTCAGAAAAGCAGACTTTGACTCCCTTGGGAAACTGATGGGCATGATCCCCTGTGGGGCCAGTCTGAGGGGGAATGGAATTGAGGAGAAGCTGGCTGTACTTTAAAGAGACCTTATTGAGGATGGAAAAATGAACCATCCTGATGTGCAGAAAGACTAGTAAGTATGGCAGAAGACCATTTTGGCTTAGCAGGCAACTCCTTAGGAAGCTAAAACACAAAAAAGGAAGCTTACAAGGAGTGGAAACTTGGACAAATAACTAGGAAGGAATATAAGAGCATTGCTCAGGTATGCAGGCATGAAAGCAGGAAGGCCAAAGCATAATTGTAGTTGCAACTAGCAAGGGTTATGAAGGGTAATAAGAAGAATTTTTATAAGTATGTCAACAACAAGAGGAAGATCAGGGAAAGTGTGGATCCCTTACTAAATGCGGGATGCAACCTGGTGACAGATGAGGTAGAAAAGGCTGAAGTACTCAATGCCTTTTTCACTTCAGTCTTCACATACAAGGTCAGTTCCCAGACTACTGCAACTGGCAGCACAGCTTGGGGAGGAGGTGAGCAGCCTACAGTATCAAAAGAAAAGGTTAGGCTTTATTTAGAAAAGCTGGACACGAGGCCAGCTGGGATGCACCCGAGGGTGTTGAGGGAGTTGGCTGATGTGATTGCAGAACCACTGGCCATCATTTTTTGAAAACTCACGATGATTAGGAGAGGTCCCATATGATTGTAAACGGCCAAATTTAGTGCCCATATTTAAGAAAAGGAAGAAGGAGGATCTGGGGAACTATAGATAGGTAAGCTTCACCTGAGTCCCTGGAAAAATCATGCAGCAGGTCCTCAAAGAATCCATTTATAAGCACTTGGAAGAGGAAAGGAGATTAGGATCAGTCAGCATAGATTCACCAAGGGCAAGTCATGCCTGACCAACTTGGTTGCCTTCTATGATAAGCAGGGATCCTGGTTTTAGCTGATAAAAAATATCCCCAATTTTCAGATTTAAAAAAGTAACTTAAAATCCACATTTTTCCATGATTAAAATGAAACACCACTTACATACATATTAGTAGTGTTTCATTTTAATCATAGGGAAATGTGGATGTTGGGTTACTTCTTTTAATCAGAAAATTGGAGATGTTTTTTAAATCAGAAAAAAAACAGGATCCCTGATGATGAGATGACTGGCTCTGTGAATGCAGGGAGAGCAGTAGGTGTGATATACCTTGACTTTAGCAAGGCTTTTGATATGGAATACTCCCACAATATTCTTGCAAGGGAAGGAAGTATAGGTTGGATGAATGGACTGTAAGGTGGATAAAAAACTGACTGAAGCATTGGGCTCACAGGGTAGTAGTTAATGGCTTGATGTCTAGTTGAGAACTGGTGTCAAGTGGGAGTGCCCCAGGGGTTGTTCCTGGGGCCAGTTTTGTTCAAAATCTTGACCAAAGATCTGGAAGTTGGGGTGAAGGGTGCCTTCAGCAAGTCTGTGGATGATGCCAACCTGGAGGGAGTAGTGGATATGCTTCAGGGTATGAGAGAGACCTCAATAATTTGGAGGATTGGGCCAAAACTAGAACTAGGTCCCTTCCAACCCTAATTTTCTTTGATTCTATGGTTCTATGGGCACACTGCTTCCTTCTTTCTTGCTTTGCTTCCATCCACTGGATCAAAGCTCCTTCATGCTGAGCTGCACCCAGTACCAGACAGTCCTTCCAATTGGATGGGATTCTGTGTATTCCTCCCAGCTTTCTACACTGATGTTAAATTACTTCATTTTTTTTTTCACACATCGTGGTACCAGCATAGATGGCGAGCCCACTTTCTAGAACCATCTCAAATCCTGCTGTACAAAATATTCTTGGGAATATTCATGGATTCATATATTCATAGATGTTAGGGGCTGGAAGGGACCTCTTGAGATTATCAGGCCCAGCTCCCCTGAGCTTGGGCAGAAAAGACTGCTGGGGTCAGATGACCCCAGCAGGGTGAGCATCCAGGCATTTTTTGAAGATATCTAGAGTAGGTGATTGTACCACTTGTGGGGGGAATCTATTCCAGCCCCTGGACACTCGAGTTGTAAAGAAGTTTTTCATTATGTCTAAACTAAAGAGGTCTTCTAGCAATTTATGACCGTCAGTCTTAGTCTTCCCCTGGGGAGCCCTGGTGAACAAACATTCTCTCAGTCCCTGATATGTGCCCTTCATTTATTGATAGGCTACCACCAAGTCCCCTCTGAGTCTACTCTTCTCCAGGATGAACAGACACATGTCTATCAGCCTCTCATTGTATGGCCTACTCTCTATACCTCTAACCATATGTGTAGCCCTCCTTTAGACTCTCAAGCTTCTCCACATCCTTTCTGAAGTGTGGTGCCCAGAACTGTCAGCTGTGGCCTCACTAAGGGTGAGTAAAGGAGGAGGATGACATCTTTAATCTTGTTTGTAATTCATTGGTAAAAGCATACCAGTGTTTTGTTTGCTTTATAAACACAGCATCATCTTGGTGGCTCATGTTCATTGTATCATCTAGATATCAGGAGGCACTACTTCACAGTCAAGGCAGCTAGGATCTGGAACCAACTTCCAAGGGAAGTGGTGCTCATTCCTATGCTGGGGGTCTTCAAAAGAAGGCTAGACAGATACCTTGCCAGGGTCATTTGACCCCAGCATTCTTTCCTGCCCATGGCAGGGGGTTGGACTTGATGATCTGCTCAGGTCCCTTCCGACCCTACCAACTATGAAACTATGGTATATCAAGACCCCCAGATCTCTTTTGATTGTGGTGCTGGTAAATGTAGCACTGACAAGCCTGGAAGTATGTTGCAGGTTGTTTCTACCCAGGTGGAGCACCTTATACTTTTTAGTGTTGAACATCATCAGGTTTTGATACACCTACCTTGCGAGCCCATTCAGGTCAGCCTGTATGCCCAGCCTATCCTCCAGTGGGACCACAGCCCCTCATAATTTGGTGTAATCTGCAAACTTTGCCAGTCTGCTTTTAACACCCAAGTCCAAATCATTAACTAATATGTTAAAAAGTACTGGTCTGAGTACTAAACCCAGAGGGTCGCCACTGGTCACCAAGTGCCATGTTGACTCAGTTCCATCTATTATTACTCTCTAGGTCCTACCTTGGAGCCAATTCCCTAGCCACCAGACCACTGGGTTATCGAGGCTGCATTCTCCAATTTTACCATAAGCATGATCTTGAAAATTCATATCTTCACCTTAGTTGAGGGTCTGTTGTTTTCCCATGCACATTTCTGCAATGCTGCCAAATTCTTAGCTGCTTTTCCAGTTCTGTTAGTCAGGCACTGGTTCTTCCACCCCTTGGTATACAATCAGAGTTTTCTTGAGACTAATTGATACAGAAAAGCTGCCCAAGAGATTTTGCAGTGAAGCTTCACTGTGGGCAGCCAAAGCCGAATCTTTCGCAAATAGGAAATCTCTCAGAACCAACTCTTTCACCTTGGCCTATACATGTAGTCATTGGTGTTAATCGAGTCTGTTCCACATTCTAATTAGAACATTCCAACATCACCATAGCATCAGGTGTAATAAGCCCCTGCAGGTTTACAGCTATCTGTAGGGCACTTTATCTAAACTTCATCAAATGAGGTTTAGATAAAGCATCCTGCAGCTATTTTTAAACCCACAAGCTTAATGGTGAGGCATTTTAATTAGAGCAACTCTCCTAGAACCACTCTAATTAAAACTGTCCCTCTCCCCACCCCGAGCATGTGTATAGGCAGCCCTTGGTTTTCGCTCTAAACCTTGCAGCGTTGAACTTTGGGAACTTAGGTCTTACACCTGCCTAAACTCTGCTGAGATCCAGAATGGAGGCAGGGAGAAGGGAATAGGGAATCATCTAAGTCCCTGGAAGGACCTGATCTTTAAAGCATCCTGAGCTGCTTATCTCATGAAAACATTGTTGAGTTGAGTTTTGCACAAAGCATAGCGTTCATGTCCAGTTTCATTAGAACACATGGCTGACATGGGGGAAGGTGGTTTTGGCTCTCACCTTTTGCATAGGTGAAAAGTGAGAGAAGTGAAATTAAGGAAGTGGGAGACCCAGGTTCCAGTCCCCCCTCAGTCACAAAACAATACTTGATCTGAATTGATTTCCTTCTGTGATAAGGTGACAGGTTCTGTGGATGGGCAGAGAGAAGTAGATGTGATATACGTTGAGTTTAGCAAGGCTTTTAACACTGTCTCTCATGAACTTCTCATTAACAAGCTAAGGAAATGTGGACTAGAATTTAGATGAACATACTGTAAGGAAAATACATAACTTCTTGGACTGTTGTGCTCAATGAGTAGTCATCAATGGCTCCATGTCTAGTTGGGAGGAAGTACCAAGTGGGGTTCCCAGGGTTCTGCCCAGATCAGCTATTTTTTTTAATATCTTCATTAATGATTTGGATGATGGGATTGAGTGCACACTTAGCAAATTTGCAGATGACACCGAGTTGGGAGGAGTAGCAGACACACTGGAGGGTAGGGCTAGGATCCAGAATGACCTGGACAAACTGGAAAAATGGTCTGCAGTCAATCAGATGAGATTAAAAAAGGATAAGAGCAAAGTTGCAATTGGAACAGGGTTATTGCAGGCACAAATACAGATTGGGGAATGATTAGTTAGGCTGTAGTACTACAGAGGAAAAAAAATGTGGGTTATAGTGGACCATAAGCTGATTATGAGCAAAGAGTGCTCTTGTTGCAAAAAAACCAACAGCCTACGGGGCTGTATTAACAGAAGTGCCTCTTGCAATGCAAAGAAAGTGATTCTTCTGCTTTATTCAGTACTGATAAGGCCTCACTTGGAATATTTGTTTTTGGCCCCTCACTTCAGGAAGGAGAGTCCAGCACAGAGTGACAAGAATTATTAGGGGTCTGGGAAGCAAGGCTTATGATGATGGCTAAAAGATCTAGGATTATTTAGTCCAGAGAAGAGAAGACTGAGAGGGAATTTGATAACAGACTTCAAAAACCTGAAGTATGGTTACAGTAAGAGTACAGATGTAATTTAAATGCATTCAGGCACCAACACTACCATTTTCTAAGCAGCTGGTCTACAGACTTGGCTATTATGTAAAAGGTAGGTGGTAACCCAGCATTGCTGGTCAGATCCAAAGAGAAGAAGGCACCAATCACATGTGAATTGTGGCCCCAAATGTCCAGCCCCAAGTCAGATAATTAAGGTCTGATGAGGGGTGGAGTTTCAGACTCATCCTTCCTTCTAATGTTACCTGTTGGCTAGTCATAGTCACTTCTTGGCACTCTCTATTACCCTTTGAGGTGCCTCGGTCTCTTTATTGACTGCATAGGGAGCCTAGTGACCTATGTATATGGATTGCCATCCTGGGGCCAGAAACTAACCAATGTAGAATGGACTCTTAATTCCTATGAAATCAATAGGACTTAAGCAATAAGAAGAGTGAGTCTCACTGAAAGACAAAGGGACTTTATTTCCCTTTAAATCCTAACTTTCTCATTTTAAAACAGGACTTTGGCTCCTAACTCACTTAACTGCTTTTATAATTTTTACTCTTTTTTGGGAGGCCCTTGAGAGGCTGGTGTAATTTATTCTTTTTTGGGAGGCCCTTGAGAGGCTGGGGTAATTTATAAACTATTATTTGAAAATAAAGATTTCTGTTTATTCACTTTATATTATTGATATTTTTGGTTCTGAGCTGTTTATATGGAGGAAAGTTTGAAAGAACTAGTGGTGTCCAGCTTGGAGAAAAGGAGTTTAAGGGGGACATGGTGGTATCCAAATATTTGAAAGGCTGCCGTAAAGAAAACAGATGGGAGGAGGGGGCTGGTGTTGACATTTAATGTTTGATTTCAGCTATGACAAAGGGCTAAAAAATATTGGTAAACATCCTTTTTGGCCAAGTGAGAAGTCAGTGAAGGTTATTACACAAGCCTACTGGCACACATTACATTTAGTGTCCAAACAACCACCTGCGTAAAACAAGCATTTCATTTCATAGGGAACAATTCCCTCAACACACTGCAGCCTGCTTATTCTAATGCTCTTGGTGCTGTTGCAACTTCAGCATTCTCCAGTGCCACTACACAGTATCAAGTTATCAGATGATGTGTCCAGGGGCACACTCTGAAGCTCCATATGCCATAATTAGGAACATCTCTTACACTCTCCAAAAGGCAGCAGCAACTGCTGCAGAAGGTCACCAAGTAATAATAACAGCAACTTGATGGTACTGGAGTTCATAAGGAAAAATCCTACTCAAAAGTACATGGATGTAAAACAATGACTAGTAGTCAGATAACACCTATGAATAATGCAGGAGACTAAAAAAAGTCATATCCAGTGATGAGATATAGTGGGGGGGGGGTGTTATATAGCTACAATACATTCATTTAAGACAATTATAACTTGAAAATAAAGACTAAAAAGACATAAACAGGGGAAAAAACAGTTATTAGAAGCAGTCCTGTGATGATGTTGAAATTTTGGATTATTTGCTACATAAGAAGAAGGTAGAGAAGGGGCTATTCTAATTTGTACCTCTGACTTATTTCTTGTTTTCTATTAAATTAAGTGTCACTCTTTGGAGGAGAATAGAATTTGCCATACAAAATAATCCTTTATCAAGTCCCACATTCTACTTCCAGTGATGGCCAGAGCTTACAGCTTTAGGGGAAGACAAAATCCTGCTAAAATGCATCTGGCCAATTGTGCAATGTTATATATGGAGGGAGAAAATCCTTCCTAAGATCTCCAGGTATAAGATCTGGCTTTTAGGATCTACAAAAAGATCCTATTTTATTTAAAGGTGCTTATTAAGCTAATTTTTAGTTATTTTTAGTGACTTTCCACTCTGTCTCATGTTATTTATGCTTCGATCATCACCATGGTACTTCAGCAAATCCTACTAATCTTGTAGGTGGTGAAACTAGTAATTCCCATATTAAGTTATTCCCCTGTTTTCTTGCCCAATGGAAAAAGTTGAACATGATATATGTGTATATATAATGTGTAGTTGTACATTTGTAAATTATTATGTTTTGAGACCATAAGAAACTATTGTAATCAACCGCTTTGACCTTCTGCCTAACAGAGGCCATTGAATGTCACTGAGTGATTCCTGTATCAAGCACAATAACTCAGATTGAGCTACAGCATATCTTTTATAAAGACATCCACTCTTGATTTAAAGATGTCATGGGAGAATCCACTACATCCCTAGGTAAATATGATGTGCTAAGTTAAATTATTAGTGAAGGTAAGCTAAAATATTGCAGTCGGCATTTGGAATAGAAAATGATGATTTTTGTCTCATAAAAAGTAAGTTTCAAGTCTTGGAAAAGCCCCAAAAGAAAGAAATAGTCCTAAAAATTTGCCTAACATCTCTCCCAACAAAATCATTAATCCACTGATAAATATCATCAAACAAATCCTTCTTTCTTTTTACTACTGCAACATACAAACCCATTATGCCTGGGAAGTAAATCTGACCATCATGGTTCAAGGATGGAAAAATGGTGCCTAAAATGATAAAGAACTTTGACAGAAATCAAAATCTTGGACTTAATATAACGTTCTAGGCAGAATGAGCGCTGTGAGTAAAAAACAGATTTGATGTGCTAACACAAGTCCATTTTACTGAGAAGGTTCATAGCTGTATTCTAGTTACAGCTTCTGCAGGACAGAGGCTCTTATATTCAGATGCATTATGCTGTGACAGTCCAGAAGGATGAAGATATACATTATGAAGGTCAAGTTGTAGTCTTCAAGTTTAGGACTCCTAGGCAGGACTCCCAAACTTAAGACTGTTTAAGGCTAGACAACCTATGTGAAAGTTCAGCATCCTAAACTGCAAATGAACTGAAATAATTCTGGGTATGAAACTTCAAACAAATATGACTATACCATGTAATCATCAGCCCCCTTAACATAGTTTCCTTTTCCAATCATATCAAGCTCCATCATACTACCATTTCACTTTTACCTAGCACACCTTCATCTGTGACTTTCCTCAGATAAAAACTGGGTTGGTGGTGTGACAGTATTCTGGGTCATGACATTGGAGAGAATGTGAGTAGTTTTCCTTTACATGGACAAGAAATTGTACTGACCATCTCTATTTTCATAAAGTCTGTAAAAAAGGTGTATAATAAAAAATGATATAAAAGAGAGAACTGGACACAACATCAACTTACTGCATGGATTCTCTGAGTATGTGAAAATCAATCACTTTGAAACAGAGCTTTTAAAAATGGGATTGTTGGTTCCAAAAGAGTTGCATCTTGGTGACTTTCAGATTAAATATTCTCATTCTACAAATTAAGAGAAGGTTTTCTGGCTGTCAAACCTGCACACAGCCTGATATTTGAAAGAGAAGCTTGGGCCCTGGGGACTGTGAATCTGCAGGGATAAATGGAGGGAGGGGAGAGGGAAAGTAATGTACACTATCTTCATACAGTAAATTAAGGAGGCATATCTCTGGCCATACAGAGTCTCTTCACTAAGAAAACACTTTCTTTACATTGTCAGACAAGCATCTTTACATTGTCACTTTTCACAAGATGAAGATTTAAACACATCTAGCCTGATGATTTTGATCTTCAAACTGAATAGATCCTATCTGCATGATCCTGGACTTCATACAGAGAATATCTGAGTATACATGTTATATAACATTTCATGTTGGAGTCTTGCTGATTGGAGTCTGTCTGGTAATTACCACATTGGCTTGGGGCTGGAACACCCAGATTCAAGATCTGCATGATTCAGAGCAGAGCTGGATCACTCTGAGTCAGGAAAAGTCTTTGAAACAAAATGCATTTGTAAAAGAATAGAATTTGGAAACAAAATTTGACTCCAACTACTCAAAGCTTCCAGAAAAGCATTTGGAATTGCATTTATTATTATTGTTAAATTATTGCTATAAATTATTGTTCAACCACCTCCTTCCAAAAAAAAGCTTGCACAAAGGAAGGTGTTAAACTTCTCAGTTTATTTTCAGTCTAAATCAACTCACAATCTAAACTCTCTGCCTGGGGCATGGATTTTGTTAATACACATATTCCAAATAAATAATGTAACAAAAATAAATCAACAACAGCACAATTATCTAATATATGTGTACTGTTTACTACACACATACATGAATGACAGCTGTTTATCAAAGGTGTAACTAATAAAGTAAAGAAGCTTGAAAACTTACATTTATTATTAGTGAAAGAGGAACACAGAAAATAGGCTGGGTATTTCTTCCCTATATCTGACTTCCCCCCAACCATGGTGAATGAAAGCAAATCACTACGTGCAACTGAAACTTCACAGGAACCACTTCATTTTCCTGCTATGATTCATTTGCTTCAGACCATTTTCATACGACTCTGCTGTAATCACTTTGACTTTATTAAAGAAGATTGTGGTTCAAATCCAAGTTTTCTAACTTTATATATTAATAGACTTGATAAAAGATTTGAAACCAGAAAGGAAAATTAGATCATCTAGTTTGACCTCAATTCTAATGAAAGTCTTAAAATTATAATTCAGGTAACTATATCTTGCACTCTTAAATAACAGCACAACTGGGGGAAAAATATCATTCCTAGTATAACGCCATTTGGGTCAACTGATATTGCCTGTAGAAGAATTCAGTGCACTGAGTTTCAAAAAAGTCAATTATCTTTTTACTAGCCAGATGGGAACAGGCAGCTTTGGGAAATGAGACATAAGACAGAAAGTTTAGACAATTTTTTTGTCATGTATAAAAGCTGTTACGGTCAAACATAAGTAGCCATGTGGCTTGGAATAAAATTGCTAATGACAGTATAAAACCACACCCATCTACAAGTAAGAGTAGGCATTAACTTGCAGGGAAGAAATCCATAGCTTATATTTAGGACATTAAGACTGACATTTCTTAAGCTCTGTTTTTTTATACTTTTAAGTTATGGCAGTGAATATAATCAGACTGTGAATTGAAAGAACAAATATTACTGCCAAGAGCTTACTGGTTGCCAAAAAGCTATTATGAAAATGGAAATCATTAGTGCCATCCAAAATAATGGCAGGATCATAATAGATTAATGTGATGGGTGAAATATTGAGTGCAACTCTGAAAAGATCTTCATTTAGTGCAAATAATAAACTATAACTCTTCAATCAAATATATGATTTACTTTTACATTCTATACAGATTATTCAGTCACAATTCCTATTGAGTTCAGATATTGCTAATGACCAGTGATTGTACAGGTCTCAAAATCTTTAAACCACCATTTTGCAGGTAAAGTGCACTTAGCAGAAGATTCAGGATCTTACACTACTCAACAACACTGCACTTTGAAATAAAACCATTTGTTTTTAAAGTACTTTTTATTAAAGTATGTTGGTCAAAGCATAATTCTTCATCTACATTAGTCATGTTTCAGTCACATTTGAAATATTAAAAAAATAGAACTTGTGATGCCTACTAGGGTACACCAATAAACAAAAGATCAGAAACAAAGGTTAAGAGACATTGTCAGTCAAATAATCAGTCCCCTCACTTTACTTGTTGCAAATTAATTTTAGCAGTGTGGAATCAGAAAAAATATATGCCTTAAACTTTGATTATTTTAGTTATAAGATGACATAACCGCTTTGTGGAGAATTGCTGGCTCTGTATAGTAGAACAGATAAGAGAAAGTGCTTGTTCTTTTAACTCCTCTGCAACTGCTTCGCTCACCGCGGCCTTGAAGATAGCAAAAAAGTATGTACAAATCTGATTTCCAGGTGCAAGGAGGAGGTTTGTGAACTAACCTCGCCTCCCCCATTAGTTCCCATCCTGATTACAGCAAAGAAATAATGAAGTAATATTATAGCCGCTTTTCATGCTAATTTCACTATATGATCACGTGAGTTGTAAGCAACTGTTAAAAAGTATATAAGCCTCCTGATTTTGCTCTTGGGGGGGGACCCCTTCCAAGTGCTTGGGAGATCCATGTCACTTTGGAGTCCCCCCTACAGCTGTAGTTTCTTTTAAATAAAAGCTTCTGCTGACCTGACCCAAAAGTATGCTGCGTGTGTTTCCACGACAGCAGTATAGTTAGCCTTTCAATGATCAAGAAATCATAGTATCTCTGTTGATTAATAACTACTCGTGGTCTGGAGTCCTACAATTTGTCTATATAGACCAATCCCAGTACCCACCCAGAACCCCCTGGGACACAACTACAAGATAACAACCATTAAAAATTCTACCCAGTTAAATTACAAGATTCTACTGTAAATTGAAACCTTCCCATTAGAAAGAAAAAGGTTAGGATTTAAAACAAATAAACATGTAAGATGATTACCTGAGAACAGACACATGAGATTTCATAGTAATTTTAAGTTACTTATATTCCTACTGGTCTAGGACAATTGACCCATCTCCTATTGCTCTTTCCATATAAAACATATATACTGTAATTTCAAAATTTTATACAATGTTAGCTGGACTATGAAATCTTAATTATTTACTTCACTATCTTGAAGGAAGATATATATTTGTGTGCTTTGATGAGAAATCATAGTCCAATCTATTGAAGTATACTACAAGATATGTGAGTGAGTCTAGAATGAAATTATAACAGTTTAAAATCATATAAAGAATGTATTGATTGTCTGCAAACTAATTCAAATGTGTCCTAATAGAAAATGATGACTTCTGGTAGTGTGGGAATTAGGTTAATAGTCTGATAGAGATTAATCTGGCAGCAGCCTAGTATGGGAAAATTTTTGGGAAATGTTATGTTAAACATATAGAATAGAACAATAAATTCTCAACTGCATCAAAACTAGGTTTTTTATATATTTTTTCTGCCCTCAGGGGGGTTATAATGGCATTTAAAAATGGACTGAAATTATCCTTGATTATGTAAGAGGTCTTTAAAAAGGTTAAGAAGTTTCTGCTTCTAGTATGTTGATAAGGGGAAAAAAACAGCTGATTTATTAAATAAATGTCAAAATCAAAGCATTACAAGAGATAAGTGAACAAACTAAAGCAAAATGTAGGTTAGTAGATAAGAAATATATGACATCCCTAGGTAGGCATTATGAACAAGGAATAGAGGAGTCCTAGCATTTATTGTTCCATTACTATTATCCATAGTTTTTTATTCTTTTGTATCACTGTGAAATATAATCTTAAAAGTAATACACACTCAATTTTAATTGGCAGTTTATATTTTAAAAAGCATTCTTGATTTTGAATACCAAAAAGTATGGTTCGGGACATTTTAATGTATCTAGTTGAGTATTATTTTTCATTTTGTAAACTCAGTCTCTCTAAATCTATATTTTCAATTATCATATCCTTGTGCGTACGTTATTTCCCCCTGATATGTACATGCATACAGATGTAAAGGTATCCTGATGCATACACACATGCACGCAGTATGTACTAATATATTGCATAATATATGCGCAATACATCTAATCAAAATACAAGCAATTTGCACAACAGACCAGATTGTTGATGATGATGATGATTTTACATGATCCCGGAAACCCACTGTATCACTTGATAATAATCAAAGCTTTAAATACAATAGCAAGTAGGAACTGAGCTGGCACCAGAAAGGCTAACTCCTCAAGTCAATATTTAAAAATGAGAGTGGCTGTGTGAAAAGAAGTACTAAATTGGAGAACTGCCAATCTCGAGAGCTCACATATAAGGCTGAGCTGAGAATCTCCAGAGTTGCAGGATGAAGACGAGATTAACAGTGGAATAATCTAGACAGCAGCATTGAAGAATGAATTGAGCTCAGGACTGGGAATAGGGCATCTGATACTGATTTCTGCTGGGCCACTAACTTGCTATGTAACATTGAGCAAATGATTCAATTTCTCTGTGCCACAGCTTTGCCTATGGTGCAAAGGGTACTCGTATCTCTTGTGAAATGTACTGATATCTATGGACAATGATACTAGGGGTAAGATTCTTTGCTTTTGTAAATCAGTAGTGATCAAGCAAGAAGTTGTGACAATTTGCAACATCTGATAAGCCCTAGATAGCTACTAATACCACAACACTGCAAAAATGCAACATGTATACTTACCCTTCCTTACAATAATTAAACACAATGAAGTCAGGAAGACCACTCAGTGCCAAAAATTAAGCATATATACAAGCCTTTGTAGGACCAAGCCATAAATCCCCATAATCAAATTTACTTTTGGAGAAAATTTCATTTGTTTTGCATTTCTACTAAATTTAAACCTAACTCTGCAAAGAGTCCATGAACAACCTGAGCTCCACTGCTGGGAAACAGAATAGATCTCTCACCAATATCTCAAATAAAAAAAAATTACTTGTAACTTGTTCTCTGAGCAGATCCTTATATCAGTAAAAGCAGACTGAAAATGCATGTGAAAATAGAGAATTACTAAGTCTGACTAGGACTGCTCAGAAATGTTCTGACGTTTTAACTAAATATACTTTAGGCCAACAAGTGAAACATTCTATACCTCAGTGATGATCATACTCAACATAGAAGAACAATGTCCAAATCCTTGCTCCAACAAACATTTAATTATTTAAACAAGATAAGAACAAATTTTAACTGGAGAGATTGAACATGCGCTATACACTGTAATCGTCACCAGCTTGCTGTTTAGAACATCTGGAATGCAGGAGGGTGGTATTTAAAGTCCCTGCTCTAAACCAAGGAAAACCCTGGCCTCCTTCCTCCAGCTTATGTAAGTACCCTTGCCATTGAGCTATTGGCTATTTTGGCTGAGCAAATCTCTCTCTTTTTTCATGAAGAACGTCACCTTGATGCAGAAGAGAAAAAAATAAATAAATTTGAAGGGCTTTCTCAGACCAGTAAAACTCTTTCCTGCTCAGTTCTAACATCTAAAATGCACACACACTTGTGACTTAAAGAATTAAAGTCATATGCAAACATATCCTATACAATTATTTCCTGACCTCTTCCTCTGGCATTTTGGCAATCTCTGCAAACATTAAGACTATTATTTTGCCATCATTTTAGGAATAGTTGGTGCATAAAACAAAGGTTGTATTTCAAGAATCACTTGTATATTTTGATAGAACATGAAGAGTCAGACACCTATTCATTGATAAGTTGTAAAATCTGGTAGTTAATTTTTGGACATTTCTAGCCCTTGCCCCTACTTCTTAGCAATGCCTATGTTAAATCTAGTAAATTCAATAAAAGTCAACACTTGCCTTTAGGCACATGATGACAGCTGTCTCTGACCTCAAAAGCAGCCCTGCATATAAACCCTAGGGTACATGTTAAGCCCTGGGGGACTGATCCAAAGCTGCCTGCAGTCATTCATAATCTTTCAGTTGAATTCAGTGGGCTTTGGGCCAGGCTATAATATTTTGATAAAGCAGATAGAGGTCTGGTCTATTTCTTTAAGCAGAAGACTGGAAATGAGAATCTTCTAAATTCTATAATCCTGGATCTGGCACTGGCTTGTTATCTCTGAATTTGGATGTACAATCACTTAAAGGGATACTTGAGTACCTTAACCAATTTTCATGAGTTTTAAAACTGACTTTGTTTTATTAAATGTTTCTCTTACATTTTTTGTCTTGCCTATGAACCACAAAAACTATAGGAAATTCACCACGTAGGAGAAACAGCAAAAATGACTGCTGTATTTATTCAAGTAAAAGACAGGGTTTTCTCCCCCATTTAACATTTAAATTGGCAAAAAAAATGAAAAAAAAAACCTTGTCTTAAAATAGAGCATGAGGTGGCATGAAGCACGCAGCTTCTGCAGCACCAGCCCCAATCCTGGATTCGGGTTGGAGCCGCAGCTGCTGTCTACCCCACCACTGACTATTCACCCTCCACCACTTCTCCCCTGCAGTCTCAGGGACCCAAAACCCCCTCTCTCACCCCCGCCCCATGCTGCTTATTGCCTCTTCTCCCCCTTGCTGCATCCCAACTGCACCTTCTACTATGGAGCCAAACTAAGGCCATGCTCCATACCCTAGGCTACAGTGGGGACAGAACCTGCCAACACCAGAACAAAGGTAAAGGGAGGTGGAGGGGCAGGCATGGGGGAAGATGGGAATGGAAGCAGTGACCCAAGGCTTCAAGGGACAGCAGCAAGACAGAGGGGAAATGTGAGCGGGGGGTGCAGGGGAAGGGTGTGCAAAGGCCTGAGTCTGTGGTGGGGCAGACACAGGGCTATAAGTGGGGGAGCAGATAGCAGGGGCAAGCTGTATGCCTCCTACACCACCTTCCCCCTCCCACACCACCTACGCCTTGCTTACTATTCCTCCCACTGCCTGCCTCATTGCTGCCCTCCCTCCACATCGTTTACCCACCCCCATCGCCTGCGGTGGTAAGGGGATGAATTTAAGACAATCCTCCAATAATTAGGCTCTATGCATGGAAAATTATAACAAATTTTCCATGAGTAGGATCTAATTACTCGGGGAGGGGGTGTCATCTTAAATTCAGGGTCATCTTATATTTGGGTAAGTGCAGTATACATAATATCTTGTCAAGTGTACAAAGAGAAGGAAATACCCTGAATAAATATTTTTCCTTTGATCTCCTTCAATTATCACAATCTCAAATGATTCTTTTAATAGGCACATATTCAGGATTAAATTTTGATTTAAAAAATGACAGCATCTGTCGAATTCTCTGCCTCCATTCCTCTTTACATAATTCGTTGTTGGGAATTTGTAACATTTAATTGTTTGCAGCAAAATGTTTTGAAAAAGCATGAGAAACCCCAAAGGGGCAAAGTGTTTACTCCCATTATTCAGATTTTCTCAGACCTCACTCCCTATAAGCTAACGTTCTAGCCCTGCACTCTGCTTCACTCCTTCAGCCCACTTGTTTTTTCCCCTAAATTTTAATGTATCTTCAAATAAAGAATAATAATGAAACATATCATCAAGATATTGATGTAACAATGCCCATCTCATGATGTTTAGCAAAACTCCATCCTTTCATGTTCTCATCTGTTGTTTGCTGTCTATTAACAGGCTTTGCCTAATTCCAATTCAGGCTTCAAGCCTGGCAAGAAAACTCTTACTGAGCTCATCTTTACACCTCCACAGAAATCCATTGATGCCAACGGGACTCCACTGGGATTCCATATGGGTCCTTCCACTTGGATGCTTTTGCAAGTTTCAAGACTGATTAAATGGTATCCAGTTAATAATGGCTGGGAACAGATAACTGTTAACTTCTGGCGGTATGTTGCTTGTTACAGTGTTCTTGTTTGTTAGGGTGGGGGCAGGATTTTCTGTGTTTTCGTGTTTTTGGTTTGTTCTTGTTTCATGAAGGCTGATTTTTTTTTTTTTGTTTGGTGGGGGGTGGGGGTTGTCTGCACAGCACCATGCACAGCTATGGTGCTGTGGAAATAAATAATTAGCAAAGTCATTTCCTCATTTTTCTTTACATTTACACTGCTAATGGCAATTAACCATTGAAAGATGAATACTGCAAATGTTACTACCTAATTACTGCTAAAACCTGCAGCATCAGAAAGACAAATTGCTGCCTTGAAGCACAGAAAGACTTTAATTATTTTTTTAATACAAAAAAAAATAGTTTAGGTTTAAAATTGATTTTCTTTGGATTATTTTTCCCCATGTCATCTAATTTTTACTTAAATTATACAAAATTTGTATCAGATAATAATTGTGAAGGTGTTCTGATCCACCTTTTCCTTATTCCCTAATCTACCCATTTAATAGAGAGAGGTTCTGTTCCCACTGAAGATTAGCAGTTCATTTCTCTGAAGCAAATTTGGCAGGCATTGATTTTATCACCTACTGGAAAGCACTGAATGAATTAGGCATCTGGGGCCAAATCCCAAAGTCCTTATTCAATCCTTACTCCAGGAAAACATATTGCATTGAGGGAGGGGAGGGGAGAGGGGAGTGAACCTAGGAAAAGGTGGTAAGCACATCAGAATTTAATCCATGTATTTTACAGGTCAAACAAATACTGAAATATGATAAGCCTGCAAAATTTGAGGAGAAATTATGAAAAGTCAGTTTTATAAAATGAAACATCCCAATAAAAAAAAATATATATATATTCTGGGTGCAGGGGGCTAGCCTAGTTCTCTCAGTGGGCACATCTATAAGACATGCTTACTACAGAGTTCACTAACTTGCTTTGCAGTAAAGCATCACCAGTGTACACATGCGGGGCTATTAGGCTGGAGTAAACTAATTAACTCTGCCAAAGGTTAGCACTTCCAGATACAAGTGCTACCCTACAGCAGAGTTTTTGCTCTACCTCAATGCATGCATAGACACTTATGGGGCTAGCTAGGGCATGAGGAAGATTCAGTGTGGGAGCTGCCTGCCAGCTGGCTGTGGACTGAAGCACCTTCATGCCCCTGCCAGCCCCTCTGCAGCATGTTGAGTCAGGTCAGAGCAGCTCCAAGCTGACAGGCTGACCTCCCCTGGGGCCCGTGCCAGCTGGGGCTGTGCTGCCCTGGCTCAACTTGTTGCAGTCCAAGATGCATGTGTAAATGCTGCGCCCAAGACCAATAGACTCCAGCACAAACTGCACCAGAGTTTATTGCATCGCATTAATATTCACATGTAGATGTGCCCAGTAAGTATTATTTTGCTATTGTATTTTAACAATAAAGTTTCCTGTTAAAATACAATAGCAAAATAATACATTTCTATGTAAATAATAGTAACCACTGTATTTTCCTTGTTAAATACTAGAGATGGATGAAAACTAGACCAATGTAGGAGGGTTCAGAGGTCATTGTGCCAAATTTATAATGAATGGTGGTAATTTCTGATTAGAAAATAGGGGTGTATGACCAAATACCAAAGCAGTACAATCTGTTAAGATTTGGCTATCAGTGGGTGTGAACAAGTATTTGCTCCATTTAGTTTAGGTTTAGGCCACTTAGTTTAAGTCACCTTAACCTAGACTAGGAGCAGTGTGTGCAGACATTCACAACTTCTGGGAGCAGTACAGGCAGCCCAAGGTAAGTAACTCGGGTGGGAGGGGCTCTTTGGCCTCTCTGAATCCAAGTCCTATCCTCCAGCGTATCTACTGTTCCCCACAGTTTGGTGTCATCTTCAAACTTGCGATGGTGCACACCATTCCATCTTCCAGATCATTGATGAAGATATTGAAGAAAACTGGCCCCAGGACCGACCCCTGAGGAACTCCACTTGATATCGGCTGCCAACTAGACATTGATCCATTGATTACTACTCTTTGAGTCAAACGATCCAGCCAGTTTTCTATCCACTTTATAGTCCATTCATCCAACCCATATTTCCTTAGCTTGCTTGCAAGAGTGTTGTGGGAAACCATATTAAAAGTCTTACTAAAGTCAAAGTATATCACATCCATTGCCCTTCCTGCATCCACAGAACCAGGCATCTCATTATAGAAGGCAATCAGGTTAGTCAGACATGCCTTGCCCTTGGTGCATCCATACTGGCTGTTCCTAATCACCTTCTTCTCTGCCAAGTGCTTGTAAATTATTTGTAAATAACTTATATGATCAGTGGCAGAAAAACTGAATATATTAATGTACTGCTTGAATTTAAAAATTACCAATAGTTTAGAAATAGAAAATTTCCACACTTATCAACTGCATTATTTACAACAAGTAATTTGATTAGTCTTGACAAAAGAAAATATTTCCTTTTATTTCAGAAACCACAGCACTATTTTCTCTCTCTGTATCCCAGCACTTCCATGACACTAAGATGAAGCAAAGATTTGCTTGGTAATGTCTTTAATGGACCAGCTAAATAGTTGGAAGATATATTTGACAAGCTTTTGTAAATTAAATTCCCTTCTTCATATGTGGGAAAGAGACAGGTACAGCCTAAACTAAATACCAGGTAAAACAATCTCATTTGTTTCCATTAGCCAGTGAAAATTAGAGAAGGGAAACAAAGCAGTAAGCCTGTAGAGCAGAAAAATGTATCACAAATAGCCACATAAAGCTTGTTTAACATCTCCTTCCTTCATCTCTCACTTTCTCTTAAACAAGTGCCACTAGGGAAAAACCTCCGTCAGGATCAAAATAAGGTGAATATTTACACAGGATGTGGGAGACCTCATTTTAATTCATCACTTACCTGAGAAGATTCAGACCAATTTCTACTTCCAAAAGAGTGGCCTTATCATCAGGCTATTTGCTATTCTGGTGCAGATAGAGGGAACACTCCCCTTTCTTCCTCTGAAGTCATGCCACTGTTAACAAAAAATAAAGATTCACAGGGCCAGTTTGAAAAGAGAGGCAATGTATGATAAGAAGCATGATTTTGTAGCCAAGTGTTTAGGGCACTTACCTGGTTTGCTGGCTTATAAGATAGTGCAGGGGTTTTCAACCTTTTTTGGTCGGTGTTCTCCCAGCAGCTGGTCAAGAAGTGGGGAGTCCCCCAGTGGCCGGTCGATGAGTGGGGGGTGGGAGGAGTCCTCCAGCAGTTGATTGGTGACTGGGAGAGTGGGTAGGGGGGGTTCTGGCAAAACCGGAAGTACTGGTGTCACACGGTGCACAGTGTCAGGAAAAAAAAAAGCACCAGCAGCACACAGCACCGGCAAAAACAAAATCACCAGTGGCACATGGCACACAACAGCACAAGTGGTGCAAAGTGCTGGTGTACCTGCCTCCTGCTTCTCCATGTCACTGCTGTGTACCCCCTGGGGCCTTCCCAAGGTTGACAACCACTAAGTTAGTGGTTAATACAGGGTAAACACTCTCCAGGATGTTGAAATATGTAGGTTAGAATCCTTTCAGGCTAAAGAGGGACTGGGACCTGCATCTCCCACATCCTGAACAATTTTTTGAACCACTAGACTACTCTATGAAGACTGCTGTATTTATTCAAGTAAAAGACAGGGTTTTCTCCCCCATTTAACATTTAAATTGGCAAAAAAAATGAAAAAAAAAACCTTGTCTTAAAATAGAGCATGAGGTGGCATGAAGCACGCAGCTTCTGCAGCACCAGCCCCAATCCTGGATTCGGGTTGGAGCCGCAGCTGCTGTCTACCCCACCACTGACTATTCACCCTCCACCACTTCTCCCCTGCAGTCTCAGGGACCCAAAACCCCCTCTCTCACCCCCGCCCCATGCTGCTTATTGCCTCTTCTCCCCCTTGCTGCATCCCAACTGCACCTTCTACTATGGAGCCAAACTAAGGCCATGCTCCATACCCTAGGCTACAGTGGGGACAGAACCTGCCAACACCAGAACAAAGGTAAAGGGAGGTGGAGGGGCAGGCATGGGGGAAGATGGGAATGGAAGCAGTGACCCAAGGCTTCAAGGGACAGCAGCAAGACAGAGGGGAAATGTGAGCGGGGGGTGCAGGGGAAGGGTGTGCAAAGGCCTGAGTCTGTGGTGGGGCAGACACAGGGCTATAAGTGGGGGAGCAGATAGCAGGGGCAAGCTGTATGCCTCCTACACCACCTTCCCCCTCCCACACCACCTACGCCTTGCTTACTATTCCTCCCACTGCCTGCCTCATTGCTGCCCTCCCTCCACATCGTTTACCCACCCCCATCGCCTGCGGTGGTAAGGGGATGAATTTAAGACAATCCTCCAATAATTAGGCTCTATGCATGGAAAATTATAACAAATTTTCCATGAGTAGGATCTAATTACTCGGGGAGGGGGTGTCATCTTAAATTCAGGGTCATCTTATATTTGGGTAAGTGCAGTATACATAATATCTTGTCAAGTGTACAAAGAGAAGGAAATACCCTGAATAAATATTTTTCCTTTGATCTCCTTCAATTATCACAATCTCAAATGATTCTTTTAATAGGCACATATTCAGGATTAAATTTTGATTTAAAAAATGACAGCATCTGTCGAATTCTCTGCCTCCATTCCTCTTTACATAATTCGTTGTTGGGAATTTGTAACATTTAATTGTTTGCAGCAAAATGTTTTGAAAAAGCATGAGAAACCCCAAAGGGGCAAAGTGTTTACTCCCATTATTCAGATTTTCTCAGACCTCACTCCCTATAAGCTAACGTTCTAGCCCTGCACTCTGCTTCACTCCTTCAGCCCACTTGTTTTTTCCCCTAAATTTTAATGTATCTTCAAATAAAGAATAATAATGAAACATATCATCAAGATATTGATGTAACAATGCCCATCTCATGATGTTTAGCAAAACTCCATCCTTTCATGTTCTCATCTGTTGTTTGCTGTCTATTAACAGGCTTTGCCTAATTCCAATTCAGGCTTCAAGCCTGGCAAGAAAACTCTTACTGAGCTCATCTTTACACCTCCACAGAAATCCATTGATGCCAACGGGACTCCACTGGGATTCCATATGGGTCCTTCCACTTGGATGCTTTTGCAAGTTTCAAGACTGATTAAATGGTATCCAGTTAATAATGGCTGGGAACAGATAACTGTTAACTTCTGGCGGTATGTTGCTTGTTACAGTGTTCTTGTTTGTTAGGGTGGGGGCAGGATTTTCTGTGTTTTCGTGTTTTTGGTTTGTTCTTGTTTCATGAAGGCTGATTTTTTTTTTTTGTTTGGTGGGGGGTGGGGGTTGTCTGCACAGCACCATGCACAGCTATGGTGCTGTGGAAATAAATAATTAGCAAAGTCATTTCCTCATTTTTCTTTACATTTACACTGCTAATGGCAATTAACCATTGAAAGATGAATACTGCAAATGTTACTACCTAATTACTGCTAAAACCTGCAGCATCAGAAAGACAAATTGCTGCCTTGAAGCACAGAAAGACTTTAATTATTTTTTTAATACAAAAAAAAATAGTTTAGGTTTAAAATTGATTTTCTTTGGATTATTTTTCCCCATGTCATCTAATTTTTACTTAAATTATACAAAATTTGTATCAGATAATAATTGTGAAGGTGTTCTGATCCACCTTTTCCTTATTCCCTAATCTACCCATTTAATAGAGAGAGGTTCTGTTCCCACTGAAGATTAGCAGTTCATTTCTCTGAAGCAAATTTGGCAGGCATTGATTTTATCACCTACTGGAAAGCACTGAATGAATTAGGCATCTGGGGCCAAATCCCAAAGTCCTTATTCAATCCTTACTCCAGGAAAACATATTGCATTGAGGGAGGGGAGGGGAGAGGGGAGTGAACCTAGGAAAAGGTGGTAAGCACATCAGAATTTAATCCATGTATTTTACAGGTCAAACAAATACTGAAATATGATAAGCCTGCAAAATTTGAGGAGAAATTATGAAAAGTCAGTTTTATAAAATGAAACATCCCAATAAAAAAAAATATATATATATTCTGGGTGCAGGGGGCTAGCCTAGTTCTCTCAGTGGGCACATCTATAAGACATGCTTACTACAGAGTTCACTAACTTGCTTTGCAGTAAAGCATCACCAGTGTACACATGCGGGGCTATTAGGCTGGAGTAAACTAATTAACTCTGCCAAAGGTTAGCACTTCCAGATACAAGTGCTACCCTACAGCAGAGTTTTTGCTCTACCTCAATGCATGCATAGACACTTATGGGGCTAGCTAGGGCATGAGGAAGATTCAGTGTGGGAGCTGCCTGCCAGCTGGCTGTGGACTGAAGCACCTTCATGCCCCTGCCAGCCCCTCTGCAGCATGTTGAGTCAGGTCAGAGCAGCTCCAAGCTGACAGGCTGACCTCCCCTGGGGCCCGTGCCAGCTGGGGCTGTGCTGCCCTGGCTCAACTTGTTGCAGTCCAAGATGCATGTGTAAATGCTGCGCCCAAGACCAATAGACTCCAGCACAAACTGCACCAGAGTTTATTGCATCGCATTAATATTCACATGTAGATGTGCCCAGTAAGTATTATTTTGCTATTGTATTTTAACAATAAAGTTTCCTGTTAAAATACAATAGCAAAATAATACATTTCTATGTAAATAATAGTAACCACTGTATTTTCCTTGTTAAATACTAGAGATGGATGAAAACTAGACCAATGTAGGAGGGTTCAGAGGTCATTGTGCCAAATTTATAATGAATGGTGGTAATTTCTGATTAGAAAATAGGGGTGTATGACCAAATACCAAAGCAGTACAATCTGTTAAGATTTGGCTATCAGTGGGTGTGAACAAGTATTTGCTCCATTTAGTTTAGGTTTAGGCCACTTAGTTTAAGTCACCTTAACCTAGACTAGGAGCAGTGTGTGCAGACATTCACAACTTCTGGGAGCAGTACAGGCAGCCCAAGGTAAGTAACTCGGGTGGGAGGGGCTCTTTGGCCTCTCTGAATCCAAGTCCTATCCTCCAGCGTATCTACTGTTCCCCACAGTTTGGTGTCATCTTCAAACTTGCGATGGTGCACACCATTCCATCTTCCAGATCATTGATGAAGATATTGAAGAAAACTGGCCCCAGGACCGACCCCTGAGGAACTCCACTTGATATCGGCTGCCAACTAGACATTGATCCATTGATTACTACTCTTTGAGTCAAACGATCCAGCCAGTTTTCTATCCACTTTATAGTCCATTCATCCAACCCATATTTCCTTAGCTTGCTTGCAAGAGTGTTGTGGGAAACCATATTAAAAGTCTTACTAAAGTCAAAGTATATCACATCCATTGCCCTTCCTGCATCCACAGAACCAGGCATCTCATTATAGAAGGCAATCAGGTTAGTCAGACATGCCTTGCCCTTGGTGCATCCATACTGGCTGTTCCTAATCACCTTCTTCTCTGCCAAGTGCTTGTAAATTATTTGTAAATAACTTATATGATCAGTGGCAGAAAAACTGAATATATTAATGTACTGCTTGAATTTAAAAATTACCAATAGTTTAGAAATAGAAAATTTCCACACTTATCAACTGCATTATTTACAACAAGTAATTTGATTAGTCTTGACAAAAGAAAATATTTCCTTTTATTTCAGAAACCACAGCACTATTTTCTCTCTCTGTATCCCAGCACTTCCATGACACTAAGATGAAGCAAAGATTTGCTTGGTAATGTCTTTAATGGACCAGCTAAATAGTTGGAAGATATATTTGACAAGCTTTTGTAAATTAAATTCCCTTCTTCATATGTGGGAAAGAGACAGGTACAGCCTAAACTAAATACCAGGTAAAACAATCTCATTTGTTTCCATTAGCCAGTGAAAATTAGAGAAGGGAAACAAAGCAGTAAGCCTGTAGAGCAGAAAAATGTATCACAAATAGCCACATAAAGCTTGTTTAACATCTCCTTCCTTCATCTCTCACTTTCTCTTAAACAAGTGCCACTAGGGAAAAACCTCCGTCAGGATCAAAATAAGGTGAATATTTACACAGGATGTGGGAGACCTCATTTTAATTCATCACTTACCTGAGAAGATTCAGACCAATTTCTACTTCCAAAAGAGTGGCCTTATCATCAGGCTATTTGCTATTCTGGTGCAGATAGAGGGAACACTCCCCTTTCTTCCTCTGAAGTCATGCCACTGTTAACAAAAAATAAAGATTCACAGGGCCAGTTTGAAAAGAGAGGCAATGTATGATAAGAAGCATGATTTTGTAGCCAAGTGTTTAGGGCACTTACCTGGTTTGCTGGCTTATAAGATAGTGCAGGGGTTTTCAACCTTTTTTGGTCGGTGTTCTCCCAGCAGCTGGTCAAGAAGTGGGGAGTCCCCCAGTGGCCGGTCGATGAGTGGGGGGTGGGAGGAGTCCTCCAGCAGTTGATTGGTGACTGGGAGAGTGGGTAGGGGGGGTTCTGGCAAAACCGGAAGTACTGGTGTCACACGGTGCACAGTGTCAGGAAAAAAAAAAGCACCAGCAGCACACAGCACCGGCAAAAACAAAATCACCAGTGGCACATGGCACACAACAGCACAAGTGGTGCAAAGTGCTGGTGTACCTGCCTCCTGCTTCTCCATGTCACTGCTGTGTACCCCCTGGGGCCTTCCCAAGGTTGACAACCACTAAGTTAGTGGTTAATACAGGGTAAACACTCTCCAGGATGTTGAAATATGTAGGTTAGAATCCTTTCAGGCTAAAGAGGGACTGGGACCTGCATCTCCCACATCCTGAACAATTTTTTGAACCACTAGACTACTCTATGAAGTTGTGGAGGGAGAAGATACCCCCTCCTGCTCTTTGAAAGATAAGAATGACCTCTGTCCAGTTCTTGAAAGAAAGCATTAAATATCTCCTTTTAGGAATAGGTTATGGGTCATTGATCTCCAGCGATCCTGGTACACACACACACACACACACACATAGTGGTGTTTGATATTAACCATGGAAAAATGTGGATGGGGGGGTAATTAAAAAATTGGGGATTTTTTTTTAATCAGATAAAACCAGGGTCCCTGTTGACCTCAAATTGAAAAGCAAAGCATTTAAGCTCCCTAGAGCGGCAGGATATGCTTAGACTTTAGGCAGCTCCTTACTCAGTGTGCTCTCCAGCGTTGTCAATTCCATTCTGAGGGTTCTAACCATTGTGTGTACTATATAGGAAGCATAAACACCTAACACAGGGTTATGTATTTCAGTCCAAGAGCCAGGCAAATAAAAATGAGATATTATAATGCTCAGTTGTATGGTGCCTAAGTCTCAATTTGTACCTAGGTCTTAGGGCTCTGCCACATATTCAAATTAAAGCTGGTTAGAAACCAGCTATAAAGTTGTTACACATTTGCAAGCACTAACTTTGCATCTGATTGGCTTTTTTTATAGCTGGGTGGACATTTTTATGGTATGATAATTACTCTGCACATATGGCCAGTCTAAATGTATTGCACAATTAACCAGTTAAGTTTGTAATATGTGTAATGTATGGCAGGGGCCTTATTAGTTTACTGGGTGTTTGAGTCTAGAATAGATCTCTGAGTCTATTCAAAGTCTCTGTGAAACCAAGGGGACAGAAAACATTCTCTCTTTACTAACTTTATTTTTTTTAAAAGAACAGGAAATATTTAGTATTACTTATCCCAGCGGTCACTGAAGAGGCTGGATTTTTTAGAGCCTACTTTATGTTTTGTGAGCAAACCCATGGAAACAAAAGCAAGAGCGAGCTGCCCAATTTTCACTCTATGATTAGGAAGAGCGATGGGGGAGTATCAATAAATATAAAATGCTTTCTAAAAATCAATTTTTCAGTTTTCAAAGATTCATTGGCCTGATTCTGTCATGATCACTCAGATTGGGCAATTTCCTGTTTGACAGGTTCTACTGAAATCAAGACAAAATAGCTTTGTTAGAAACAAACCAAGCACTAAGAATGAAAACCTGGCTTCTCTGAAGCCACTGGCAGGTGTTTAGTTTTGTCTTTGATGTAGAGTGCTCTGACACAAGGAAAGTATTTCCACCCAAAAACTTTGGAAGGGATATGTACCAATATGCATCAGAGATGGAGTCAATCTCTAACAAACATGACTTTGGAATGATCCTTCCATGTTGTAGCAGGTTTTTCCATAACTACCTCTTACAGGATTTCTTGAACCTCCTGGAACTGACCACTTTGAGATACAGAATAAAGACCTTGACTGAGCACTAGCTTGAATAGATGTTTAATTTTAATTGTCTATCTTCTCTTGGCTCCATCCTACCAGTGTGACTTGCTCACCCCTACCTAAGCGCCTATAATACCAGCTAAGAAGAAAGAAGCTGGGGAAAGACTGAAAGGAACTGGGCTGATAAAAGGGAAGCAAGGCAGAATAATAGAGGTAGAGATTAAGGGATCCTTCAGGGTATTGAACATGCTGGCACTGACCTAGCAAGTCACTTGCCTAAATCGTTGCTGGACTGGGCACTTAGCAAGATTGAGCCTGAAAGAACACAGAGAAGAGGACAGAAGAAAAACACCGGAGAAGAAAACATGAAGAAATCCCATATTTGCTTGCATTACCATATGCATTCTTTCCTTCAAAATCAGCCCTCTAAAACTGGGGTGCATGTCTTAAGTGGCAAAGATAATTTTTCTTTGCTGAAATAGAAGCATGGAGATGTTGTGCTCTAATGGCTGCCAAAATGACTGGCCCTTTTTTTTTTTTGACTCAGCAAACAGCAGGGGTAGGGTCCATTGTTAACCCTCTTATAGCCTCTATTGGCTGAGAACTGTAGCTTGTGACTAAAGCAGCAATTGAGCTGGCTCAGAACAAGTGAGCTGCTGATGCAGTCTGCAGTATTTTGATGATAGTTTTGATGTGGAAACAACACTTTACTATTTAAAGCAACTTATTTAAACAACTATTTACAGTAAAGAAGTAACTGTCTTGCTACTTTCCTTGCAAGGGTCTTGGCCTAGCTTTGCCACTGCCCTGCTATGCCAGGAAGTTCCTGCTGCTTCACTCTGACTGTTTCCTGGGTTGCCATACTACCTGGACACTCTGGCTAGGGACAGACATGCAAAAAGCCTGAGCCTGAATTGATTCAATCTCTGCAGGTTAGTTTAACCTGCATAGACTGAACTGATTTGCAAGTGAATAAACATTCACTTTTCATTCCCAAAATGCAAGCACATGCCTGCCGTGGTTCAGGCTAGAAGCTGGGGGGCACTATAGGGAATCCTTAGCTGAAGGGAAGACATAGTCAGGCCCTGGCAAGACAAAGTATGATTGGGGAAGGGTTTAAACCCCCACCCTGGCCTGCAGATACCCCAACCCAGGTGTGCCTGGAAGGGGAGAGGGGAAGCACCCCTGCCACAGGTCCCCAGTCCCCCCATCCCTGCTCACTCACTTGCTGCTCCAGCGGCAGGAACAGGAGTGTGCCCAGACTCCAGTAGCCTGAGGGGAAGGGAGGGTTTAATCCCTCCATTGCAGGGTGGGGGGTGCAGCACAGGCACTGATAGGCTCTGCTCTTGCACCCAGGGCCACAAGAGCCAGACACTGGGCCTGATCCCTCAGAAGAGCAGTGAGTGGCACCCGATGCCAAGGCGGATCTGGCTACAAGAAGGGAGAGGGGGAAGGATAGGGAGGATTCATAGATTCATAGATGTAGGATCAGAAGGGACCTCAACAGATCATCAAGTCCGACCCCCTGCCTAGGCAGGAAAGAGTGTCAGATGACCCCAGCCAGATGCCTATCCAGCCTTCTCTTAAAGACCCCCAAGGTAGGGGAGAGCACCACCTCCTTTGCAAGCCCATTCCAAATTTTGGCCACCCTTACTGTGAAGAAGTTTTTCCTGATATCTAGCCAAAATCTGCTCTCTGTCAGTTTGTGACCATTGTTCCTTGTTACCCAAAGAGGCGCCCTGGTGAACAGAGCATCTTCGATCCCTTGCTGCATCTCCCTAATGAATTTGTAGGTGGCCACAAGATCACCTCTCAGCCTTCTCTTGCGGAGGCTGAAGAGGTCCAGGTCCCTCAGTCTCTCTCCGTAGGGTTTGTCCTGTAAGCCCCTGATCATACGAGTGGCTCTCCTCTGGACCCTGTCGAGTCTATCAACATCCTTCTTGAAGTATGGTGCCCAAAACTGAATGCAGTACTCCAACTGTGGTCTGACCAATGCTGCATAGAGAGGAAGTATCACCTCTTTGGATGTGACTTGGCTGCAGGCTTGTTCGGTGCGGTGGGGGCCAGGGCTAATTACAGAGTCCAACTCACTGCTGTCTCCTGCTGTGGCAGCACAGTCCAGGCTGGGGCAGCCCTAGGGGCCGGGAGTCAGTGCCCATCACCTTCTGCCTCCAGCTCCATGCAAGGGTTGCAGTTTGCAGGTGGACTGCAGCTGGAGCACGGCTCCCTGCTCCCCTCCCTCTTCTGGTGGTGGAGTGAACCATCATGGCAGGCAGAGGTGAGACACCTGTCATTCACTGCCTGCTCGCAGCAGTGCTGGGTGCTCAGGGTGGGCTGCCGTAGGCCAGTTGCTGCCCACATCGGTGGGCTACGGGGCCAGGCTGAACTGGGCTGCAGCAGTCCATTGGCTCCCCCTGCTGCTGCCCTCAACCCTGGCCCCCAAAAGCCTACCCTAAGCATGCAGTGCTGCCGTGAGCAGGCAACAGGTGACAGGTTCCTCACCTCTGCCTACCTCAGTGGTTCTCTCCACTGCTGCTGCCAGGAGAGAGAGGGGAGTGGGAAGCCAGGCTCCAGCTGCAGTCCTCCGGCAAACTGTGGCCTCCGCAAGGGGTTGGAGGTGAGATGTGCTGGGCACTGACCCCCACGCCCTAGGGCTGCCCCAGCCTGAGCCACACTGCCACAGCGGAAGGCAACGGTGAGTCAGGCTCTGTGATTAGCCCTGGCTCCCCCCATCCACACCTGCAGCCAAGTCATATCCCCCCTCACCACACCCTCCCCGCAGCTGGACCTGCCTCGGCATTGGGTGCCACACGCCGCTCCTCCAAGAGACTTGGCCCAGGTGCTGCAGCATGGGCCCTGCCTAAGGGGATCTTCCTCATGGGATGGAGTCAGCACATATTAGTGCCTGTGCCGCTGCTGCCCGCAATGGGAGTATTAGTTGGATTGAAAATTGGCTGAAGGGTTGTACTCAGAGGGTGGTGGTGGACGGGTCATATTCGACCTGGGGGGAAGTGGGCAGCGGAGTCCCCCAGGGCTCAGTCCTTGGGCCCGCATTTTTCAATTTCTTTATCAGCGATTTGGATGATGGGGTGAAAAGCAACCTGTTCAAATTTGCTGATGATACCAAAATTTGGGGTGAGGTGGGCACGCTAGTAGGGAGGGAAAGACTGCAGAAAGACCTGGATAGGTTGGAGGGGTGGGCTAACAAAAACAGGATGCGTTTCAATACGGACAAGTACAGGGTGATGCACTTGGGCAGTAGTAACCAGCAGCACACTGATAAGATGGGAAACTCCCTTCTTGAGAGCACGGAGGCAGAAAGGGATCTTGGAGTCATCATTGACTCCAAGATGAACATGGGCCAACAATGTGAGGTCACGGTTGGCAGGGCTAACTGGACGCTATCGTGCATCCACAGGTGCATCTCCAGTAGTGCCAAAGAGGTGATCCTCCCCCTCTACGTGACACTGGCCAGGCCACAGCTGGAATACTGTGTCCAGTTCTGGGCACCCCACTTCAAGAGGGATGTGGACAACATCGAAAGGGTCCAGAGGAGGGCCACCCGCATGATCCAGGGACAGCAGGGCAGACCCTACAATGAGAGGCTACGGGACCTGAACCTGTTCAGCCTTCACAAGAGAAGGCTAAGGGGGGACCTGGTGAACATCTATAAACTCACTAGGGGGGACCAGAAGGGTTTGGGGGAGACCTTGTTTCCCCAACCCCCCACCGGGATAACAAGGAATAACGGCCACAAGTTGTTTGAGAGTAGGTTTAGATTGGACATCTGCAAGAACTACTTCACAGTTAGGGAAGCTAGGATCTGGAACCAACTTCCAAGGGAAGTGGTGCTGGCTCCTACCCTGGGGAAATGCTTGACATGTCCTGAAAGTTCATCCTACAGGTCAGAAACCAGAAGGCAACTGTAAAGGGTGAGAAGTTTATCTTGATTCTCTTTTTTTTTTAATGAGCCATGATTTTTGGTTGCTTGAGGTCTCTAGTGTTGTAGAATCACCTGACTTATCATCAGAAAAGAGAAAGGAGAAATAAAGGTGAATATGCCAGAGAGGTGTACTACTCCTGGTGGCATTCTGAACATTATCTGAGAGAAGCCAGGGCTTCTTCTCTCCAGCCAGAGATGGAGTTTCACATTTTCAGTCCAGCTAAGTTAGTTTCTTCACCTGGAATTTGCTTTTGTCTCTTTGCATCCTCTTCACAAAAATATTATTAGGTATTTCCTGCAGTGCTAATGGCTAACGTCAAAGAATCTTATATAGTCTCTAACTCCATTCTGCCTTCTGGACTGTCATTTGAACTATTTCAATTAGGTGACTCAAAGATTAATCCGCTTGCAAAATTAGCACAATTTCAGTGACTATAAAACACACAGCTCCTATTTTGTGGGACAAAACTAATATCCAAATCACAGTTATTCACTGAAGAGTGGGTCATACAAAAATCCTAGATTTGTCAACACCCCTAGTTTCATCTTATACTTGGCAAATCCATTGTTTCTGAAAAGGCTCTCTCTGAGTCAGTCTTGTGAACTCCCTGGTTCAGCTTAAGAAAACACTCAGAAAGGTATGCATCCTAATATTTGAAGATCTCTCAGTTAACTGATCTAATTTGTCCAGGTCGTCAACTCCACTAGCTATGTTTTCAGTGTAATGCTCAAAGTACAATAGGATCCAGCAAGAATGCCAATTTTTGTAGCCAATGCAGCACTAACGGCGTGTTGCTTTCTCTGTGCTTGTTTGACTCTTTGCCAGAGCATCAGAGCAACTCCCTAGTTTTATGCCTATGTAATGCTATTGATTATCAATAGAATTAGACTGGTATGAAACTGGAGCCATGGAGGAAGGGGAAGGGACATCAGGCTTGTAATCTTGAGTTCTCAGTTGTAATCTTTCAAATATTTTTGATAAACAATTTTATCAAAAGAATTACTTTTCCATCATCACAAGGAGTGAACAATGGACTTTCAGCCTGCATCCATTCTTTGAGAATTAAGTATCCAAGCTACTACAAATGAAATGTCATGCTATTTTTAGATGAGTTTTTGTGCCAACAGTATCTAGAACAAGTAGATCAACTCATGCTCTGATTATATTTAGCATAACAACCTTATTTAAAAATGTAAATGGTTATAGTTCTTCTTTAATGTCACTCGCAATAAGTCTACAGTGCACCAATTCCCCTAGTAAGGTTGCATTATTTAGCACATAAATTAAAAAAGCCCTTTAAAAATGTTTACTGTTTACAAATAATGGTAAACACAAGAACAGGGTAAGGCTTAAAAAACATCAGATTTCTCACAGCCAGCTCAGCCACTACCAGCAGTGGTCCTGTTCAAGCCATTGATGCTGTCCCATGTGCTAGTGCCGTCCAGGGCATTCAGGCATCTAGTTACACCTCTGATCTTCACAGATTTCTCAAGGTTTGGGTAAAAACTTGGTCTTTCACAGGCAAGGCTGAAAAGCTCCTTAGAAAACTTTCTTCTGTTTCATATATATAATCTTTGGGCTATTTTAAAACCTTTTGTTTAGAGAGAGAATTTTTTTTTAAAGAAATCACACCAGAACCCTAGGACCAATCATCTTCAGCAGCAGCATAATGAAGTAGGGGGCAGGGGGCAAGCAGGGCATCAGTTTTGGAACTGACCATATGGGAAGACACAAGAATAGCAGCAACTGTACTACCAGCTCAGCTGCTACCAGCAGTGGCCCTATTCAAGCCATTGATGTTATCCCACGTGCCACTGCCACACAAACCATTCAAGCATCCAGTTATGCCTCTGATCCTCACATATTATAATTCGTGCCCATGGTACAGTGAGCAAGGGGCAGTTAGTGAATTAAAAGGAAAGGCAAGTTTATTAGAAAGGTGAATGTAAAATTTCTGATTCCTCAGTACTTAGCACCAGAAATAAACATGAATTGCCATAAGGACAAGGAATCTGATAGGGGTGTCCTGCATTCCTTTATCTTCTCCTGTAGATCCTTCAGAAGGTTCAGGAAAGTGTCATTACTGATCAGTAAAAATTATCCATGTGGCTGAAATGTGCCCTGTTCAAGTATCTCACTACTCAGGTGTTCAGCTGAGGGACAAGGTTACAAGAAAGAGCATTTAATACTTTCACTATCTTTCATATGTGAGATCTCAGCGAATTCCTACTGAGACTTTCTCACTCCTCACTTTGGCTGAATAGGATGTAAGGTGACATTCCGTCCCATCATGTATACAGTCCAAATGAGCTTCTAATGTTGTAATGTTCTTTAGATTAGTATGGCAAAAATGATGTCACCAACTCAGTTGGTCTAATAAAAAATATCACTTCTACCCAAAGGACCTTGCCTACCAATACAAGAACACATTTAAATCTGCAGTCAGCAGTGCTCAAGGTCTCACCACCACATGCTCAGATTGCAGATGTGATGCCCTCCTTTCACAGATTTACTGTCTATATCTCTCTTGACACACAGAATTGTAACAGCAGATAAAGCACCTAAACAAGTCTACAATTAACAAGAAACATGAATATCAATCCAAAACTGAGGAAGAGATCAGATGACACACAAGGTTTTATCATTGAAGCCAAACAAATGGCTGTCATAGGTACAAGAAGGTTAGAGGCTCAAATGCACCCTATATTTTTACAGTAGTCAGTGTTGCCAGCTCACATCATTTTATCATGTTGTGTCAATTAGGGTGTATTTTGCAAAAAAAAATAAATAAATAAAAGGAATCTTCTAGCCCTCATTATTGTGGAGTAAAGCTTGGAGACATGAAGTGAGAGCAATATAAAGGTTCAGAAAGCAGAAGTCAAATAAAAAGACCCTAAAATCTGTTATTTTTAAAATTAATATTGAATATTTTTAAGCCAGTATCATGATATTTTAGGGGCTGATTTCGGATTTTTTAATGCTTGAGGTTGACAATACTGAGCAAATGCAAATTTGTTGGGCTTCATCTCGGACAAAGCTTCATTTCAGTCAGTTTCACGTGATTCCCCAGCAAAGAATGGGCTTGTTAAATGGGACAGTCCTTGCCCTATCTCTACCACATTGAATTTGCCCTTTCTTTTTTACTTACAGGACAAAAAATAAATGGAGGATGGAAGAATCCATTCAGATAAGTCAAGACTCATTTGAAATCTAAATCTAAATTTTATGAAATCTTCAGCGTTCGTAGTGGGTAAGTCCTTTTTTATTTGAATGTTGAGGAGATGTTTGACACAAAGCTAAAAAGGCACCTAAGCTTGCAACAGCTAAAATGAAACAACCTACCTCCAAGAGTAATCGTGACCAGAATAAGAAGCAGAAGTCATACAAGTGTGAGAGCATTTATACATACTCACTATGGCAATGATACAACAAATACATAGTCAAACTGTGCCTTAATAGAAAAATCTGTAATCACACTCTCCTATCATTCCACTTATATATCAAAGCCAGATTTAAAGTAATAACAAGTGAGGAATGGGTAAATCAATTGACCAAAAGAAAAGAAAAAGAATTTACCTACAACTTTCTTCAAAACCTTTATCTGACATAAACCAAAGGCACTGAAAGAGAAACTGAAAATATAGCAAGAAAGTTTGCTCTGGTTATTTCTGATCATCTACACTTTTTGAGGTTTACATATTACTTGTACAGAAAAGATATTTATGTATAACAAAATTCAAGGAATTCAGAGTTCAGCTCAAGTGCTGATGACTAATAGTTATAGTGATAATGTGTGGATGTTTACACCTGTAAAAGAAAAGACATGCTAGCAAATGCCTATCATTTTAAACCAATACAAAATGATTTGGGGCAATCTCGTGTCATTGAAGTTTCAGCCCAATTCTTTATCGAAAACAATATGGATTCCTGTCAGTACTTAATTCAGCCTTTGGAAATGATAGAAACTGCTTATTTTCACATTTTATGACTAGGAATTCAGTCTCAGAAAACAAAAAAGATTGGAAAGAATGGGTTATTTCTTGGATGAATCCATTCCAGGAAAACAGTAAGAGGAATGTTCCATACAAAAGCAAAAGAAAAAAATGAGACAACCCAGTTCATTACAAAAGGCTTCTTCCTGATGCTGTTCAGCTATATGGCCTTTGTGATACCACTTGGAACTGCTGTGAGGTAATTATATGTAGTTATATAAAGCAGGCTAATGCTAACCAAGCAAATTGCCTAAAAGAAGGGAATGTATTCCTTGTTAAATGTTTTGTCATGATGACCATGCCCTTTATTTATCTCTAACACAACATGCTTATTCTGCCCCTATCTACTGTATTCACCCTGTAAATTTATGAGGCTCTATTAATCTTCTGCCCTGCTGACTCTCTCTGTTGCAAAGTGTCAGCAGACTTTTGTACCTTGCTAATGTACAAAGGGCTTCCTATGAGTAATATCAGCATTTTGCCTTTTAATTGCACATATAATTTTTAGGTCTTACAGCTAATAAGGGAATTGAGACCACAGTTCATCATTGTCTTGAATGGTACTCCAGGGGTGTAGGGACTGTAGAAGCTCAGAGAAGAATATAGTTGTCCTGCTTCCAAGCAATAGTTTCTCTCATTATAGCAGCCCCATTCACACTACTATAGTTAAAGATCTGTCAGCATTTCCATTATAAACCCCGCTTTTTTGGATTTTATAACGGCTGTAAAAATTTACTCCAGTATTAAAACTTAGTGTACATGATCTCAACCAGGGGATATTTTGTGTTATTATTTTATTATCATTATTATTATCATTATCACAAATTTCAATAGAAGTCAGTTTTATTATTTTAAGCCTTTACTACTTATAGTAGAATAGATATTGTTATGTGATCCACTTGAAAAGTGGCTATTCTCAGGCTGGAACTGAGCTGTGTGTTTCTTCCTTCCCCACCAGAAAAAATAATTAAGTGCTTCATTATTTAATTTGAATGATGGTAATTATTATATTTCATAGGAATTTTAATTAATCCGTTAAAATGTACATTATTGATATGTATTCTGATCACCCAGAATCCATTTTAAAAATTGCAGCATTCTTTTCAATGAAATGTTGACAGACAGAACACCATGTACCATATGCTGGGGTTTAAAAGACTATGTCCCATTTTGCAATTTAACAACTCGTCCACAAGTAAGGCAAATGCAAAATTTTAAGCGGTTCATTGTCCTGGAAGCTACATCTTTTTGAGTACTTTCTATAAGAAGAAGGTAGAGACCACTCTGGTATATGATGCTTAACAGGCATTATTTATTTATTTTTTATGAGAAAAGGATCAGAGATCTGGTATACTTAACTGATCCATCCTGAAACACTTAAGAATGTTGCATTTGTCCCAGGATAAACTATTTTATCGTAGGACAAAGTACAATCATTGATATGTCTGTGTCTGTTGTTCCGGGATAAATCCTAAAAAAGCTCATGGGATAAGAAGTATTAACAGTTTATCCTTAAGTGCATCTGAACAATTATCTCCAGGTTGAATCTTTGAATCAATGACAGAATAACAGCACTGCATTCAGCTGCTCACTAAACCCTGGTTAGAAGGGTGATGTGGATACATGCCTATCCCAGGATATTTCTGTTCTGCAACAAAACAGGCACAACCTGCCCAGAGACAAATGCAATATCTGTTCCTGGCCCTAGCATGGCATCAGATAGTATTAATATGACTTTGTGCATTCTTGGGTGCATGTTGTTTCCATAAGGAGTAGTCAACTTGGTAAGTGGAGCTGAAGAATGAATCACTGTCAAATTGCTGAACACTAGCCTCATTTTTCTATCCTTTCAACATAAAGATCTCAGGATGTTGGTGAGGTGCAAGACTATGAACCAGTTGCTCAGCTTAAAAATGTAAGTGCCATACTGAGTCACCCTGGGGAACCTGCATCCTGTATCTCACAGTGATAGAGACTGGATACTATGGGAAACAATAATTATACAGAGCATGTCCTGTCTGACCTGACAGACTGACCTGTCTTCTGCCTCTCTTCCCTCCCAGTTTCCTATTCATAACTAGCCAAAGTACCTGGCTTCGCATGGGTTGCAGTAATCAAATTTTAATATTTTATAAATAAAATATTTTCATTCTTATTTCCCTCTACTAATAAGCTGTGTATATGTGTTTAGTTGTATACCCTATTTTACTTGTGTGATACAGCTTGATACTGTGAGATTTTGGTCATACCAAAACCTATAGAAGTTGAACAATTAAATGTATTAAACAACTGAATTGTGAGGTAGAATTATTTATTTATTTTGTAAGACTTTAGTATAGCACTGAGGATTTCACATCACATTTTTCTATGCTAGTTTATGACAGTGTTTGACACTTTTTATCCGTGCAGAGCTTCAGGATAGACAACGTTGCATGTTTTGCCATGGTGCCAAGATGAAAAGGTTTTTGCCATTACCAACTCTGGAACAACCAACACAGAGTTGGCCATGAGAAAAGCATGGGCTTCTCAGGTTAAGGCCAACAACTTTGAGCAATTATCCCTGTGCCTTGTTGATGTTCATGGCAAAACTGAGGCGGATCAGGAACTGGAGCCATTAAAATGGAAATGGCAGGACAGAGAGAATGATTGGAATGTGTGGAATGAACACATCCTGTCCTGCTGCATGGCCAGTCATGATAGTGGCTTCAATGACGTGTGGCATGAGCTTCTAGACAGCCAATCATGTTCCACTGCAGAGTGCTGGTGGGTCCAGATTCTTGAGAAGAATGATGGGTGCACCAATCTTGAGCTCCAGATTGTGTGAGGGCACACCTGGTGGTTTGAGAGAGTTGAGAAATTCTGTTGGGTAGTTGACTGCCTCATTGGTGTCTGGGACAGTGTCCACTGACTTGTATTTTTGCACAGTGCCAAGCAATTGAGAAAGAAGGTCTTTGTTTATGGTATTGACCGCATCATTTTTTGGTGCCAGGATGGCTCTTTGGCATAGCCACTCGTGGTCATGAAAGTGATGTGCAACATTTGGAAAAACTGCCTCTTTCAGTTCTTGAAGTGTTGCAACTGTTTTCCCAATGTTGTTCATTGAGAGAGTTCCATCTTGATTCTCAGATACCATGGCCCCATTTCCCAGTTTGAGCAGGCTTGCAGCAAACTCTCCAGCAGATGCATCACCTGTTAGATGCACTCGCATGTTGGTCATGAAGCTGAGTCGCTGAATGTTTTTCCAAACGTATGAAGCTTTGAGGTAGGCCTGCAGTTCATCAGCTTTGGTTCCATGTGGAATTACTGGTAATGTCTGTAGAAAATCCCCAGCCAACACCAGAGTCACTCCTCCCATTGTTTTGTCATTATGTCGAAGACCTTGGAGGGTGCGATCAAGAGCCTCTACAGCAGCTTTGTGAGATATTGTGCACTCATCCCAGACAATGAGCTGGCACTCCTGCAGGACTTTTGCTTTGCCAGTACCCCTGGCAATGTTGTAAACTGGTGCCTCTGCACTTGCCAGATTTAGGAGCAACTTGAAGACTGAGTGAACTGTTCTTCCTCCTGTCAACGGTGTGGAAGCAATGTTTTCCTTGTGGATCATGTCTTGCAACTGCAACACCACCTGCAGGTTGGTTTGAATGACTTTGTTGTAATGCTGTTCAGCCTGCTTTGTATTGTCATGCATGAAGTAGATCTGCAGGAATTTGGGCTCTTCATTTCGAAGTGGCATCAGACTGCCAATCCAATGATAAACCTGGCCCTGCACTTTAAATGTGGGCATGTAGCCAGATTCTCTGATGTCTTTTGTGGTGCCAAAAGATGTCATTTGGAAGCATAAGTTGCATCTTCTAATGTTGCTTTGGAAATGACATGTATCTGGAGTGTTGCCTGTCAACAATGTATGAAGGGGCCCAGGAGGATCATTCATTTGGGGCAGATGAACCTTGCCACTGTTGCACCATATCCCTGGAGCTTCTCCTTTCCATCTGATTGCAAGGCAGTGGCTGCAAGAAGTCACCATTGAGCCAATCCTGGTTGCAGCCATTGCTGCTCTGTTTGTAACTTGGTGTGCAGGAGTTTCAGTTGCTCTGGATGCAGTGACTCCTGCTCTTTTATTTTTCATTTTGTCACCTGCTGTGCAGGACTCTCAGTTGCTCTGGATGCAGCCATTGCTGCTCTGTTTGTCTGTTGTCTTGCAAGTTACTGCTCTGGAGTCTCAGCTGCTCTGGCTGCGGCTTTCGCAAGTCGATTTTTGGCAAGTTTGCTTGTTGTAGATTGCCTTACAGGGAATGCCTCTCGCAACCCCCTAATCATGCCCTGAGAAGGCCCAGTATGGTTTTCTCCCTGGACCTTCCTTAAGCCTTCACTCCACCTGCGGGTGCTCCCAGGTCCTGTTAACCAGTCCCAACCACAACCCTTAGGGGAATACTCCTAAATGCGGAGCCTTCTCCAGCTGTACTGGTTGACTTTGGCCAGGAGCTTTGAGCTTTGCTAAAGAAGGTTGTGCACATACAAATGTACTCTACTTCCTGGGGTTGACCTGTCACAGAGGGTTATGCAGTATAGATCAAAAAATCAGCAATTTTTTTTGGAGCCAAATCAAAAAAATAGCACCCGGGTGCATGCCCCCAGGGTCCCCTTAGTATGCATGCAAAGTTTCAGGGCTCTAGGAATCATGGCCTTGAAGCTAACACACACACGCGCGCACACACACACACACACATGCACAGGCCTTTTTATTAATACAGATATGAAAGCTCCCGTGTTGGCTTGACAATGGCTGTAACTCTACATCCACTGAAACACTTGGCTGCCTGTGACAGGTTCCACCTCCAGAGGATGGCTGTGGTGTCCCTCAGAGGATACTCTGATCCCTCTCCTCCCTCACTGGTCTCTTGTACCCCTTCCCTATGTTTGTCTGTCATGCCTTGATGTCTAAATAAGATGTGGGAGGCAACCCTCAGATACCAGAGTAAACCCTTGGTGGTTCACTCTCTTGCTTATCCCTGGGTGGCTTCCTTCTGGCCCCAATCCCTGCCTGAGCAAGACATTACGCTACTGGTCTTTCCCTCGTCCACAGGCTCCCCAGTCTTGCCTCACTTGCCTTTGTGTCTCAGGGCATGTCAGCCCTTAACTGTGGCCCCTTAGACTTTGACTAACTTAAGGGCTCAATGTACTCTGCTTGCCCGTGGCCTTGGTGGCACTTGGCTTCTACCCATACAGTTGCCATGGGGCCTCAACCCTTGCAGGTTACTCTCTCTTTTCTGCTCTACTCTGCTCTGCTCTAGCACCACACAGCACACTGGTTCCCAGACCTTTACAGAGCTCTCTCCCTGGGCCCTAGCCTCTTAATGTTAGGCCCTGGCCCTCTCTCTCTCTCTCTCTCTCTTATGCCCAGTTTCAGCCCCATGCAGCCTCCCAGGTCCCAGATCCTAGCAGGGCTCCTTCCCTGGGCCTTAGCCTTTTCTAATACAGGCTGTCTTGCAGGTACCCTGCCTGTAGCTTCAAAACCATCCTGAATTGCTAGTCAGGCCCTAAACCACTCAATTCAACAAATACATGTGTGGAGAAGGTATTCCTCAGCCCCTTCTCCCTTCAGAACCAGGGCCCATCTAATCTCTGGCCCTCAAGTAGGCTTATGTAGTCCTTCCTTCCTTCTGCCCCTTCTGCTCTTCAGGGGTTTCATCTTCCACCCTGATTAAGAGGCTCATTGCTCTGGCCTGCAGTTTACATATCATGAATAGGAAGCTGTAAGGTAAGAGAAGCAGGAGACAGGTCAGTCTGGACATACCTCCCCTCACCTGCTGCCTATCTCTATCTGACAACAGAGTGACTGCCCTGCAGCTAGCCTCTCTATGACGTTCTAGTACAGGGGTGAGCAAAACAAGGCCTGCTGGCCACATCCAGCCCTCCAGGCACTTCCATCTGGCCTGGGGCACCCCCAACAAATTGTATCCCACCCAGCCCTTCTGCCCACAAGGGTGGGAGTGAGGTGCCCATGTGTACAACCTGCCAATACACCCTTGCTCCCACCCTCATGAGTGGAAGGGCTCTGCCCAGCCACCAGCTTCCAGGTGAGGCTCCTGCTGCAGCTGGCACCTGCTCACTCAGGGCAGCACTTAGAGAATGGCAGGGCTGGTGGGGCAGAGGTCAAGTTACAGCTAGGCAGAAGCGGGAGCGCAGCATGGAGTTTGCACCCAGAGGGTCTGCAGGAGCATAGAGCTCAGCTGGGCAGGATGTGGGGGTGAGGGTGGGGGGCGTAGGGACCCCCCTGTGCCCTCCCCCCATGGTGTGCATCCCCCGCTGCCTGGCAGCAGCAGCAGCAGCAGCAGCAGGCTGGGAGGTCAGGATGCTCATGCCCAGCACAGATGTGATCTGGCCAGCGCTGCACAGGGGGAGGGAGTGGAGCCTGCCCTATCGCTGGGGCTCCCACACTCACAGTGAGCCTGCAGCTCCCACACTCACAATGAGGGAAACCCTGCCCTGGACCCACTCCCTCCCCCAGTGCAGTGCTGGCCAGAACCATGCATGTATCAGGCACGAGTGCCCTGACCTCCTTGCCTGCTGCTGCTTCCAAGCAGCGGGGACTGCACGCCGTAGGGGGAATGTGTGGGGGGTCCCTATACCCCAACCCTTCCTCACACTCCACACACCCACACCCTGCCCCCACAGCCCCCATAGACATATACATACACCCAACATACCCTATGCCCCGCTACACAGTCACACCCTCTCACAACCCCCCCACACACTATAAAAGAGTGACACTATTTTTGAATTATTATGCAATCCCTTCTATATACAGTACACAATCACAAGTCATGACAAATACAATTTGTAATAAAATTAAAATATATTATAGTAGCTGTTTGACTTCTAGTGTATGGTTTGGTTTGTGGTTCTAAAATGGCAACCCCCCCCAAGAAGTATTGGGGTTAGGGGGCAGCTAGGGAGGGACTTCCAGTGGCAAAGGTCAGGGGTTAGGGGGCAGGGCTTTTGGTCCCAATGTGGCAACCAGGGATCAGGGCAACTGTCAAGGGGCAGGGCTACCTATGCAGCCCCCAGCTGCTTGCCAAAAGTTGTTAAGCGGCCTTCTGCTCAAAATAATTGCTCACTCCTGTTCTGGTAACAGGGGTAGGGGTTCCCTGCTACACTGTCATTAAGGTGAAAACTGTTCCTGGTTCAAATTTTTCATGGCTCCAGAAGGAGCATGTCGAGCAGACCAAACGTTCAGGTTCTCCCTATTCTCCCTCCCTTCTCTCGCCCCCCACCGTTTCTGTAGAATTATGTCATATTGGAAAGTATCTAGGACATCATTGGGAGACCTTACTCATCCCTGTTGTCTGTTGTCTTGTTTTTATGCCCTGCCACCATTTACTAAAATCTCCATTACACAGGCCCTTTGTTCTGAATATTATTAACCCATGGCTGTTAAAGCTACATATGGGTACCTGTACATGTGCAGGATGCCTGCTCTAACATGTTCTAATTAGAACATGTCAGAGCACAGTCAATTAATCGAGTTTGCTGGAGCCTTCTAATTAGAAGGTTCATTGTCATACGTACTCAACATCCCTGTGTTTCAAAATGATGCAAGTGGTACTTTAACTAAAGCTCATTGAACGCACTTTAGTTAAAGTGCTTCTTCTACAGGATGCTGAATACATAAGACACTGTGGGCATTTTAATTAGAGCGGCTCCTGAGAGCTGTTCTAATTAAAATGCCCCCCTCCTCCCACCCTGGGGCATATGTATAAATGCCCTATAGTTTCAATGCTGTAGTTATGAAGTAATATAGGATTGAGCAATACAGCATTCTTCTTTAAAACTTGTTGCCTCCATCTTATGTGAGTATCATAAATATTTACTCAAAAGCACCAATAAGTATGGTGAGCCTCTTACTGAAAATACACAAAAAGGTCCCTGCTTTGTGGAACTTTAAATCTAAGAAATGGACAAGTGAGGTATAACACTCATCAGGGATGGAAGGGGCAAAGAAAGATGAAGGGTACATAGATATGATACTGCTGTTTCTTAGTTATTCACACATTTTGGCAATTTTCAGCTTTATTGTTTTCATATGAAAAGCATTCTATTTTGGGAGGTGATATGATACTAGACCTATGAAAGACAAGGGCAGCCCCTTTCCACCAGTTCCAAAAGGCTTTGGAGGAGGCCCTTTGTGAAACATTATAAGCCAGATCTTATTGACATTAAGTTCCCAATTTGGTTTGCTGGAGAAATTGTACAAATTCCAACTGAGTGGATCCTACTGTTAACCATTATGGCTAACAATGACTGAAAAATGTATACTCTTTAGAGGTGATCTCACCATACCTTTCCATTCAGATGTGGAATGGATTTTGATGGTGGTTGTCTCTGACAACAGCAGTGTTGGGAAAGCAATATAAAATCATCATATAACATTTTTAAAACATTTTAATTATCTATATATGATATAAAAAGAGAAGATAAGCAAGTTTTGATTTATAAGCAGGAATCCCAGTTTTTTTCTGTTAAAAAAATCCCCAATTTTCACATGAAAAAAATAACCCAAATTCCACATTTTCCCATGATCAAAATGAAATGAAAATCAAAATCAAAATTGTAATGTTCTGATGACCGCATACAACATTGTGAATTCATAATTTTCTGTCATTATCTCTGCATATAATTTTTTCTTTAACTAGTAATAATAATTATTACGAGCCTCAAAAGTTACATTTGGTTCTTTGAAGAAATCAGTTATTTGACCAAAAAAGGGGGCACTATATGGTGTTTCTAAAAAACTTTGTAGCCAATAGATATATCTCATAAAAACATAACTAAATTCACATTTAAAGTTTTAACAGTACAGAATACTTCTATTTATGATTTTAGAAAGATTGCCTAGCAAATTCATCACTATATTTTCCATTATTTAATGTGCCTCTATCATCTTTCTTTTTACTATTATTTTCATGTTAAAGATATCTTAATGTTTTTATCTGGCTTTATATAAAATGTTCTTTCCCTGGTTTTCTTTGTAAATATCAGTAAAATATACCAACCACTGAACAGGAATATTGTATAAGAATGTACTAATCTCAGAGTATTTTTGGTCAGGTTCTGAAATAAAATGTAAAACAAGTAACCATCCCAATTAAAAATAAGATGACTTCAAAACTTCTGGAGTTTATATTTCTTCTATCTATGAACTGTTTATGAAAAACAATTATTCTTTCTGCACTGACTGAATGAACTCTGCCTTCATTATTTCAGTTTTCTGATTTCTCTTTTTAAACCAAAAGCAAGTACTGCACACAGTAGATTATCAAATGCACTTGAAACAAAGCTAGATTATATTAATTAGTGTTGCATGTGCACTTGCAGTGGGTAATATAGTTCATCCTCTGGCACTCAGCTCATTAATTTCAAAATGTATGTTACTAAACCTCTTATCTTGGTTTTACCTAATTAAATTATTAAGATGAAACTTAATAAAATCAGAGGTTTTTTAAAAGTCATTCAAGACACAGCTACAATTAAGAGATCAAATATTCATAGTTTCAGAAGACTCAGCCAAGCAAAATCATGTATTGTGCACAATCAATTTTGTTCTGTTTCAGAACTGGACTATCTCAACTCTAGTCACATTATGGTTGGCAAAGATATAAGGGAAATTGGCACATACCACTGTGAGCAAACAGTTTAATTAAGGTTCAGTCTTATACCAATATACACATACGCACAGTGATTCTCAACTAGGGTGCCACAGCACCCTGGTATGCCTTGAGATCCTTCCAAGGTGCTGTAGGTTTGCCATGCAATGTTAGCACTACTAGGTATGCAAACATGATTTACAAGATAAACTTATACATTTCAAATAGGAACCCATTGCGTTAAAAACATTCTGACCCTTTATGTTCCTTCTGAGTTCTCCGGAAGCAGAATTTCTCCATTAGTTTTCTGTAGTCAAAAAATGAATGAACATTCAGAGCTGGCATTTTCCAAATGGTGTCTTGAGCAGGGATCCTGGTTTTCCCTGATGAAAAAATTCATGAACTTTGGTTTTTAAAAAGTTACCTAAAAGCCACATTTTTTCCATGATTAAAATGAAACACTTCTCTCTCTCTCTCTCTCTCTCTCTCTATATATATATATATATATTTGTGGTGTTTCATTTTAATCATGGAAAAATGTAGATTTTAGGTTATTTTTTTTAACCAAAAATTGGGGATTTTTTTTTTATCAGAGAAAACCAGGATCCCTGGTCTTGAGTCTAAAAAGGTTGAGAAACACTGACATAGCATATCATTTAAAATAATATAGGTTAACAATAGATTTAGAACCGAACTGTTGCTGCAAGGTATTGCTGTCCTCTAAACACCTTCCTGAGCAAGCTGATTATCAGGGATCCTGGTTTTCTCTAATAAAAAATATCCCAATTTTCAGTTTTTAAAAAAGTAACCCCAAATTCACCTTTTCCATGATTAAAATGAAACACCACTAACATATAGATATATACAGAGTGGTGTTTCATTTTAATCATGGAAAAGGTGAATTTGGGGTTACTTTTTTAAAAACTGAAAATTGGGATATTTTTTATTAGAGAAAACCAGGATCCCTGCTGATTATCTACATAGAAATACAGGACCTTGGTCCAGAATGGAAACTATTAATGAGGGTTTGTGGCACACATTAAGGATGCTGTGTCCATAAAGCTATGAATGCCTTATATGCCTACATATTTCCTCTTTAAAAATTGTGACAAATATAATATGATATCATACTCAATTTGACAGATAAGACCCTCAAGCTCTGTCATGTTTGCACCATTAGATAGGCTGGATGTGGAAGGTTCAGGGGACCATCATATTTTGGTCTTTAAACAAGGTATTGCAAAGAACTGAATTACGATATGAAGGTTGTGCCACAGAATAATAACACACTGCACATATTGCATGCACTTAAGATTATGTTGAAAGAACATTATTAAGTCTTTAAATCAAGCTTTCAAAAATTAGTGCCAAAATTAAGATGGCAAAAGAATAAGTGATAGCAGTAGCAGTTTGTCATCCTCACTGCAAACTACGCTTAAAGGCAGTAAGATGCATGCATTTTGCCAGAGGAATTCCCAGATATTTTTCATAGATATTTGCTGACAGAGAAGCTATAGTGCGACTCAGGAATCTTGGGTTCTATCCCAGGCTTAAGAAGGAAGCGTATGATGTGGGAACATTTTTCTGGTCATTCTCCTCTCCTTGAATCCTTTCTGTCTAACCCCAGATTGTTTCAGTTCCAGTGATGCTAATCTTGATTCAGTCCCAAACTCATTGTCTGCCCAGTCCTAGCCTCAGACCATAGACATTTCAGTACCAGTCACCTTACTCAGCCAATCCCAAGAACTCTCTTCCTGCCTTATATCCCTCTTTAGGCTCCTCATTCAAACTTATTTTCTGTTTTATTCCCTACCTGGCTCCTTTTCCCAGAGTGTTGACCCACCCCCAATTTCATTATTCCTCCCCTCCAGTCTCAGTCCCAATAGCCTCCTTTGCCTAATCTATTCCTTTTCATCTTCTGATTCCAAATTTTCCACCCGTATGCATTTCAATGACACAGATTCCTTATTCATCTTCAACTGGATGTCAGCAAGAGGGTTACTGAGATCTATTTCTCGCCCTCAATTCTGTCTTCCTGCCTAATCCTAGATTGGAATAACTGAGAACAGCCATAATGAGGAAAGCACTTTTGCTCCTGTAACCATAGCATGGAGCATGCTCACTCACTGTCATTGTGTAAAAGGCACCATCTAGTCATCCTGAGGAGCTGAGAGGGGCATAATTTTCATTGAGAATGGAGGGTTTGGGAATTGTAACTGTTAAAATCAAAGGCACCTCTACTGAACAGGTGCACGTTAACTAGGATTAGGACTTTACCAAATTTGGCTAGAATTTCACAGGAAGAAAAAAGGAGCATCACAGCCAAATGTTAAATCTTTGTTTCAAAGTATGGGGGCACTAGAACTAGACACACAAAGAAAAGGCTACTAGGATTTTGTTAAGCTGGACATTTTTTTCTAATGTTATTCCTGGAAACATTATTGAGAATTTCAGCTCCAAATTTTATATGTAATCAAAATTATAAGCAACTTAAAGTAGTCTTATAAAGACAAGCATTAGATAAGATTCAAACAGGTGGCAATACCATCCCTGCCTAGAATTGTTTTAAAATTAGCAATAAATATTGGTTCAAGCCTGAACATAAAAAAAACTCCTTGACTGCACATAGCTTATTGCAACTAAAAGGTTAGGAGAGAGGAAGTTCTGTTTTATAGATCTACAGCAATCTGTGGACTATTTAAGACCCATGTGAGAGCAAACCCACCTGCATTTTTTTTTCTTATGTTTTTGTTGTGCAAGGCCAGAAAAATAATGAACCAGGATGGGCCTGCGGGATCATCGCTGGGGGTGGGCAATAGAAAGGCCACGCCAGGAGAACTCTTAACTATTGGAACAGTTTTGTTTTGGGTCCCTCCACTGCTGGAAGGGAACTTTGGGGCTGCCTGGCCAATCATTACACTGTATCAATCCACATCCCAAAAGGATACAAGTATGGGGCCATAGCCTCTAATATAACCTGGATGATGCATCATTGACTGTAGCATACATTCAAGATGTGCATGTATCCTGCTGCTGGACTGGAAAAGAAAGAGGTAAAGAGTCTCCCAAGAGTCTAACCTAGGCCTTCTGCACACAGCTCATTTAATCAAGCTTTGCTTAGTCAATAATATTGGCCTGCCATATTCTCTTTCAGCCCATCACCCTCCATAATGTCTATACTACCCTGCAGTGTATTGTAGACATACCTGAACTAACCATGCATAAGCAAGCTTGGGTACTGGAAGCAGAATAGCTGAGGCAGCCCTAGGCTCAATACAGGCTAGTTTATTCCATTTCTTGAGAAAGTATTGCAGCTCAGGGTAAGCTATGTGCTGCTACTAGCCTGCTACTGGCTCCTGAGCTAACTCCTTTACTGCCTGCTTGGCATCAAAATAAAAATGTATTAGCATTTTCAAAATGTTTTGTCCATTTTGAGGGAAGGGTCATAATAGATCATCAAACAATCAATTCTTCTTAATAATTTCAGTCCCTCTGAATCTCTTTTCATAGTGCATTTGCTATTTGTCCAAAACTGCCTATATCTCGCTGTTTTTATTAGACTGTTACATTTTATTTGTACTTGGTAAAAATTCATAGTTATGCAGAAGCAGGGGCTCATTGACCTAGAGTGCACACAACTAGAACACTACAAAGAGGCCAAAACCTATTGATAGTGATAAATATGGATTAAGAGGCTGCTTCAACAAGGTGGCTAACATGCCTACCTTTAAGCATTTGAACAGTTCTATTGAACTTAATGGAATGTAATGCAACTTAATGCAACTTGCTGTTCATGAACTGCTTTGTTCATTCAGGTCCAGAAAGCAGGTACTATTTACCAGGAATCTGTCAGCCTTCTGACAGCCAGAACCAAGTACGCACTTCCTATACAGACAAACAGAAAAACACTGTGAATTGGGCTGCTCTCTCAGAAATAGCATGTCACCTATTGGCAAGCGGGGAGGGTGGAAGAGAGGGGGAGGGGATGGGACACAAGGTATTTCCGATGATTTCACAAAACTGTGCAATGTTTTCACATATCAAAAACCCTGTTCTCCTAGTCTCTTTATACTTTCTGAGACTGCTTAGGTAAATGTCCATGGATAGCAATCATAAGAGTGGAACAGCTCTGCATGGAGAGTTAGTATGCTATAAATGACTCATTGTCTATTCATTTCAGATTGTTCCTACAGAGGATTTATAGAAACAATACCAAGGTGGCACAGAGGTGGCTATCAATGCTATTTGCAGACAATTTAAGGGAATAAACCTGCAGTTATGCCTGCATTCCCTTTCCCTCGTGGTCTCCCTGCAACGTATTCTAATCCTATTGTGACTTGATTGTTTCACAGCAAAGTGCTCCGCAGAGGCCAGTAATTGGCACACAGGTTCAAATTAGATTGCTGTGTGTTTAGGAAAGCAGGGGTCATTTCCCATCAGCACCACTCATTAAGAAGCAGAGTGCTAAGTTTTCTATTATAGAAATACTTATATATGTGTCTGAGTGTGTGTGTGTGTGTGTGCGTATGCTTGCGGGGGAGGGTTTATATATAACCTAAAGCAGAAGAACTCTGTAATCAACAGTACGCAAAATAAGTTTGATAACAAAATGTGTTAAATAGGCATACTCAGGCAGTTTGCTTAGTTCTATATCTACCTCATCCTCACAAACAAATTCCTTTTTTCACATGTAAATACTATGCAAATTGAGAGGTCGGCTTGGGGGCAGGTGAAAAGTTGGCCTTCCAAGCTCTTGTTTTTATGAACTGTAGTCAGACACTTAGTTATTTTGCAGTTGTGGAACTTTAAATATTGAAGTGCTCTGTGCTCTATTCAGGATTACTACAGTCCAAATTCAGATAAAATGAGAGCCAGGGTTAGGGCTGAAGCAGTTGAGTCCCTCTTTGATTTAGGACAGGAAAGACTGTGGAAGGTCATCAAAGGGCATAGTGAAGACTGAGGGCTATGGCTCAATATAGAAGACTGGACTAGGGGTGGGAGACAAAAATTGTCATTTGCCTGACTAGCATATACTTCCTAGATTGTCACTCAGCTCCAAAAGAAGGGCATAGATTTTAGGGAAGGTTGCAATGTTTTAAATAGCATCTGTATCACCAGCAAGAAACTTGAAGCCTGACAATACCAATGTGCATTAATGGTGGTTCCATAAAAGATCCTTCATTTTATTCCCAAATTAGCATTCTCTACAAAACTGAGAAACATATGCAATATCAAACACATTCTGGGTAACAGAACAGAGACCCTGCCTGCTGCTCATGGCCACAAATAGCAAGCACGTCTGATTCTTCTGTTCGGTCATCAGTCAGGGTGGCATTGGTTATCACACTGCACTTCCATCAAGGTTGACTGTGGAAGGACTGGTGGCCTGCTCCTTGTCCATCCTCTTCAGTGACATCATGATCATGCTACAAATGACAACCTGTAGCCTGGTCCCCATTCTAGAAATAACAATACCAAACACTTCTCTCTTAGTCTTAGTTCATTCATTAGCTTTCTAAGAATGTCTTTCCTTTCAAACCTTTTGGGTTGAAGTGAACCCATCCACAACCTATGGCTAGTAGGAAACATTCTGTTCTATTTCAAAAATAACATTTTTGTTTTTGACACGCAAGGAATCCTTGAGATCCGCCTACAACACAATCACAGTGTGTAGGAGAAGGGGTGTAGTGGAGATGGAATATGCAGATTTAGCTGGGTCCTTCCCTGACTTGGAATACCTAACTCTGCAAGACTGAAATTTATAAGAATTTTTCTGGGCTATTTTAAAAAGAAAAATATGTTTTGGAGTGAGTTACGGACGGGAAAAGTTCTGCTAGCCTTCAAAACTCTACTGGTTAGTAATACCTTTGTAACTATCTAAATATCTAAGTAAAATTTCCTAATTGAGGACCACGTATTTAGATAGCCCTAAAATATTGTGCCATGCAAACCTGAGGGAGCTTACCCTTTGCTGTGGAGTATAAGCAAATCAGTTAAAAAAGGGGACTTCAAACATCTATATTTCAGACCCTTTACACAAATACTGGCATACTGGCATACTTCTTCACAAGAATAGATCCAGTTTCCAAAAGAACATCCTGTACATGCAAAGCAGCCCTTCCTACCCCTTCTACACACAATCCGCTTTCTGCCTTAATTAACTGGGGAACCACGGATGGCAAAAAACACTTTTAATTGAACAACCTGGCACTAAACCAGAAAAGCATTTAACTTTACCTACATGAATAGTCCCACTAAAGTCTATGAGATTACTCACCTGCTTAAAGTTAAACGTGTACCTGATCATCTTAATGTATTAACAATGACATGTGTTTTCATGCATATCATACATTTTCAAAGGGTCAGTGTGTGGTAAAACAAAATGCAGGTTCAATCAAATTATTCAAAGGCCATTCCTTTGAAAGAGGTAGATCAGAATCCCAGCTTTCTATCCCCATCTTCTTGGGCTGTAGAAATGTTCAAATAAAAATGTTTATGCATCTTCAATATGCCAAAATATGTATTTTCTTCATTCTTCTTGAACTTTTCTACTCAAACTCTTAAACAAAATAATTAATTTCTTGTCAGAGACAAAGCCTGGAAAAATCCTTGCTGAAAAATGAAATGCTCATAAAAGGGTTATGGAAACCATAAAACTGACTGCTGAGCCTTGGCTTCAGAATGTGTTGCCACTTCTCCTATGATCAATTAGTATCTTTTTCTGTGTTCTCTTTATTCACATTTCACTTGATCTCCTTTCTGTTTAATTTCTTTCAACTCTAAAGTGAAATGAAAAATTTGTTCAAAAACATTGGACACTGATGGCTTAAGTACACACAGTTCACTATTAAAAAGATCTGTTATATAACTAGTAGGCCAAGCAGTCTAACTTATGATAAATGATGGGTCAAAGAAAGTTCATTCCTAATAATGCAAATCACAAATCAGTGTCTCAGGAACAGCACATATGAAATGATGTCTGAAACATCAATAACAATGTTTTCCCCTTATAATTATTATTAGCTTGGTAATAGTCATCACTGACCTATCTCTTTCTGCTGATTTAGTAAAGTGCACCTAATAACAAGTAGGGGTCAAACGTACAAACCAAATGACACTGCATTCCCAGGATATATAATGCACTTTCTAATGATGAAATACATGCCTTGCAGTGGTTTTGTCTCACCCACCAAAATTAAGCCTATTAGAGTAAAATATGCCAATTGACACCCTTTCAATTCTTTTCTGGGATACAAAACAAATCTTTATGTACATTCTTAAAATGACAAATAATTCTTTGCAAGAGAGGTGGCTAAGCATGTAAAACAGGTTTTATTTCAGATCTTAATTACAATTCTCTCTTCATAAAAGGCATATTTCTGTGTGTGTATGTGTGTGTGTGTGTATGTATGTGTATATATATGTGTGTGTCTATATATATATATATCAGAAACATACCTTTTTTGAAGAGTGAATTGTAATTAAGATATCTATATATACACACACATATATCTACATGTGTAAAATCACTTTAAGTCCTCTCTATTTCATGGAATAACTTGTAATTTGAACAAAATACATTTTAAAATAACTTATATTTTCTAAAAGAAGAAAACATACTTAAATTTCAGACACGACATAGACATTTCATAGACATTTTAACACAAGAGAAAGGATCTTATATTAGACAAAAAGGGTTGCTTTGTAGTTCAGAGAAAATAATGATGCTCATATCCATCTCTGTAATAATAGCATCCATAAAAACAGCTCAATCCCTTAACCATGTTGGAGCCCACTCCAGCCATTGAGTTTCAAACTGCGGTATTATTATTCTTTGATGTCTACAGCTTAGCAGCACAAAGCTGGTCTCCAAGCACTTACTCTCTATAAAGAAACGCCAAATGTTTGGCCTTTGGGCTGTAAATATTGTGTCACCATTGATTTTTAACATATAAAGTGTATTTTCCTGAATGTCAAGTATTCTCAAAGTGCAGGGACTCCCATGAGCATGAAGTGTAAGGAATTAAAGACACTTTAAAAGCAGGAGCTACAAGCAGGCAAAGAAGAAAGGAATAGTAAGAAATAAGGAAAAGAAGAAGTGAAAGAATAAAGAGTATGAACTTAGCCAAATATTATTTTATCGTTCACCTCCTAGGCAAGAATGTTATCTGGGAGGAAGCATTTCCTATTATCAATAAAAGAAGGCTGAACTGCGGTATCATCAATAAATCTTTTTTTACAATGTAGTATATTTTGCATCAAGAAGTTATTTCACTTGTTATAGGAGACTTTTGCCAACAAAGACTGATTGTAGGATCAGATATTTTCTGCTCAAAAACCCGAAAGGTGTCAGCAGCTGCATGACAAGCTGGCTACAGCTTTATTAACAATTTTGTGAGTAATATTTTCACTTGAGCATATTGTTCATTACATAGTATAGTATAGTAATATAGATGCTTATCAGGCAAAACTCTCCATGAAAGCAACATTGGGAGAATTTGGTCCATGGAAAAGATTCCAGCAATATGCATTTCAGGATGATGGTAAGTTTCATAGATTTCACACAGGAATGCAGTGGAAGGCCAATAGGCAGACAAGGTTCTTTGGGTAAATCTGATATCTTTTATTAGACCAACTAAAATAACTGGAAAAATTCTTGTTTGTTAGCTTTCAGGTACAAATGCTCTTCGTCAGGCTGAGGAAGTATCTGCAGTTGGTCTGTACTTTTCCTGGATGGAATAGAAGAAAAGCTAGAGGCCAGTATGCAAGACTGCCAGTCAGTGAAAATAATAATTGAGGAAATAAATGGGTGAGAAACAGGTGGGGTTGGGGGAAAGGGGAATGTAGACCTGGTGATAAGAATATAGCTGGTAAATAGTAGAGAGGTTACCAGGAGTATCAGATGTTAGGCCAGGTTATAATGTGTCATAAATCTAATGTCTATATTTCAGCCTAATGAAGGGTGTTTGTACCTGAAAGCTTGCAAAGATTTTTTCCAGCTATTTGAGTTGGTCTAATAAAAAATATTAGATGTACCCAGAGCACCTTGTCTGCCTATGTCCTTAGATCAACATGGCTACAACCTATACCCCTGAAACATGGAAGGGCAATGACATATGCAGGCAATCCTCTGCATTCCCTTTTCCCAGCTCTAATCCATGACTGCCCAAATCTTAATCCCAGGTCTCTATAGTGTTGGAAGAAGGAAGAGATGGTGTCTCAGAGTTTTCTAACTCTCTCATTCTATGAAGAATGACTGCAGTCAGATCAGGGTGACAAAATCCAGTCTGGTGACCCTTCATTAGCCATGTCCATTTAAAACAAAGTATAGTTTGGTGAAATTAATATGCAACAGTATTTCAAGAATTGTGTTTATTATGCTTTTGGCATTTTTCAACATCCACAGACTGTACCGTTATTGCAAAAACCTTGAGCTCAATCCTCTTGCATCTACTTAGCACTTAAGTGTGTTCCTATTCCACACTGCTTGACTCCCTGAAGAAAGCATTAACATGCTAATTTTTGGAACGTGCTATCATCTTAGTGTAATGACTTTCAACCTAAGTGACATTCCCAAAATCACATAGAAAGACTGACAAAACAAGGGACTAAACCTAGTTCTCCCAAAGTCCAGGTGAGTGCCTTAGTCAGTAGGCCACTTCTTCAGATATAAGTTCTCATTAATATGCATAAAGCTAGCAAAATGGGTCCAGTATGAGAACATGGTGAAAACTGAAAGGTAAAATCTAAATGCAGATGTAGGTGTAATATCTGAAGAAGTCTCCTATGTGCCCAGCAAGAATAAATGCTGATATATAAATAAAAATCAAAGTTCAAATATTATCAGGCAGAGGTTTTATATTCTTTCTAAAAATAAGCATCATCCTGAAGTGTCTAGCACATTTTTAGCACTATTCAATGAGGGCCAGATTCGATAGGCTCTTGCATGAAGAGAAAGAAGTCTATCACCTTCCCCACCTCTTGCATGACTGACCTCAGTCAATTGCCATAGCATCCCTGCTCACTCCTCCTTTCTCTGTTAAGAAAATGAACTGAAAAGTATTAAGGAAGAAGCAGGGCCTTGGTTTCCACCTCCCATTCTTCAATAGCCTAAGACTGTACATTGCACATCCTATGGCTTGTACAGAACACACACCTGTGTGCCCATGTGTGCTGGGAAACTAGGGGCTAAGCCTCCTTGATGCACAATCTCTTGCAGTATATATTGGGATAATGCAACTCTTCGCTGTCCCCTATGTAAGCTACATGTAAAGTGCCCAATCCATTCCATAATAAATAGCTAATATGATCCTTCTGAGACTAAGCCATGAATAACCAACTAGATCAAGAATGGAGTAGAAAGTAACTTCCCATGCTAAGCCCAATATCTTTTAGCAACAACTGTATAAAAACTGTGTTGGCTACAAATGTAGTCTCATGATTTTACACCTAACTTGGCATAATCAATTATCATTTGTAGGATATTGTACACCGCATACAAAGATTCATTTGAACTTTCTTGACAATTATATTTCCTAGACATTTCCTTTGAAATTTCAAAGTGTCTTTAAATCATTGCAAAGTTATTTGTTTGAGGATGTGGTCTTCAAGTTACAGGTGGGCATTTTCTAAAACTATATTTATAGGAATTTTAAATATTTAATGCAAAGTATTCTTTCAATACATAGGCATATTCAGTACATAAGCCAATTCACCTTAGCAGGTCTGAGAAACACTTTTGAGCTTTGGAGCATTCATTAAAGGTCTTTCTGATAGAGGACAACTCCTGAGAAGATATGTGACTAACTCCCAATTTGAAGTGTACTCAGATCATCTCATGAGGTATTCAGTAGACCTGTGCAAAGCAGCTAGTATTTGCTTCAGATTTGGATTCGGCCAATTTGGGGGACGGTGTTTCAATTCAGTGATTCGAATCACTGTCCTGAATCAATTCAGACGCATATAATTTGGTGATTCGGCTATTGCCGAATCGGCCGAATCTCCGAATCAGCCCCATCCCCTGTCTGCTCTCAATGGCTGTCCTACTCACTCTCCCAGCTCCTGGCTCTTTAAAAAAAAAAAAAGCCTCCACTCACCAGCTGCTGCCCGGGGGGGGGGGGGAAGCCTCACTGCCCGCCATTGCCCCACACTGCATGAGGGGCACTGCCAGACCCCTGCCCGCTCTCCCAGCCCCCCTTCCCCCATGGCTGCCCCACCCAGCCCCAGCTCCCAGTCCTTTAGAAAAAAAAGCCTCAACTCACTGGCTGCTGCCAGGTGGGAGGAGATCCCCACTGCCCACCACTGCCCCATGCTATGTGAGGCAGCTCTTCCATGAGCACCCAGAAGCCCAGGCAGCTGCTGCAGCAGCTGGTATGTGTGGGGGATTTGAGGGTTTTTTAAGAGCTGGGAGCTGGGACCAGGCAGGGAAGCCAAGGTGAGGGGGAGAGCTGGGACAGCAGGCAGGGGTCAGGGGGCACTTAGGTGGGCTGAGGGAGCAGGCAGGGGATGGGGCCTGGCAGGGGTCCCCCCATGGCTCCCTCTCCCCTTCTCCAGTCCCCCCTCCCCCGCCTTCTACTTACCAGCATGGATTCCGAGTCCAGCTCCCTGCTGCAGCAAGTGGGGACTGCCCAAATTGCCAAAGCTCTCCAAATCTTTTCCAAATTGATTCAGTGAGCTTTGAATCAATTCAGACCTTTTCACTGGTCTCCTGATTTGATTTGGATTCAGAGATTCGGCCACCGAATCATGCCAAATCTCCTCCAAAATGAGTCAGCACCTGAAGCTTCACACAGCTTTAGTACTCAGCACATTGCAGGAACTATCTTTAATTAAATGTAACCACATGTATTTCAGATCTTATAGAAAAAATGAACTGAGTGTAATGATATTTTCTATCATATTTT
>NW_005842283.1:904027-943695 GCF_000455745.1 Alligator sinensis | reverse complement strand
GGTTTCATAGTAAAGCGCTTTGACAATTACACTTTAACTAGGAACTAAAAAAGTAACACTATTTAGATTTATTTATGGAACATCTGATCATATTTTTTGCAGATTTTTTTTATTTTTGAATGAAATATACAGGGTCTTCATAAAGTCCTTGTGCACTTTTAAACTTTAATAACTTAGATTGTTGATAGAAACAATCTGTCAATGGCATTTAAAAGCAAATTTATTGAAGTTTTAGGATGACTACAGTGCACAATGCTAGACTTCAACATAACCACCATCCATCATGATACAGCACTCAATCTGATCTTCCTACTCCTTTAAAATGTTTCCCAGTTGCTCTTGAGTTACTGCACTAATTGCATTGATCATCCTAGCCCTAAGTTCCACCAAAGAACATGGTTTTGACAAGTAAACCCATAAACATATCCCCATAAAAAGAAGATCAGGTGAACAAGGTGGCCAAGCAATTGGTCCACTTCTGCCTATCCACTTCTCTGGGAAAACAAAATTTAGGAACTGTCATATCTTCAGAGCATAGTGGCATGGAGCTCCATCTTATTTAAGAATAAATTCATTATTACTTATAAAGTCTAGCATTGTGTACTCTAGCTGTCCTAAAACTTTAATAAATTTGCTTTTAAATGCCATTTACAGATTATTTCTATCATACCTAAAACCTAAGTTATTAAAGTTTAAAAGTGCACAAGGACTTTATGAAGTATATAGTATATACTTACTATTCACTTTCCATGAAAAATATTTAGAAGTATAAATAATTTAGCAATTTTTAATCTACTAGAATCACTAAATAGTGATTTTTTATTTATTTATTTATTTTTTATAAATGCACTGGTAATAGTTTATATCTACATTGGGTCATTTGATTTGACCATTTCTTTGGCATAATGTTTTGCAACCCTACTCCATTCCTTCATCATAGCACAGTTGGGTTACTATGAAGGTACTTGAAATGATGCAGTGCACATTGAATCTGAAGTACTTAGTGGACTTGTCTACACATGCACTAGACTGCGCAGTAACCAATGTTACTGTGCAGTCCAGACATCACACACGACTTTTCCCATGCTATTGCACAGTAGCACATTGCTACTGCTCAGTAGCGTTGGCATCACAGTTCATGCCCACCAATGCTACGTCACCATAGCAATGAGCTATGGCAATGCAGCTCATCAGTACAGTAACATAGAGTCTCATGTAGATGCACCCACTGTTCTGTATTTGAAAAGACATTTGATGTTGCATTCACTTGTTAAAGTGATGACATACTTTTCTGTTGTAGCAATAATGGTACTGAGGGAGGATGTTAAACAGCAACAATAACATCCAATATTTTTAGGTCTGCAAAAAAACAGATGACTTTTACCCAAGTTCTAATAAAATTAGCCAGAGAATAATCTGAAACATTGACGATTATGTTTAACAAATACCAAGAAAGTTCCAGAGGACTAGGAAAAATGAATGTTGTACAAGTACTCAAAAGAGGTATTTGGTTAAAATGTTGTTATTAGAATCTTAAAAAAAGTATATAAAAAATAATGCAGATGTCTCAAAGAATAATTAATAATGAAGAACTATCACTCTGTAAATGTGGTTCTAGTGTGCTCCTTTAGAATTCTATGTTTAGTCCAGTGCCACTATATACCATTATCAGTGATTTGGAGGAAACCATAAAGCTGTTGTGGAAAACATTTGCAGATAATACAACTGACAGAATAAAATTATGAGAAAGACAGGTCAGTTTTACTGAGGACATATCCATTTCACAGATGCATAAGCAAGAGAAAATCCAGCACAAACAGGGAAGGACTGCATATGACATTAAAAAAAAACATTAGTGGAATAACATGTCTAATTGTGATGTCCACACTTTTAAAAGTTTAGCTGACAAATCAGAAAGAGCTACAGGAATGATTTGTGATTTGGAAAACCTGTCTTTGAGTAACCCTAAAGATACTCTGTATTCTTTTTTAAAGGTTGAGGCAACTTGTTCATAGTGTGTAAGTATGTAGAAAACAAAAAAAAAAATTCTGATAGCAGACAGGTCTACAAATGTAGCAGAGAGGCATAACAAGATCCAACATGTGAGATAAAGTCAAATACATTCAAAAGTAAGGCAAAAGTAAACAGAAATAAAGTGCAAGTACTTAATTGTAAGGTTTTTAACCACTGGAATAATTTACCTGGGGATATAATGGATCAAACCTACACCTGAAGTCTTTAAATCAAAGCTAGGTATGTCTATGCCACTTCTGGTTCTGGAACTAGCCCAGGGTATTTGAGCAAGTGGCTGCCTTGCCTTGCACTGTACAGACATCTTGGGAAAAGGGGAGGAGTGAGCATGTCTTCCTATGGGTTCCAATCCACTCTCAGGATTTGGGGTGAGAAGTAGCTGCTGATTTCATTTTCTTTCCTGTGAATGTATTTGTGAATGTATTTGTGACTTATGACCAAGGTGACTAGAGCCTAGCCAAGGTGCTTTTTAAAATATCTATTCCAAATTAAACCAACTAACAAACAAAACCTGCCAGTTACTCAAAAAAGAATTACTGTTATTTCTCAGCAGCATCCAAGTACTGGTGAAATTTAAAGTTTTTGAAGTCTTAGACAAGGATGCAAGCAACAATACCTGAATTAAGGAAGGAACTAAAGAACTCCATGTACTGAAAGTGTTGGGTAAATCATTTAACTTAAGATGTTAACATTAGTTTAACTTTTATTTCTCTCTCCCTCCCTCCCTCCCTCCCTCTCTCTCTCTCTTTTCCTCCCTTTCTCCCTCTCATTCTCTCTTTCCTTGGAAAATTACGTATCATTTTACTGTGCAAGCAAAAGTACTAGGAAGGCCTATGCTGTACATAACAGTTTTGAAAATAAAAAAAAAAATACCTTTTGATTATCTTGAACTATTTAGTCCGCAAGTAGGCATTGAACTTGAGTACTGCCATTATATGTAAGATTCTTCTATCTTTGAATAGCAATTCATTTTTGGCTATGAATAATACATCTTGCTACAGTAGTGCAGTCAGATACTAGTATAATTAGATACATTTCTGAGGTCTGCCTATGGTTCATGCATCAAACACTGATCCTTCAGGCAGCCTTGTATAGGTCTATAAGCTTGGGACGTTTGAGAAATGAACACAGTCATGCTAACAGTGCCCTCACTCCAGTTACAGATGTAAGATGACAGTGACTGCTCCAAGGCATACTAATTACAAAGTATTTAGCAGTCAGTGTCTAGCATACACCTGCCAGAAGCAAGAATAAGGGAAACGTGATATCCCTATTTCTTATCTTTCAGAGAACCCAGCTGGAAGGTAACTTCTAAAGAGGCCAGTGACTATACAAAACCATATGTTATTGCAGTTCAATTATGTCCACAGATTTTTCCATTTTAATGTATATATAGCATTACAATTTAATGCTGCTTCTTCACCTTAATCAGTTGGGTATCTAAGCCAATAGGAGTATTATGGAAATATCAGGCTGCATCTAACATGCACTGCAATATATAGACAGCACATTTGTATATCTGCATGATGATTCCAATTCCAAACCCCAACAACTCTGAACTTTACAAGAAAAGTGTCTTTCTAAATCCACCTTATCTCTATCAGGTAAACAAATTGTCCTGTCAAATTTGAACACTTTCTCAAATGCTATACCATGCAAGTAAAAGCAAACATCACATGGCCAGTCAGTAACAGGGTGAGGATTTGAACCCCACTGCCTGGATTGCCCCTTCCATGCTCAATTCACTTATCTCACAGTAGCTACATCAGAGCAAGTCTAGGACAATGAGGCTGATAACAGAAGCCTCTTGTCAACCTTGTGGAAGTACAGTCTGATGCCTGAGGGAAAAGCTTGGTTTCCAAGCAGCAGCAAAGCCAAGGCCAAGAAGCCTCCTTATTGTATATGTTTTATTAGCTCTTGGGTCATGCAGGCTGGCAAAAAAACAAAAGAAACAACAGTGTTCACATACAATATTCTGACCAATCACTTATCTTTGTGCTGAATACTTAAACTGTCAGGGGAAGTTAACTTTGCAGGAAGGGTTCTACCTTAAATGTCTACAGCACATATCCAAATAAATAACAGGTGTGATTAAAACTGGAAATCACTTTCAAAAGAAAATCTGGAAAAAAACATTGGTGTAAAACAGCACTGTGGATATGCCAGATTTTTCCTTCCTTTTGTCTCAGTCTTTACCACCTTTCCCCATTTCTCATTTTGCCACTGCAAAGGAAATGAAAAATAAAAGGGAGAGTTAGGGCAAAATGAATAATCTGTTTTCCATAAAAAGTTAAAATATTGAAAATTTTGAATAAAATTTAAATTTCCCTGCTTTTCATTTAGAAAGCTGGTCTATATTAATTTATTTTCCAATTAGAAAAATAGTCATTTTCACTGAAAAAGGTTTTAATAGGAAAAGTTTAAACCAGCTGTAATATTATTAATACATTTTCCATTTTGCTTATCAGTCAGTAATAAGTAAACAATTAACTTTGGTCTTCTATATCATGCTGATTGCAAGGTGTTACTGCAGAATGTAGTTGATGCTAATATTCGGTTATTCTTTCTTGCACTAAAAGCAAATAAATGATATTTCAACTCAGGCATGAGCTTTCATGCTCCTGCCCTCCCTCTTCCTCCCAAAATCATTTTGGGTTAATTAGAAATAATTCTTTTCCTTTTTTTTCCCCTTGAAAATTAAAACAAAGTATTTGAAAATGAAAAGTGATTTGTTCTTATGTTTTACTTTATCCAATTAAGCTGAGTTTCTAAACAACATAGTATTTTTAAAAAGCTAAAATATTTTGTTTGGAAAACATTTTTCTTTGGCCAGAATGATTTCATGAATAAGATGTGAATTTACATAGTTTGAACCTGAAATGTATATTTTGGCTAATAAACTATTCACACAAAGAAATATTGTCTGGTACTAATTTTCCCCCAGCTGGAAGGAGCTTCCATGATTGTATAGTTCGGGAGATCTGTGGGATTTCCATGAGCCAAAACTTATTAAAGCAATACTCAGACACCAGTCCTTAAAGTCACAATTTCCACATACCCAGTTTTGCACAATTGTATTCACATACCACTTCCTCACTGCAGTCAGACTTCTTGATGTGCAAGTACCACGTTATAGACTTTGTCATTATGTTTATGTCTGAAGCAGGGGTGTCCAACCTTTTTGAATGTGAGGCCGGATCATGAACTTTTTATCACCCAGTGGGCTGGCGAGCCACATTCAAAGAACTCACAGGAAACGGTATCACATCACACCCCCGAAACAAAAGTACAGTGTTTACTTTTGTTTCCCGTCGCAGCACCTTGGGCCTCAGAAAATGGCTTGGAGGGCTGCATGGCGGCCCATGGGCCATATGTTGGACAAGCCTGGTCTAAAGTGAATAATTTAACTGGAGATCAGAGTTCAAGATTCATGCTCAAGGGTAGTTTTGAGGAACAGGATGTGTACACTGCACAACAGGAAGGACAGGGAGTTTGTCAGGGGTATAAAATAGCAGAACTCAGGTGTGCCACATTTTAAAAGGTGCCAGTCAAACTTTGGAGTTTTGAGCACTTTTGAAATCTGTCTAGAGAATGTAGGTGCCTGCACTGGAGATGAGCTTCTTTGAAAAATCTGAGCCAGTTGTGACTGCTAAGCACTTTAGAAAACCTTGGCCATTAATTTAATGATGTGTGGCTAGTAAGGCCTATGAAATAAAAATGGCCAGGACTGTAATATTGGCTTAGCTGGTGGTTTCTTTGATTTTTACTCAAGTGCTAGGAAATGCCACTTGAACTACCCTCCATGTAAGTTAACCACAATTTTTTTCTGCGGGACTCTAGCACATCTGCAGCAGGAGAAGTGGACTTGCTAGCAAGCGTATTCTCCATGAGAACTCCTCCTCTTAGAATGCACTCGTATCTTTCTATCCTTTACCAGTGAAAGCCCAAGTATCCCCAAGTTCAGGACACACTGAAATGACCATATTTTCAGGATAGCTAATGAAGAAGTCAGTACAGTTTGGGGTGATATATAAGGCAAGCAAGGAACCTACTTTTTGGTTTTTCCTGCGCTCCCTGGTTGTTTATCTGTACTATATGTTCAAGTGTTCCTTTTTTGATTTAGTGTATTTCTTTTCAGTGTTTGGCAGAGATTCCTAAAGTGTTCAGACAGGCACTTTCTGCTTTACAAATCTCAACATTAAATATCTTAAAAACTCCAATCCAAAAGGTTTGGCTATCTGTATTTTGGTAAATTTGTTATGCATCAGCAGATTGTATTATTACATTTCCTTGCATTTCTGGACATTAATATATGTAACTAAATTTTATCTTTTTGTATGCAGAAAGCTTAAGTAAAGTCTTGTGCCTCTGTGTTACTTATTAGGGGAAAAATAGTGAACTGATATTATTTGATGGATGGACATAAAGAAAGATGTCAAACTGCCATTAATATGCATGAATAGAATTCTTCTCAAAGGTCTGAGCCATCATAGTCTATCATTTGTTGAAAGAGGAGAGAGCTAAAATAACTCTTTGGATGATACTGGTATTGATTGTATAATGTGAATTTGTAATACATGGAAATAAAACTTTAACTTTCGTTGGAAATCAGTGGGTACTTAGCTTGCATTTAGAATGAAGAACTGATAAAGTAGAAACAAAGCGTGTACACCCTGTATTACAAACTGAAGATGAGTTGTTCAGGGAAATAAAACATTCACAAATGAGGACCTTCCTCCATACATCTCTTTAACTGCTAATTCAAATGTGATATTTCAAGTGAAATTTCACTTTATGGAAGGTGTTTCTGAAAACACTGAACTTGCCATAGCCATACACCAAATTTTTCATATCAGTTTACCTGAAGTTTCAGAGATTCTAAAATTGTATGGAAACACAATATATAGGACATGCTTTTGATGCTATTTTTAATGAGCGTGGTACTGTGCACAGAAGACACACTAAATAATGAGCTCTAGTCTAAGTCCAGTCTGGTTATTTATGCCATTTCTCAAACTAAATATTTTATAGGTGAAAGTATTGTTGGGCCCCAAACATTGAAACTTTAACTAGGAAGCATACGTCTACAGTCATGCCTTGAAATCTCTAGTTGGACTGGAATTTCCAAGACTATAAACAGGAAAACAAGAAATAAAATTGAGAGATATAAAATGAATACCACGTAGTCCAGAAAGCAGACACTATTTTCAGTTTAGCAGCAAAACAAAGTCATAAGATCTATCCAGGATACACAAAGATTTCCAAAATTCCTAAATAAGTATTTATTTGCATGCATGTGTATACATATGTGTGTGTGTGTGTGTATAATTTAATTTAGTGTGTGTGTGTGTGTGTGTGTGTGTGTGTACATATATGCATATCTGTATTATTATGGGTAGTACAATTTCCAGCCAAAATAACTTGGGGTAAATTAACATACCCTCTATTTTAAACAGAATAGGGAAATATATTTTATTGGCATTTGTGATGATGGTATCCCAAATGGATTTCTATAAATAATAGCAGCCAACTCAAAAGGCTGCCTCCTATCTAAGGATGTTCTTAAGTGAGTAGATGTGAAGTTCTAATGAAATAAAACACAACTGGAGAAAGTGAGCTCTATAAATGATAAATGATGTTAATCTAACATTGGAAGTTTAGAAAAAAGGAGAAGGAATAAACAAGATGAAGGTGTCCCTTTTACATGTGCTCAGCACTTCTTTTAAATATTAAAGGATATACGGGGCAAACTGTTGTTGTATCCATGTAATTAAGACTCTATAGCTACATCACATGCTAGTGTAATTCAGATTACACACAGCAAAAAAGAAAAAGAGATTAGGGATTTGAAAACATGCTCAGAAACACAGCAGTAAAGTGAAAGCAGAACATTAGCGGTAATATCTATATGGATGATTACTGGATGTTTACTTACAAAAAAAAAGTCAAGATGCCTAAGGAGTCAATTAAGTGCTTTGGTTGGTTATGGACAGTAACAATTTAAGACTTATGAAAATGTTAATACAGGTGCTAAAATTAATTTTCTTAATTGCTAGAATAATCAATAACTAATTTTCATTCTAAACTAGAGGCCTTCATGTGTCTTAAATAACCCAAGAGAAGATCACTTACATCTCAATAACAATTCCTAACAATGTCATGTCATTAAAATCTGAACTAGATCTCAATAATGTAGGTTAGTGACCAGTAAGGGACTTATTACCTGGGTCAAGTCCTCTGGGGCTGAAGTGGGCCAACTGATGAAAACACTGCTTGTGTGGATACTTCAAAAATTATGCATGTCCTCCCTTAGGAATTATCTCAGTATTTGGAGAGATGTCATTTTCTACATGTATTTATATATGCTAGTCCTACTTCAAGAGCTTGCAGGAGATTCACTATATTAAGGTCAACCCAAGCATAACAAAAATATAGCTTAATAGAGACCTTATAAAACCTGCAAGAATGTATTTATGGTATGGCTGCTTTCATTAAAAATGTTTCTATGGTAATTAGTAGAACTGGGAAGCAAAGGTATATTAGCCTTATGTACTAGCTGGAAATAGAGAGAGCCATAACTATTTTAAGATGCATTTTTAACAATGCTTTTGTGATACCAACACACTTGCTGATGATATTGAAATTTTTATGTTAATTAAACAACCCCTTACCACTCAGTACATTTCAGATATATACACTTTGTAATTACCTCCATTATTGAAATAGCTAGTTTGATTTATCCTTGCCACAGTAACATTCTAGCTTCTGTTATTTTTGTCTTTAGAAAAACATAGGTCCCAGTGAGGGAATATAAAACTATTACTGTAAATTAAATATTAAAGCTAACTTATTTTTGCATAAGAACACTGTCAAATAATGGTGATAACTGTTCCTGTGATAAGAACTTTTTTTGCTTTTTTGGGGAGAGTACAAATTAAAATCTAATTTTCAGTTCTTTTTTTATTTCATATGGTTAGTGTGTATAATTTTACAAATTTCATATGGTTAGTGTGTATAGTTTTACTGATGGTAGTAGCTTAAGAGGGAGCTATTATAGTCTTAGTTTAGCGATTAAGAAATACAACATTTGTTGAAGAGCTAGGCCTTTTAGTCTACAATGGATTATCACTTGATCCTTCCTTAAGCATTTTTATACAGGAGTGCATTATCCTTGGAGCCACCCTGGGCTCCATGCCTCATTAACCTGGGTGTTAGATAAATCAAAGGCAGCCTCAGAGACAAAGATAAGCAAACTGCAGGCCAGCAAGACGATGATGTATGGATCCAGGAGGCTAATAGGAAAGTATTGACAGGAAAATGGTGTGCTTATCCTGCAATCACTGCATATTGCAATGAGAGCTCCCAAAAGCAGATGGGATACACTTTAGGGAATGCATGAGTATGAGACTGTTAGGCAGAAATGGATCCTTACATCTTAAATTCTAACAAGAACTTTGTTTCTTTGCAGCAGCACTTCAAGCACAGCAGAATGGTTAATACCCAGGCAACAGCAAACTCCAAAAATGAATTCATTTTAGAGATAAACATTTTTTATTATTTTAAGAGTACAAAATAAAAAGCAGTGCTGAAATCTGCATATGTCAAATATTTTTGCAGAGAGAACAACATCTGTGTGTACCTGGAAAGAAAAGAAAAGCATTTCACAATGAGACTACACAGTGAAAGCCTTATGTTAGAAATAAGGCTACTGTTAATACTCTGTTAATGGAGAAACTGTGATTGACAAAAATACTGTGGAACCTGGGCTCTTTATTATTCATTCCATCCAGGAAGAATGCACACCAACTGCAGAGAGCAAAGGAGACGCAGTTTCCCTACTCTCTGTTGTGGTGCCCAGGGACACAACAGTCCCCAGCTGCTGAGAAACAGCAATTAGAGAAAGTTCTGCCTTGTCCCAGACTGGAACAGGCACATCAAGTTTTGTGGAAATGCAGCAAGCTTAACACGGCTGGCACAGATTTCTGTGGTGGTAGTTCAATCCAGGGTATATTTACACGTGCAATTTATGCCATTTTAAATTTACTATGCAGTAAATTACTACTCAGTAAGTGGGAATAGGCCAGCATCTACATGTGCAAGTGACCAGTTACTGCGCAGTAAGTTATCAGGCATAAATGTGATACCTGCATGATGCAGGTATCAAATTTATGCTCAAGTTGGTATAAATTGCCATATCTACTGCACAGGATAGGTGTGCATGTGTAGATGCATCCCCACATACTGCACAGTAATGTTGGTTACTGCTCAGTAAATTTGCATGTGTAGATGTGCCCACAGACAAGGAAAATGATGGACTACAGAGGATAATGCTCTCTCAAACCTCTACTGAGCATGTACGAATTGCAATTTTCACCAGCATTTCATTCAGACATATCTGGATGGTAGTTCCACAGGGAAGGCAAAAGGCACATTAATGACCCCAAGGAAGCCTCCCTACCAAATTGCCAGTCACTGCTCCAAAGCATGCAGGCACTAGAGCTTATTAACAAAAGAGTTGCAGGAATTTTATTGTTAGCAAAATCATAAGTTTTTCCTAAACTTGTTCTCATAAATAGCTAAATAAATTTTTGTTGATCTTTCCCCCAAAGAATAAACTCAAACAGAAAACTAGCAGAGAAAATTTTAGCTCAAATGGCTAAAATTAAGTAAAGTTATAGGTAAATGAAAAGAAAATGTTGCAAGGGAAAGCGGTAGGCAATTTAACAATAGGTGTTGCTGCAAGCTCTGCTTTTAATTAACATACTGCTATGCTTTGAAAGAGTTTTATAGCTTTTAAAAGGCTTTTTTTCCACCTAATTCCTCTGAATCAATGACTGAAGCAGATATGAGTGGGAATTAGCTCTGATGCCTAATGGACAAAAGGCTTATTTTAAAAAGTCTCTCAATATTTGTCAGCATTCAAATTTAAAAAAAGAAAACCGACTTGGCTACTTTTTGTTTCCTCTCCTCCACCACCTGTTTTAACTCCATGGTTTAGTGGCAAAAACAAAAACAAAACAAAAAAAGCAATTTTTCTCTCATCAGTGTTTTAAAGGATCATTGGAAAAGTAGCAAAAATTTTAGCAGGCTCTCTTGCAACAGATGCCTCTAATGATGTCAGAAGATCTGTAAGTTATAGGAGTCAATGTCCTTTTCTTCAGTTATGGCCAACCCTTTAGAGAGTTTTCCTGCCTGTCCATCCCAACCCACAGGATGGATGACTACTGGATGGCTGATTGGCTCATGGCAATTATCAAGCACTGACAGTTTGGGAATTTACCTCCAAACACTCCATAAAGTTCTTTACTGTTTTGGTTTTGATGTAAACACCAAGCCTTCTACATTAATATGTGTTCTTTCTTACTGTAGTGCTCTAAGTTTAAATTTATCCGATTGCATGCCACAATATGCTGTGTAATGCCTTGTTTGAAGCTCTGGCACTATCTGGCAGAATAAATGCTATGAATGTATGGAGTTAAAGAAAGTCATTTATAGCCGTTTATGGCCAAATTTCTATGGGTGCTAAAGCACGCAACAAATTTCCATTGATCTTAGTGGAAGATTTTGGATGCTGATAAAACTGAAAGCTTAACCAGTTCATCTCAATGTCTAAATGGAAGCTGAACTCTTTCAAAAACCTGGCCACAATTACAGATGCTGGCTGAGCACTTTTTAAAAGCTAGCTGTTCAACTTTGCATTAAAAATAAGTAATATTTCATAATGGAGGCCTGGTTTAAAAAGGAGAGATGACACTGTTAGAAGTGGGATTTTTCTGGCATATAATCAATGATATATGTTTTTTCCTATCTCAAGGGAGAAACGTGTATGATTTATTTAAGTTATTATCAGTAATCCATTCAGGAGCTAAATTGGCCATCAAATTTAGCTGAGAAGTTAAACAGAGACTCATTTCAACACATATGCTTCATGTTTTAATGCAGAATATTTTAAGTTAGTAGGACTTTTCTATTAGCAAGAGCAACACCAGCCAATCTGCTTTCAAAAGGAGATATTTAATAAACTAAACCATCCATGTACAGCTTTATTTCCCCACTCACCCAGCAGGAGTAATGTTTCTGACAGACTAATAAAACACCATTAATTTTTTCATTATCATCTGTCATAGCAAAAGGCTGGCAAGTACATTTTGAGCTTAAACTATTAACATTGCAATTTTGCAAGGCTGAACTAAAACCTTTTTTTTCTTATCTAGGCATAGCAACAATTACCCAATACTAACAATACTTGTCTGCAATTTTTAATATTTTACCTTAAAAATACCTTAAAACTCTTGGCCAAATGCAAATGTGTTCCCTTAAAAATACACTTCTTGATTTGGATTTGTTTTTGCTGCTTTATCTGGACTCCTGCATTAACCCAGGGAACAGCTTGATTAATGCACATTCTAACTCGTACAAGGAACACTTGCAGTCAAGTAGTTATTCAGTAAAGCTATTGGTGCCCCGTTCACTCACTGGTGGTCCCTGTACCTTTAACAGCTTTCTCTTTATCTGTCTGCCCCTGCGGCCCACAGCTGTGCCTCCTGATGGCCTGATGGACTGGCTCTTGTACCCTGGGACCTAAGCAGGGTGCATCCATTACTCATTTGTGACAATAACCAATCAAGTAAGATGTAGAACTCAATTCTAGCAGAAAGACCTATAATGTTGGAGTCAGGAGGTTATCGCTGTGGGACTTGCACCTTGCTCCTTACCCCTCTTATCGAGAGCTTTACAGCCTCTGCTGGAGCAGCATCTTGTAAAGCTGAGGGCTGCAGATTTGGGGCCCAGATTAGCATACATCTTCCTAAATAGGACCACATCTAATTAAAAAAAGTAAATGTTAAATAAAATTTTTACTGGCTCACAGGAAACCTTAGGGAAACAGTAGGCATAAGGCATTTTTTTATCAACAGAAAGAGATGGGAAACAGTTGCATTTAAATATTAGAGCTCTAGCAGCTGCCTCATGCTATTTTTTGATCCTGTCAATCCGACATATTCTAGGGCAATGGAATTTTAGAGATGGGGCTAGGCACAACCCTCCATCAATGGGCACAGCTCCCATTGACACAAGTCTGAGCTTTGTACACAAACTGAGGGCAATACCTGTTCTTCACTCTTGAAAAATGACCAGTGGTATCAGTAATGACAAAGTACACATTTGATGGCCATTTATTCACATTTCAGTGAGTTGGACAAGACTGTGTCTTATATAAAAAGGTGAGCAGGTAATACTGAATCTGATAGGAGATCATTACCAGATTGGCTATTTAAGAACTACTATATCATCTGAATTGATGGCATATATAGTGTTTTCCAAAAACCATGATCAAAGTGACCTCCAGTTAGAATTTCCATGTAATTTTAAACAAGACAGATAGAAACATTTACCATTTAGACTTTTTTAAATTATGGTTTCAAATTATACTTGAGTTCACTTAATCAGTTCATGTAAGTGAGAGACTGGGATCCTGACTGAAAATAAAATGTAGAAAAAAGCAAAAAATAGCTTAATCAAAAATAGAAAAGCTTTAAGTCATGCTACTAATTATCACATAACTACAGGTAGACTACAGTAGCATGTACAAAAGCAGAATACTGTATATTAATTTACCTGTATTACTGAGAAAAAATAATTTATTTTGATTCAAAACACTGCAGATGAATTCAATATTCTGCTACCTTTTGCCGTTTCCTCAGGGCTTCCCTTTTTCAGATCTTAAAATGTTAGCTGCTGAAATAAATGTAACCATTTTAACCACAGAGTAATTAGCCTTAAACTGCTAACCATTCTTCATGCATCTTTCTTCACTTTTTATTCGTTTTCATGTAAAAATATATTTTATGAGATATATGGATTATGTTTTAGCATATTTTTAATTACAAGTTTTTTTCTCTTTGGTGTTATTAACCTTTTTCAGCCTTTAATGATCTGGTACTTCAGTATTAAAGCTGCAAAACATAATCTTTAAATTGAGCCTACCAATACACTCACTGGATAAACTGTCTTTATACGTATGTCCGAAATCAACCAGTGCAAATCTCATTTACAATAATTGGAGTTACAGAACAGATCTCTCCAATAGTCTCTGCCCATCCAAAACCCTGTGCCACACTTGCCTCATTTGGACCAAGGGGAATACATTGTTTATTGCTCTACAACTGAGATTTCCTTGCAGGAACTTCAAGGTTGAAACTATTATTGTGCTTTATACTGTGCTTTAGTACCAGGAAATGAGGGAATATAGTCAACTAGGAACAGCAGAAGTCTAGGTAGGTAGAACACTTGAACAACACCAAAAAAAGTGGGATGAGACTGATTCTCATCTCAAGCACTTCATAAGCAACCCAACACCCTATCCACCTGGGCACGAGCTCCCCCACAATTTATGGATTAAACTAAACAGGATTTACTTGGGATTTGGACATTTTAATGCCACACTGTAAGACTAGCTTAAAGGACAGTCCAATATGTGAGCACGGTGATGCACCACAGACTGCTGACCACCTGCTCACCTGTGCAACACAACCAGGATGAGGACTTAGCAAATGTCAATGATAAAGCAGTAGTGTGGCTCCACGACATTAATGACATGTAGGGGCAGAAATGAAGTCTACAAGAGAAGAAGCAAAAGTCTGGAAATGTATTCCTAATTGTCTCAGAATCATGGTTTACCCTAACTCTGCCATGCCTCAATTTATACCTACATAAACTAGATATACTGTCACTCACAGGATTCCATGCCAGTTAATATTAAGTTGTAAAGTATTTTGCACATGTGGACAAAGTTCTAGGGAAGGAGAGAGGCAGGGATTGGTCAAAGGAGGTCAATATTAAGGAGTAAAGTTGGATATTTTGTGGTCAGGGGCTCATTTAGAGCAGTGATTCTCAACCAGGATGCCACAGAAGCCATAGTGTTAAATGATCTGACCTGCTGAGTTCTTTGAAACAGAAGGATTGCTCTGATTTTTCTGTAGTAAAAAATGACTGAAACTAAGAGCTGGCATTTTCTGAGGGGTGCCTTGGGTTTAAAAAGGTTGAGAAGCACTGGTTTAAGAAGAGGAAGTGGTATGGGGGAGTACAGCTTCTCCTGATCTTGAATAAACTTACTTTCTCCTCTCTGACTAAGGCACAAAAGATTTGTCGTGATATCTGGAATGGGAGTAGCAAGAAAAGGTAAAGCTGGGCTGAGTCCTTCGAGGCTTCCAGCATTTCTGCCTGCTGCTTGGGTACATGGATTACTTCTGAGTGATTTTCTCTGGTCTCTCCAGTTACTCAGACACCATTGGGCTCTGACAGATGTGCCCCACTGAAACTCATAGCACTTTGCAGGAAGCACCACGAGTACCACATTTCCTCCCTGACCCAGCAGACATTTGGTGTTGGGTCCGGGAGATGACTGGGGGATCAAGCTCCAGTTTAGAGTGGCTGTGTGTCTGTAGCCTCTCTCCCCTAGCCCTGCCTGCCCACCCCCTGTCCTCCCAGGGCTGTCTTCAGAATAGGAGTACCAGGGTGGGGCTGGGCTGTATCAGCTCAGCCCTGCTCCTGGTGCATGCTGACAGAAGTTAATGAAGGAGCCTCTTAACCTGTACCCTCATGTAATATAACCAGAGAAACTACCCTGCCTTCCTACCATGACAGGGTGAGTGAACACCTCATTCTGCACTTGCACTTGACTTTGGGATTTCTGTTGACAACCAAAAAATAAATGAGTCTTTTCCTCTTACCCTGACCTGTTTAAAAATAGTGTTTATATCCAAAAACATTTGTTATAAACAGGGATCCAGGTTTTCCATTTGCCACAGAAAAACATGGTAAAACCTGGATTTTCTCATTTTAAGGAGAAAATCTCAGATTTTCTCCTTTAAAAGAAAAAACGTGGAGACCGGTGGGTTTCTCCTTGCAGGCTGGCAGAGTTCCAGCCTGCAAGGGGTTGAGGGGAGCAGAGGGTACTTTGTGCATGTGCAAACGTACACACACATGGACGCCAGGCAGCCTGGAGAACAGCTCTTGCAGGTAAGTCTGGTGGGAGGGACAAGGGGTAGGGAGTGGGACATGGCCACAGTTGGCTCATCTGGGGGCAAGGAAGCCCTGGCTCCCTGCTTCTACGCACACTTCTGGGGGAATGTGGGGGGACACCATGCCCCGAGATTTGTGTGCAGAGCAGATGCAGGCTGCCCGTTCCAGGTTTGGATTCCCCACCCTGCTGTCCTCCTCCAGGGCCTGGGTGTCCCAATGAGTGAGACCAGCACGGGAGGGCAAAGAGGGGCAGGGAAGCTCGGTGCCATCACCACATGCCCCACACCATCATGGCAAGGTGCCCCCTGCTCAATTGGCAGTACAGGGGGTGGTGGTGCAGAGTTGTGCCCCTCACTGCTGCTGGGTGGGCAGGGGGTGCCTCACCATGGTGGTGCAAAGCTCTCAGTGGCAGCAACAAGCCTCCCTACTGAGTCCTCCTCCCTGCTGCACTGAGTCCCACCTGCTGGGCTGCAGAGGCCCTGGGGGAAGGCAGCAGGGTGGGGAGCCTGAGACTGCAGCAGGCAGCCCACATCTGCCCCCACATAGGCTCTGCTCTGGCCCTGCTGCCCATGGGGGAGGAGGAGCTGGGCTCCCAGCTCTGCGCTCCACTCTACTGCAGTGGGGTTTGGGTGCTGCTGTGGGGGGGCAGAGGGCTATGGACCTGGGTCCATGGCCCATAGCTCTGACAGCTGGGAGCCCCCTCTGGAAGGGCTGGGTGGGCAGGGGCCTATGAGTGGGGAGTGAGGGGCACCAGAAGGACCCAGGGGGCTGTGGTTCCAGAGTGACAGACACAAGCAGGGGTTGGGCTGGGGGGCTGTGTATGAGGATTGAGGGACACTAACAGGTCTGAGGAGCTGTGGGTTGGGAGTGAGGGGCAATGGTATGGGCAGGGCACAAAACTCACACAGCTGAGTGTAATCCCAATTCAGCAGAAAAACACAAATGTAACTAAGAGCAGTATTTGGCCACTTATCTAAAAAAGCTTGATTTCCATCTTTTTAATAAATACCTATGCTAATACTCAGTGTTACTTAGGGGGAAATAGCTCAAAGTATCATGTAGTTCACACACATTTAAGAACTTTAACTATAATAATAATGTGCTTTTGTGAATTATATTACAACCATTTAACATAAGATGAATGTGCAATAATGCCTCTAAAGCTGTTTTTAGGTCAGCTGTAGATTTTCATTAGGTAAGCATATGAATAGCAATTTAGTGATGAGGCAAACAAGTTCAGAGCCATGTGCTTAGAGCCAGGAAGACTGCTTCAGTTTTCTAATGTGATTTATAATATGTAATTTGAATAGTAATACAAATAATTTTATATCACTCTGTTTTGCATCATATTTGCAATACATCATCTTTTTTACAATCATTAACCACAATCTGAAAATACAAGCTATCAAAAAATGATGAACCTGATTCTAAACTGAAGTTTTTTTTTCATTTAATTCAACAGCATTATACCATTATAAAGGCAGAATAACTGAGTTCTGGCCCTTTTATTGGCTTATAATAAAAACCTATAGGCATGCAATCTCTAATATGTTTAACCATATAAATACTCATTCTTCCTTTCAGGATTCTAAAAATGTCATAATAATTGACATTATGTTCCCATGCTAGAGAAAAGGAGGCGAAACTGAGTCACAGGTTAAGAGGCAGGTCACAGAGTCAGAAGTACCCGATACTATAAATACTAGACAAAAACTTAATATTTCATTGTGTATTAGGATCTTGAAAAGAATAGCCCATTTTATTAAACATACAAATATCTATCTATCTATCTACATATACACACACACACACACACACACACATATATACGCATATATAACTTTTCCCAAAAGAACTGGGCTAAACTTTAATTTTACATGCTCCATCAAGGAAAAATCATCATATAGCTCTATGGCCACTGGAGCAGCATAGAGGATATTACGTCTGTGCGAATAGGAAGCTATTCAATTCAGATTCAGATTCAGCTGATTCAGATGCCAGAGATTCAATTCAGAGATCCAAATCGTTTTCCCAATTCGATTCGGCTGAATCGCTTCGGAAGATTCGGAGCCAATTTGGAGCCGATTCAGAGATTCAGCCATACAATATAATGGGGAATCAATGAAATATGTATAACTTTGCTGGTTTTTGGCTGATTCAGGTGAAACTTGCTGAAATGGTATTTTCTACTGTGCCCATGATGCCTGCCAAGTTTCAAGGTGATAGATGGTTGGGTTTCTGGGAAACTGCACCTCAAATTCCTGAAAGCAAAACTCATGTCACATGTGTGTGTTAAGCCACAGTGGGGTGAAAACTGCAGGGATGGTAGCTCAAACTGCTGAGAAGCAAAACTCATGACATAAGTGACACTGTGTGTGTGTGAAGGTGCAGCAGGGTGAAAACTGTAGAGATGGTAGCCCCTACTGAGGCCATGAAGCCTGAAAGCTTTCAAGGACAGAGGTGCAGGGGTTTCTGAGAAACTACATCTCTGCACTTCTATCTGTGCTGCTACATCCCCCTTCTCCCCCCCAGCCTGTCCCTCACCCCTTAGCACTTCCATTTCCATTTTCACTGACTGGCTTTCTTGCCTGCATTGCGTGCCAGGCCAGTCTCTGGCTTCTTTACTATTCCTTCCACCCAGGACCAGGAGACACACCAACTGCACATACTTCCTCAGCCTGACAAAAGGGTTTTTCAACCTGAAAGCTTCCTAAGATATATTTCTCTAACTATTTTGGCTTTTTTCATAATAAACATATAAATACAAAAACACAAGATGAGCCATAACACACACCACGAGTAACATATATCCGACACAACATCTTTACTTTTTGCTGTCAATTCCTTTATAAAAAGAAAGGCTGTGTGACAGTTCTGTTTGGCTACCTTAGATGCTGCTGGTGTTGAGCCAGCTAAGTTATTTTGACCTGCCGTCATTTACAGTGGTGGACTTGGACAAGGCTGTAGGGGAGAAGGAGACCTCATGGGGGCACACTGCCATGTTGTGCAGAGGCCTCAGCACCAAGAAGGGCGCACCTGAACACACACACAGTCCCACAAGCACCCATGTCATGAGTTTTACCTGCCTGCGGCCAGAGGTGCAGGGCCCCAGAACCCAGACTCCCCCTGAACCTATCTCCTTAACAGCTTGCAGGATTTGTTGGCCACAGCAGGCCCTAGCAGGCCTGTAGTTTTCACTCCCCTGTGCCTTAACACATACAGTGTCACCTATGTCATGAGTTTTGTTTGTCAGCAGTTTGAGGTGCAGTTTCCTAGAAACGCCTGCACCTATCACTTTGAAACTTGTCAGGATTTGTGGCCTCAGCAAGAGCTACCATCCCTGCAGTTTTCACCCCACTGTGGCTTAACACACACACTTGACATGAGTTTTGCTTTCAGGACTTTGAGGTACAGTTTCCCAGAAACCCCACCACCTATCACCTTGAAACTTGGCAGGCTCCATACTCATGCTGATAGTAGAGGCTATCATCCCTGTAAGCTTCATCCAAGTAAGCCAAAAAACAACAAAGTTATAAATATTTCATTGATTCTCCATTATACCCTATGGCCGAATCTCCGAATAGCTGAATCTTTTCCGAATAATTTCTGAATCAATTTGGAAGCTCTGAATCAATTCAGAAAGCCTAAATCTTATAGCAATTCGATTCAGATTCATAGACTCAGCCTCTGAATCATCCGAATCATCTCTGAATCCAAATTGTGATCTGAAGCTTTGCACAGCCCTAGAGAATATACTGTGACTTAAAGTTATAACTCTTCCTTTGTTCCATCTCTGCTGTAAAGGTGAAGTTACACATTATGCTTTGACTAGTCTAAGGACATGTAAAACATGAGCATCCACCTGTCAAAGCTTGTAAATGAATTAATGGACCTGGAGCAGTGGGGAAAGCAGGTTTTCCCCAACACAACCTGCCCTGCAGGACTGGCTGATCAAAGAAGCACTTTTCCTCACTGTCCCAACTCCACAGTGCAGGTCTGGGGCAGTGGAGAAAGCACTCCACTAATAGGCTCTGCCACTTTATTGCAGTAGACATCTATTTGTTGCACCACTAATTTCCCTGTCATGTGGCACAACAAAGAGTGTGAATGTCAGCATTTGTGCCACTTTAAACATTTTTAAGGAAGCACAAATGAGACTTCAGATGATGTCTGTTTCCACCCTAAGCTACTGCTTTGTTTTTCAAAGAGCAACTTACTGGGTGTGTCTTCATGCACACCCAACTGCACAGTAACCACTGGTACAGCACAGTCCCAGTGTTGCACAGGTCATTTTCAACCCTATTGTATAATAGCAACAAGCAGTTGAGCAGTAGCTCATTGCTACTGTGCAGTAGTGGTGGTGTCACAGTTCATGCCCACAGACGCTATGTTACCATAGCTTGTCACTACAGCAACATAGTGTCTTGTGTAGACATGCCTAGTTTTGACTATGTGCTTGGCCACCTACTCTGAAGAGTGAGTGAAAAGGCCTAATCAAAGGTCTTAGCTTGGCCGATAAAATTCCTATCGATTTCAAAGGAAGAAGCATTTGACTAACCCTGGGCAATTCTGGCCTAAACATTTTAAGTTTATAGCCCTTAACATTTTTTAAAAGTCTAATAGAGTAGATATCTAATTAAGATCAACACAAAAGCAACTTTTAATTCCTCAGGGTGGGGGGGCTGAGTGGAGGCCTGTCTGATTTCATTCTCATTTGAAATAATAAGAAACATGGATTATTACCTTCACTTCTTTAACGTGAGTCAGGTGCCTGCAAGAAATGAGTCTTTGCATCATTTTAGTATTCTAAGGAACTCAGCCAGGCCTATATGAATTGTAAACAATCCTACATGTAACGACTAGGATGCTCTTATGTTCTGATGGACAATTTTCAAGAAAGAAAAGACTCTTAGATTCATAGACGTTTGGGTTGGAAGGGATCTCAGCAGATCATGGAGTCCAACGCCCTGCCCTGGGCAGGAAAAAATAACTGCTTAAATAACTGCTCCTTGTAAGTGTCTAAAGATATGGAACATATGAATTCAAAGATCGGGATTTAAAACATACATCCTTCTTCAAATGATTTGATGGCAACAAAACCTTCCATAACTCTGGACATGTGGCAGTTTTTCATATAAAAATTTGAGAGAAAAAAACTTCACTGAAAAGCTGAATGGCTTTTCAGGCAAGATAGCATCAGAGAGCAAAAGGGACTAAGCACATACACAGAGGCAGCTCCTAAAAGCTGAGGTTGAACTCTGGTGCTACAGAAGAGAAGAAAATACAGGAGCAGTCAAAAAAGTATGTACGTAGCAAGTCCTCTGTCACAAGACTAAGTGGGTGCTCAGATGTAAGTAAGTGTCAGCCTCCACATTTTTTTCTGATTTTTCTATTGTAGTTTAAAATATTTTTTTAAATGTATTCCCTTTCTCAATTTTCTCCTAGAAAGGAAATTCCTTTCCCACCTTTGCTTTTTCCGGTAGACCAGTGGTTCCCAATCTTTTTTGCCGTGACCCGCTGCTGGGAGTGGACTGCGGCAGCAACGGCCCAGGGGCAGGGGCGAGGGAGCTCCCAGCATGCAGCGCAGCTCATCATTTGTGTGTGGCGCCACCAGCATTGCCCCCGCAACCCTCGTTTGGGTCATGACCTGAGGTTGGGAACTGCTGCTGTAGGCCAATATGGCTATAATCTTGATACCAGACACATGGAAGATATCAAATCTCAGCCATTTTTTTTACGAAATCTTCATAACTTTCCAAGGAGGAAGCAACTTGGACCACCTGAAATCTGAGATACTACTCCTGCCTTTGTTTGAGGTAATTTGCATCTTCACAGAGCCTCATGGCAAAGCTCAGAGATACCTCACAAGATAAGAAATTCTTGCCCAGAGGAGCATCCCATCTATTTATTCCTCTGTGAAATGTGAAACACCATAACCAGAAGGAAATATGAATAGATCCTGCTTACCAACAAACAACTTTGAGGTAAACAAACTATTCCAACTTTTTTCTGAGCTTAATCTGCATATAAAATGAACTTTCCAAACTTTTTTTACCACCTTCAATTTTCCTATGAAATAGGAACTTTCATTTCTACCCAAGAGAACTTTTATAATCTTTTCTCCGATGCCTGATGAAATGTGTGTGCGCCTGAAAGCTTTCAATTAAAGATTTTTTTTGCAAAAATCTAGTTGGTCTAGTAAAAGACATCACCTCTACCACAAGTCCTGATTGCTTTTCCCACTTTCCCAGTTTCTCAGGTGCAAATCAGTTTTTAGCTTGCTGTGCACCATGAAACACATTTACGTCTGCTTTTTTATATGGAAATTTACAGGGATTTGGTTCACCAAAAGTTTGATGCTGGATGAACAAATCACTACATAATAATATGTGCCTTCACTGTGTTCTCTTCTCACTGTGCTGCCTGCCAATGGTGCTCTTTCTCCTTTCCTTCCAGGCAATTTAGAGTTTATGTCACTTGTAACAGAGATGAAGCTGCCTTGGCATTCAGAGAAATGGAAAGCTAGCAGCAGGCCCACAGGAAGAATTCAGAATACTTGCCATATACTATCTACCACATACAGCAAGCAGGGAAATTTTTCAACATTTTTCAGAGCCACTACGAGCCTGCAACCTACGGAGAAACAGTAGTTCAATGAATCTTGAACATCATTCAGAGGTTTAATGGAGCAATGTTAATTTGTATGTCATTCACAAGTAAATTGAACTTCCCTCCACTTTCAATTCATGTCTTTCTGAGTTTTATTATAACATTTTCCTTATTAAGTTAACTACTAGAATATTTGTTTTAATAAGTATCCCCATGCCCAGCACCATTGTGTTTACTGAACAATCACAATATCTCTTCCATAGGGCTTTTTCACATGACTGGAGCTTGCAGGGTGTGTTCAATAAAACCTTCAACCATGTGCAACTCATTTGGTTTTGCTTACACAGGTACCAAGACAAAACCCAGAACAAGTCTGTCAGAAGTTTTCCTAATATTCATAGACCCTTCATTTTCCCCTGACTCTAACTTTTCAGTGCACTTAGGCTGATTTTTGGGTCTTGGATCAAAACTGCTCAATTTCTACCATGTTGCAGCAAATTAGATGCAACAGTGGTTGAGTGAAAAGAACATGGATGTAAATGCAAGTGAAACAGAGGTTTGAAAGTGAACTCTCCCTGAGTGTGGTATGTGCAGATAGAATCATTTCACCTTTCAATACACAGCTACGAAGTAGAGACTCTTACCTCTCAGGTGCTTAATTTTGGATTAAGCTGTTTTGTGTAGCTATCTAGGTTGACAACCTTCTTAAGCAAATTCAGGACTTGAGACCCTGCAAAGCTTTTAACATATGCATAGTTCCACTGGAATCAAAGGATTATACTTGTATTCACAAGTATAATCCTGCTGCTAAGTAAAAAAACTCCACAGCAGTACATGTGTAGACACTGGAGGGGCTGACTAGGGCATGAGGGTGCTTCAGTGTGTGGTTACCTGTTAGCTAGCCCTGTGCTGAAGCTCCTTCATGCTCTGGGCAGCACCTCCACAGCATATTGAGCTGGAGAGAGCAGCTCTGAACTAACAGGTTGACTCTGGAGCCTCCTGCCAGCTAGGGCTGCTTCAACCTGGCTCCACATACTGTACATGAATAAATTCTGAAGTTTACTGCTCTAGAGTTAATTGCTCCTGGGTGAATATTCAAACAGCATGCCTGGGAGCAATAAACTCTGAAGCAATAAGCTCCGGAGTTTATTCATGTGCAGTAATAGCACATATAGACATGCCCAGGCACTACAGGGCTGTAGCTATCATCCATCTCTACAAATCATGTGATCTCATGTAAATCTCTGCTTTCATTTTCTTTATTACATAAAAGCACATGGTCCTTGTGGTTTTGTAAAAGTGGCCTCAGTGTTACTGACATAATAATGAATGTCATAGGCCTTATCTATATCAGGGTGCTACTGTAGTTGTCCTTATGCCTGCAGAGTTATGTCAACACAGCCTCTATCACAGAGAGAGTATAGTCCAGAAAAGGGTTATTTCATGCTTGCATTATTACATCACCTCCCTGAACAATATTAGTTAGGCTGTCAGGAGCCCACTCTCGTCAGCTTAGCTGTGTTCAGACTGGGAGTTCTGTCAGCATAGATATATTGGAGAAGGGATGTGACCTTTTCACATCTCCCAACCAACTTAGATATGCAGGCAATACTCTGACCACCTCTGAGTCTTCAGGCAGCCTAAAATAACTCCACAAGGTGTGGACTGCCCCATGTATCTCAAGTTGGCATTAACTACAAGACACTGCTCTGGAGTACCTGCCACATGCCCCATCTGCGCTTTTGGCAGGAAGAGAAGAATGAAGCATTCCCAGGGTTGGGAACTGAATAACTGCCCGCCAAGGTTACCAACCCAAGATTTTTTTTTACTGACAATCTGTAAACTTTGTACTGACAGCCAAACTTTTTTACTGACGTATGCTTTTACTAATATCTGTTTTACATGATACAAACAGAATTCCTCTTCCAGGCCCTACCCTACTGCCAAGTGCCAGTTAGCAGGGCTAAGTTTAAATTTAGGGGTTTAATGACAATCATAGTAAAAGAGTAAAAGAGTTTGGTTGTCAGTAAAAAGTTTGCAGGAAATACATTTTATGGGGTTGGCAGTCCTGCTTGACTAAAGCAATGGTTTTACACCATGATGCCCCCATTCTAGGGGTCCTCTACTCATCCCCATCACCTGATGCCCCCAACCACACCCTGCACCATTCTGGTCCTCTCCAGCCCACCCTACAAACCTACCCCCAACTCTAGCCCTGCTCTCCTTGTCCCAGAGCAGACTGCCAAATAACCTACCTGTAACCAAGCAATATTACAGGATGAGAAGCAGCAACAGCACATGGAAAGAGGGGAAGGGGCGGGGGGCTACAAAGCCCTGAGAAAAGGCTTCCTGAGGGTGTTGTACTCCTGCTCAGACACCAGGTGGCATTGTTGTGCTCTGTCTGTCCTTCAATCAAGCTCTCTCTGGCCAGTATCTTCCTGAGAAGGAGCTTAACAAGCAACTTTGATAATTTTTATGGATGGTTCATTTTTTTAATGGATTTTACAGACAGGTGATTTTAGCCTGTAGTTTTACTGACTGTCCATAAACTTATGGACAGTTTGCAACCTTGGTGCCCACAAGATCATTTAAATATATCCCAGCAACTGGGACAGATGCTTATATGCTGCCTTGTTACTTTTTTCTGGCTTCAATTCCACTGCTGCTCCAAGCATGGAGATACAGTCCCAGGGGAGAGATTTGGATGAGCTCATTTCATGGGGTGCTAAGGGCCCCATATTACCTTAATCTAGTTCTTTGAAAATGCATGCATAAGGCAAAGTGAATGTATGCATCTTCAAGACCTGGAATAGAAACTAGAATTATGGACACCAAGGGTAAGAAATGACAGTATCTGTACAGACAGGGTTATTGTTTTGCAAGCTGTGAAATTCTTTACTTAAAAAAAAAGTTAAGCGCTACAACATTTAAAATGTCAATGAAAAAATGGTTTCCAAGAGTATATAACTGCCCAGATAGCTTTCATCAGCTCAGCTGCATGAAAGATCCAGAGGCATCTACAAAGCCACCATCAGCACAACTGCCTGTGGAGTCTTCTGTGGCACCAAATACTGGAGCTTCACATATAAAAAAAAATATCCTAGAGCTTTACATCTAGGATCTGGCTGTCAATCATTGGGCTGCCGATCAAATAGGAAGAGGAGGAGAAGGAAGAACTGTCTAATACACTTGAATAAATGCATTAAGTGCTATATTTTATATCTTTGTGGAGTAAATGGTTTTGCAAAAGGACAAAACCCAAAAATGTTTAAACCTCATTGCAGAGAAAATGTAGTGGCAGCATGGATGTTTCATTTTTATGAATATAAATATTTTTATAGACTTCAGTCTTCCCACAAACCATTAGCCTAATAGACACAAGGAGACAATAAGTAGCTTTGTACTAGGCAGACTTAAATGTTAGCATCAATTTTGATGCTGCTGCTTAGAAACAAACAATATTGAGGTATTTGTATCATGCATCCTTTTCCCTGATTGGTCCTGACCCAGGTGCTCCTATTGAGAAGAGGGTTTATTTGCTGAAAATGGTCAGGAGAAGCTGTGGTTTCAGGCTGCACACATTGCTCTTGCCCCTAGCAGTGTCATAATTTTGCACCTGTGTTTGAAGTAGTTAATTTTGTTTCTCTATGAAAAAGGCAGAAATGATGTTCAAACTGGGAACATCTGCTTTTGGGGCCAAGTTTGACTATTCTGTGTTCTAGCTACGTACTACATTCTCATGACAGCCCAAAATTTTTCAAAGGAGACTCAACCCATCCTTTTTTTTGTACCCACAATCAATTTAGATCATAATTAATTATCTATGCAAAGGTTGACATCTGCAAATAGACAAATGTTTAACTTTACTCCATTGAGTATTCCCATGATATGGGGGCTTCTCAGGCAAGCAAACTTAAACAAATAATTAAGGATCAGTGTCATAGATATTTAAATTCATGTGTATGCTTAAAATTTATACCTGGATAATGAAATCTAGTGTTTTCATCTGTAACTGAATATTCCTGATTTCAATGCAAAAGAGTAGTCCAAAAGAAGAGACAGAAACACTTTACCTTAAATTTAACATAATTTGTGTGTCATACTTTTCAATGTTTTAAATTTAAAGATTAGCTATGGATATATGCTAATAATATCTATGAGGTGCCCAAAAATAATGTATGTAAACTATGACTAACAACAATGCTTTATTGTCATATTGTCATTGTAGAAGTATTTAGTTATGAGTTTTACTTACAAACAGAAGCAGATTAAGGTTTATAGTCAGCATTAAAGGTTTTAGAAAATCACCCTTAGAAATTAGCAACATTTAATTTATCAGTCAAAGCCACTGCAGAAAGGCTCAGAAAATTCAAGCATTTTATGATGACTAACCAGCATGCTAACATTGTCTTAATTGGCTGGCTAATCAAAACATTTAGAACATGCTTTATGCAAATTATAAGCTATCAATGGTATGAAAATAAGTGTAAACATGTCAGGCAGTAGATATATATATATATATAAGATTTGTTCCCAAACTTTATTCATTCATTAAATTGTTTCAGATGGTGTGTAATGTATGTTTTAGTATACTGAAATTATGAACCAAAAATATTGGTAAATTATTTTAGCAATGAGCAGAACCCAGAAACTTATCATTTAGAAGTAGCCTGATTCAAAGCTCACATCAGTCTTAAAATGGTGTGACACTATTGACTGAAATGGGTTTCACTGTTGTATGTGAGATGAAACTCAGACCCAATATAGTCCATAAGTAACATGTTAATAAACTTCTTTTAATGTACTACAAAGATGCTGCAAAGTTTAATGTAGAATGCAGTGTAATACTAAAACAATCCATGCATTAATACTGGAGACTTGTTAATATGAGAGCGTTAACTCTGTCTAAAAAGGATTATACTGTGTGACATTTGTTTTGTTTTTATCAATTAGCTTAATCTTTGATTTGAATTCTACACCCTCCGGCACCAGGAAGATGCTTTTTTTTTCTTTAAACAAAGGATTATTCTTCCTCAAAAGGGGATTGTCTAGTTCTTTTATTGTTTTATGTCACACAGGGGAAAAATGCTTTTGAGGTATTACCTCTGAATTTAGCAGGGACGAGAGTTTACTGCTGTATAATCATTAGTCAATGCAGTAGCTGAAACCTTAAACAAAAGAAAACAAACTACAAACAGGCAAGCATCCCCTAAAGGCACATCAGAACACCAGAGAGGGGAAGCATGGATTTCAAACACGGCTGCCCAAGCATGTGCTAAATATTGCTGCTTCTGACTTTAAACAGCACACTAAGGAATACAACATCACCTTCTATTCTTTGAAAAAATACTGGGAAGCAGGAGAAAAAGAATGTAAAGGTTTTAGCAAACGTACTTTACTCTTTTTGTGACTTCATGAAAATTAGATTTCCAGGCTAATAAAATCCTTCACTAGAAAAGAGTTCTATCATAAAGCTATTAGAAAGATATCATTAAACCTCAAGTGTCTTCTTCCATGATACATGCCACACCATTACAAGCAAACTGCCTGATCCCTATGAACTGTCTCAAACAATTACTGTGTTTACTGTGGTTCTGTGCCACCAAAAAACTGTAGAAAAGATTTTTAAAATGACAGTTCAATTGTGTGTACAAAGTGATACATGAATACCAGTTTTGCTTTCATATGGGTGATCACCAGCCTCGGGTAATTGTAACTACTTGGAAGAAGCTAATTAAAGCACAGTATTTTATGCCAAACCATGGCCAAGTGCTGTACGAATAATAAATACAAAATAATGCATCTAATTTATGTTATATAGCAATACAGAATACAATGCATGTAGCACAGATGAGTGATATAAAATATATTCTTTATACAGATTCTGTTTTCTAAATAATTTTTCTACTGAAACATTAACAATGAATGGAGATTTTGTTTGTTGCACTAACCAAGACTGCAATTGCTTTATTAATTTACATATCTATGACCCCAGAATGTATTTTAGGTCAACAGATTGACCACCATTTCATTGGTGACTCAGGGCCTGATTCAAAGCCCACTGAAGACTTCCATCAACATGAATGGATTTTGGATCAGGTTTCCAAAGTGCACTGTCTAATATCAACTCAGCAACCTATATGAAATTTTTAGGTTTTGTGCAGCTTCTTGCAGATCCTTGTCCATATAAAGAGCATCTATAACCAAATCACCAAGCAACTTTGTCAGAAGCTGCTGCAGAGAGACCAAGAAGAACTGCCCTCTCGTTCAAGACATCTTCATTTCTATTCAAGTTTGACTAACTTTGGTGTAGTAACCTGAGATACACCTCATGGCCATCTGCCCTGCAGTACTTCCTCTGTGAATGGAAGTTCTCTATCTCCAGTATATGAATAAGCCACAGGTCACAAGAGTGAAATTCACTGTACTGTTTCACTACAAAAATGTAAATAAATAAATAATGGGAAGAAATTGGGAAGAAAATGTAGAGAAGACAGTACTTTCAAAGTTTATGGCAGTTATCATTCAGAAAATAATTTAAACCTGAGAGACCAGATCGAAAATAAAAAGTATGGATAAAAAGTGATAGTAAGTAGAACATTACTTTGAAGAGATAAGATAGGAAATACCTAATAAGGACAGAGATGAATAATGGCAGACTAAACATAAACACTATTTGTAAGCCCAATCAGTCCTCTTCCATGGGAATAAAGGAGAGAAGTTGGCAACAGTTTCTACAATGATTTTCCCAAGATTTATTCCTCCTAAGAGATGCTTCTGTCTCCAGAACTTGAGATCTCAGAATTCTGCGAAACACTGGAAACCCTTCACGATGTTCCTGTGAAGTTTCACTGAGGCCCCATTCAGAGCTTCATTTTTCTGCAAATAAGCACAGATCCTGAAATATCCCTCAAATAAAAAAGCTAATGCAACTGTAAGATGCTTTATCATCAAGGATCCTGGCTTTTGCTGATAAAAAAAAAATCCAAATTTTCAATTTTTAAAAAAATAATCCAAAATACACATTTTTCCATGACTAAAGTGAAACTCCACTAATATATAGATATATATCTAATGCTGTTGCATTTTAATAATGGAAAAATGTGGATTTTGGGTTACTTTTCATAAACCTAAAATTGGGGATTTTTTTATTGGAGAAAACAAGGATCCCTGCTTATCATCCCTGTAAACTTCCCAGTGGGGCAGCAGAAGTGTACAAGACCAACCAAAACCTCTCCATTGGTCCGATGGGTGTGAAAGGAACCAGCAAAGTTGCAAGACAGGTAATACCCCTTCCAGTCAGAACAAACAAGATCCAAAGACAGAGCCTTCTGTGTGTGGCCAGATTTCAGGAATAATATAGTCCAAGATAACTTTTATTAAAGCACCTGATTCTTTTAAAATGTTCTTTATATAAACCATAAAGGCTCTAGTTCTCAAGAAAGGCCCAGAAGAGAATATAAGCTGTAAACCATATCACTGCACTTGAAAAACTGGCTTTTTTATTGGCTAAGGATGTGGGATAAGAGATATTTCATCTTTCATACAGTTATTTGACAGTGATGAATTTAATTCATTCTATCACATTGAATGATACATTTATATTCAGTATGTAGTTTAAAATTTCATAAATGATTAAAGTCCCTGCCGTTTTAATTATAATATGAGGAGAGTGGCTAGAACTTATTTGCAAAAAATAATGCACAAGTCTATAAATTTGGTGAATACTCATGACATCATATAAATGATGACTTTAGAAGTATAACTATCTGTGGAGAACAACTAAAAATCAAGTGTCTGCATCTTACTTTTCATGGACTATAAAGCTTGGAGTTCCATTACCCTTAAAACTGCAGTATGGCATATTTTCTGTACGCCAAAATTATTTCTGTAAAATTACACTAAAAGTTCTACATGGTAACAATAACACTAAATATCCCACTTCATTGGATAGCAGTAAATAGTTGCTTCAAACTTTAAGATGGCTTTGCTTTATTTTTAACTTCTCTGCCCTTTCATTGCTAGAGAAAAGGGCCATCTTGTCAATCCTGAAGACTGAAGCCAGCCAGGGAAAGGGGCATATGCTTCCAACATCCAGAGAAATGCTCCCACTGGAATTAATAAATGAACAAGATAACCAGGATTGGGGCTAGGAGATAACACAAATTACAGTGATGGTTTCCTCAGTGCCCTATCAAATTAGAGACCACTGCAACATTATTTATGTACATTGAGTCTGACCAAAAGCCCACTGAGGTCAATAGAAAGATTGTTGTTGACTCCAAGGCTTTGGATCACTCTCAGATTCATTGGCCATTATAATGGGAATACCCAAAAGACCAATTGTGATGTGTATATTTTCTACTAAAATCTGAATGAACACCCAAAGCAAGCAATTCGTTGTTAAATCTGCTTCTATCTTTCCCTCACCCTACTTTGCTAAAAATGATGAATATAGCTGGCTGAAAAAATGGAAAATCCTTATCACAGAAAACTCTGAATATTTGATATTTAATTTCATTCCAAATTCCTAGAGAAGAGAATATTCTGATTTGGGGATATTCTGGTGCCATTCTACCTTTTCCAGAATTCCCTATCTACTGGGCTCCTCTGGGGGAGCGGAATGACAGGAACCTCTAGGCTGATAACTGCTAAAGCATTGCAGAGGTATCAGAAAAACATGACATGATCTTAAACACTTGACCATATGTACTTTCATATCTGGAGACACGGGATTAAGATAGAGCTAAGACATCGACTGCTGAGGCATCAACCCTTACTTAATTAAAATGCTGTTGTTTACACTGCTTAATATTGTGGACCACAATTTACTGTATTTATATCATTTTCCTACAAAAGAGGCTTACACAAATGGTGACACTATTTGTTATGGTTAGAAATAAACTATTTTTCCTTTTTTTCTACGTGAAAGTAGTGTAAAAACTGAGCAAACTATTTTTTGTGTCTTTCCTTAATTGAAAAAGGCTATGGCAATTTTGATCAAGTTCTGTTGAACGAGAGAAAAAAAATGCCTCCAGGCTGAGAAATCATATGCCAACATATAGCCCAAAGCATACTAAAATCAGATGAACTGTAACCCTCCCCCCCCAAAAAGTGAAGGTTTATAATGGAAACAGTCACAGACCTTTAACTATAGTGATGCTGCTGGTTGCGACTATAATGAACTGAAACCTACAATCTCCTAGGGTTAATAAGACACCTGTCTTGAAACTAGCAGTCCTATTGGTTTTCCAAGCCTGCCACAATACTTAAACTCTTGATGAAGTTCTTACTGTGCCAAAGGAACTTACTAACAAAGCCACTGAGTCAATTTAACCTAGTGAAACTGGACCCTGTAGACTGGGTTATCAGAGTTTTGTGTTGAGATAATTACAGCACTAAAGAGAGCATATGGGCTGTCAAGCCTGGCACATGGCCTGCACCAGCTGTTACCTGGGTGCTTTGGAAAACCTACTGAACAGCATTTTGGACACAGAACAACTATATGTAAGTTTTCCAAGATATCTAGTGGGAGTTCTTCATAATAAATTTATTTCCTGTATAGGGGAGGATTATACCCACTAATACAAGTGGAGTAAGTAACATTACATTTTGCAAGAGAAAACATCACCAAATAAAACTCCTTACTCAAAAAAAGACTGTGAGCTGCAAGCCAAAAGGAGTAAATTATCTGAACAGTTCATTACTGTGTATCCTAACTTTTAAAAAATTAAATATAACTAGTTAAGAGCTTTTCTAGAAATAATAGCTATTTGCAAAATACCTGGTGTGCCCTTAGGATAGCTGAGTCAATGGGTGCTATCATGCTTATGTTGTTCCTGGTGATATTACTTCACAAAGAGTAGGGCAGGGCTTCCAAATGTCATGTCATAACTAATCAGTAATCATTGCTAATAACACTTTTTTATTATCTATGATGCTCTCAGAACACCTGCCTTTCTGAAGTAATATTAGCATGATTAACATTGAGTGGGATAGGTCTAAGGAGTGAAAGAGAGAGTAAAAGTATACAGCTGAATCACTCCATCCATCACTGGAATTCACCCATGTCAGATAATGAGTGCAGCAACTGCAACAACACATACCAACACAATAAAAATGTGTGAGAAGAGGAAGTTAAGTTCACCGTAGCTAGATGGACCATACCAAATCATATTAGGGTAAGTAAAATGAATTATCCAAACATTACCACCAATGATAAGCAATTCCTAGTAAAAATACAGTTTTTGGGCAAATTACTTCTAGAAGCAGCAGCAGCAGTAGCAACAACAACAAAAATTAAGGTGTCAATATTTCATTTCTTGCTCTTCAACAATACTAGAGATCATGGAGCAAAAATATTAGCCATATCTGATTCAATTAATATTCCAAGACCCACCTGAAAGATCCTGAATACCGACCTTCACCAAACCACATCCCGCTAATTTCAGAAAGGTGAGGTCACTGAAGCATTGGCCACCAGCAGTCAGTCTCATATAACCTTATCAACCTAACCTACAGGGACTGGTTTGGTTTTGTTTGGGGTTTTTTGGTTTTTGTTTTTTTTGGTTTGGTTTGGTATGGTTTGATGTGGTTTTTATCATTGCTTTCACGAAGTTAACAAAAATATCTCCCTGCTCCCATGCATACATTGTTTCAAATCTAGTTGAGAGGCAAAGATTTTCTGGGAGGTGATATCTTTTATGGGACGAACTATGTGGTTGAAATAATGTTAGACAAACGTTGAATGCAAGACATCCTTCCTCAGGTCCTGTCACCATCACAGCTATATCACTCTAACACTACCAAATGTATCTGAGAAACTCATGTAAGAGGGATTTAAGATTTACTAACTTCCTTGTTATGGTGTTTTAGTAGGATCATATTTTACCAGGCAAAAACCAAGCGTGAACATCATTATGTGTAAAAGAGTTTGCAATGATTTTGTTCAATTAATACAAATTCTGCACATGCTCGAATTCTTATTTTACATTTGTTTATTAATAAATATGCTGGGAAGAATTCAAGAGCAGACAACACTTGCATAATACCTTTTTTCAAAGGAAAACCTGGGGGGTTTTTAGCTCTAAAAAACCCATTTGATTGAAATGACTGTATTTTAGAGTTGAAAAATTTGGTTATTAGATTTAAATTTTTAAAACCTGTGCCTTAAAAACATTTAGGAAATCCAATTGCATTATATCAAAGTAAGTGCATTACCGCATTATATTTTGCAAGCTTTAGCAAATAAAAAATCCCCCAGAAGAATCTTAATTCTTATCTATGGAAAACATTAAACTGCTAAGCGCTAACAACTGGAATTAGTCCTTAAATCTCTAATGAGAATAATAAAACATGAGTGCAGTTTGTGCTGTAACTTGATAAGGCCTGAATTTACTTGCTGTTAGTAAAAGTTCCTGATCCAGCAGTATGGCTTTTTACTCCCTGAGGTACAGGAAACAATATCTGTCCTTTAGGAGCATCCTCTGTGGTAAGCACTTCTTATCTGGGCTATCAAAGGACTGAGATAGCAGTGTAATATCTAGTAACAGCAGCTTTATGAGAAGATCCATTACTGATTTAAATCAGTCTAAAGCAGGTAGCTCTATTTAACCCATTCAGAACAAAATTGATCTCCTCAACAGCATAAAGAGCTTGAACCATTTCTGCATTGATAGATGTAATGCACATGTATTACAAGCAGCACAAAAGTGAGGAGGAAATATTTCAATAGCGTAAACCACGTATTTTATAATAAAGAAATGCTATCCCAGAAGATACAGTACTTTGAAACAGTAAAATCAAATTTCTTTGAAAACTAGAACACAGTTACGAAAGGCTTTTACTAAGTCTATTTCAAATCGGCCGCCTATCAATTTGTAAAAAAATATATCCTTTCACAGAGATGTATTTATAAACATTTCTTCACTTACGTACTTTCACCAAAATGCTTATTAGAAAACAACCTTCATAGTTTCTAGTGTTGGGGTGGGGGAGAGGGTTTGCAGGGGTGTTATTCCTTGGAATGAAAAACTAAAATAGGAACATTTTTGAAACTTGCAGACAAAAAATTAAAGCATTAACTTTTTAATCAACAATTTAGCAAGCTGCAGATATTTAAAATTCTGGATGTCATAACTTAAATAAAATAACTTACTATATAATTTTTATTTATATTTGTTCCTAGAAAGAGGAAATCAGACAGACAACTATCTTTTCTATATATTTAACTATGGTTTAAACAAATGGTTTATGTCATGTATTTGAATTATTAATCACAAATAATTATTATATCAATTGTTGAATAATAGCTACAAGTAATATTTTCTGATTAATGTTTGGAATCCTACGTAAAGTATGCAGCAAACTACTGTTGGCTCAGTTGGACAGTTACAATATAAAAAATGCCAATCATGTTCTAGAAAAAGTCCTATGAAATGAAAAAAGCACATATACGTAAGTATGCTCCTCGTAAACAATATACATTGCATAAATAGGTATCCCATGTATGGGCAATATACACTAAGAATACTCTACTACTATTAATGTTAACTGCTGTATTTTTATTGCCAAGAAACACCATCTTAGTGGATCATCTGAAAAACTATTCCCATAATGGCTTGATTCTTACTCCATTGAATTCAATGCAAGTTTCGCCTGAAGTAGGATAAAACCCTTACATGTAAAAAGTTAAGAGGACCAAACTGATATATAATTAGCAGACTCCATTTGGGTGATCCCTAATCTTGATCACTAATCCTTGTACTATTCCATGCCAAATGGGATAGTAATCTTTCTTTACTCCTTTAATAATTTCCTTAAAAGTCCTCATGACAGAATATCAAATCAGCATATTCTTTTAAACAGCAAGCCTATCTCATCCTAAGGTGCACTTTTTTCCAGATCTCCCTTTTACCATGGACAGCCTGGGAATTTCAGGTGTGCAAAGATTATTACCTTCCCACGTTAGTCTACACCCAATGTATTTCCTGGGCAAACATCTATAAAACAGCAGGACATATTAAACACATATAAAAAAGTCACTGTTTGTTTCTGCATAAACCAATCAAAAAGTGATTTGATACACTTTAATTTAATTTTTCTACAGATTTGCAAGGTTACATTTACTTACAAGTCCAGTGATTAAAACATTTTGTACATTAAAAGGACAGATCAAGTTCAATGAGTCTTTTTACAACTGCATTCTCTGAGATAAAGGAATAGATTGAACTTTGTATTTGAACCATACTACAACATTAGTAAAGCACAACCGTGTATGATTATGATATAATAGTTGAAAGCAAAGGTTTGTCTCAGTATCATACAGTATAGGTTAAAATCCCTCCCTTCATTCCTCCCTTCACTAGAAGCCATATATTCTTGATATAGGATATATTTGACTCTCCACATTGTACCTGGATATCAGAAAATGCTCAACTGCTAAAGTGATGTTGACCACCTAAAATGAAGTGCTAGACTCAGTCCTCTTGAGGAAATTGCACAGTAATCTGATAATTTCCTCTCATGTAGAGAAAGGATATGATACACAATTCTGTTTTTCACTTCCATAATATAGGAAAAACGTATGTGAAAACACATTGATATTTCCAGTTTTGCAGAATGAGAGGAACTTAATTACTTTTAGCAGCTTAAAAAACTCTCATAAAAAAGAAGAAAAATAGTTTTCATTGCTGTCTTACATAGAATAGACTTTGTGATCTATAAGAGTATGTGTTTTTTGTTTTGTTTTGTTTAACATTTTTTACACTGACAACTTATAAAGTTGCCATTATTATGCAAGTTAAAACCAGGCCCAAGGGGTATATATTATAGGTTTAAGAGTATCTCAAGTTATCCTTAGTAGTCATTTGTTTATCAAAACATGTAAAACCCAAACATAAAGAACAAGTAATTCTACTGAGGATAAAACCTTGTGTTTAGACAAGATTTTAAAGAACTTGCATCCACGAGTCTCATGAAAATCTAAGAGCATAGTTTTCTAATTGCCTTGGGATGGATATGCAAGTAATTTAAATACTGCACACGCATTAGCTTTAACACACATTCTTCTAAATGTATTTCTTTAAACATATTGTTATCTTCTCTGTGCACAAATTAATATGGACAGATTAGCAGTATTATTTGTGCATACATTTTCCTTCATACTGTATACGTGACTGTACAATTTCAAGGCTACCAAGGGGGAGTAAAGCATTATTGTAGTTTCTTCAGTCTGATTGTCCTATTTAGGTGATATACTGTAAACAAATTAATTGATTTATATTTTGCTTATATTTATTGGCTAAGATTAGCAACTGCAATAAAATATTGTATCAAAGCAGTATGGAGAATACAAGCAGAATCAATTTTTTTTCTGGTATGTCACAAGCAGCACTTGTTTAATGATCTAAAATATGGTCCTTGGACCTGAATACCAGATTATAGCTACTTCAATACATGAGACCACACATTCCTTCCTTCTTAAAAAAAACCCCAAAAACCTTCCCAGAATTAACACACACATTATAGTCATATTAAACTTCCATTAATGGAAAGAACAAATATGAAACATCTTTAATCTTCTAGAACTTCGCTTCTTAGACTACCTAACAACAGTTTATTTTATTTTAAAAAAAAATTAACTGCCTGATTTTAGCAGGGTAATTGCCAGATTTTATTCATTACACCACATCATTCAGACACTCATTTCAAGCCAAACATTGCAATAACAAGTAATTCAGAAGGGCCTTGTAAAGAGAAAAAAGTAGAAGGTGTTAAGTAAAACACTGTTTTAAAACTCTGTAAATAAGACAGCTGTAGTGCCACACTTCTCACTGAGACCATTATGCAGCAACATGAAGGAAAAACATAGTCCAATTATTACTTCTGTAGCACAAATATGAATTTAAAATAGACATAATTACATATATCTAAGGCTGCTTTGGGTTCCTGGCTTATGAAAGTTTATAATCTAAATCAGGAATCCATCATTCCCTGTTAATTTTTTTTAAAAAGCCAAAGTAATACTAATACTTCCACATAGTAAGGAAGATAAGCAACAATATAGTGCAGGCTCCAAGTTAAATCTGGTTCAGACAGCGTAATAATGATGTCATTAAGGCTCCTAGCTGAATGGGAATCAGACAGTACTGTAGTACAGCTGCAGACATAAATCTGAAAGAACTTTTTTGGCTACATTCTCAGACTTACCTTGAAAGATATTTAGGAGCTCCAGCAATGTGAGTCGAAAGGAATGCTCTCAAAGGGAGGTTTGCAAACTGAAGACCCTATGTAGGCCCTATAAGCACTTTCTTCTACGGTACAGAAAGAAACATTTTGTTAAATGAATAAACTAAGAGAAATAATTTCAGCAGAGGTGCAAACCAGAAAACAAATAAACCTCAATACTACCACAAATAAATGAGAGTAAGGCAATTGTGGGACTGCTCAAAGCCTTTTTGCCTTGCTGAATGAAAGCAATCCCTAAGACTGAATGGGTAATGAGATCCTGGCTCCTGAGATTTTAGCTTTCTTAATCATGTTCATAATTAATTCAAGAACATTGATAATTTCATTACATTCTTTTTGTCTTATCAATAAATGATGTGCCTGCACTTTTGGTCCTGTGTACAGGGAGAGAGGAGATGCTTTGGGTAATATTGCACCAGGAATAGTGTATGTATATATGCACATATACATATATATTTGTATATAGGATCTAAAATGGTGAAGTGGTAATTGTTATCCATAACCAGGCCTCTATTATCAGAATATGATGACAAGCAGCTACAAATTATTAATAAGCTTTTTATGCAGAAATTCAAAATCCTTTAAAGAAAAATATGCTACAAATAGAATTCTTCTCTGAAAGCTATGTACATAGGATAACACATGTCTGCAGAAAGATATATAGAATGGGATTCACATGAACTTCAAATATTAAAAAAAAATCCTCAAGGAGCCATTTAACAATATCTTTAAAAAAAACCAAACTTTAGCTCTTCTTTGTATTTCAGAAGAAAATGTGCCCTTTTGCTTGTCCTTCCAAAGTCATTTCCAGTATCATCTTACATCTGATGCCAAGCTGCACTCACCCACACAGTATTATCAGGCTTTTTTTTTTTTAAACTGAGACTGAAAGCTCTATCGTTTTCTGTCTGTCAGTCATCAGAGGCAGTGTTCCTTTAGGGTTTTCTGCCCACCCAATGTAATTTTCCACAAAACAATCAATCCATTTTCCTATCCCTTTTTGAAATAGCAAGTACCATTTAACAGCAGTATTATGTGTAGGGAGTAGAGGCCACAAAAAAGTTACATATTGCATCATTACTCATAATAACTAGCACCTTGATTTCAGTGAGGCTACTCACAAAGAAAGGAACTACTCAGCATGAAGAAAAATCTGGTAACTGAATGTACAATATTTAGGACGAAGGCCTTCATCTGTGTTTAGAAAAGTATCTAGCATACTGAGAGCCACTACAGTGTCAATACTAATCATTTAAAAATTATAATTTTCCTATCCAAAAGCAGGTATCCTGTGGAAATGTAAGGCCAACGATGGTTCTCATCTACAAGGCCTGATCCTCCAGCCTTTTGTACCAGCTTCATACCAATGTGACCCTGATGTAGGACTATTATAGCCTACAATAAGCCAGTCCTATGACTATGTGTGAAACTTCAGATCCCTACACACACACATGAAGTTCCCAGGGTCAAACTCTAATATCCCACAACACAAAATAGTTTTAACACTGTTACGAGTGAATGTTTCTACCTCCGCATGAGCCTGATTGACAAGAGCTGAATTAAAAACAGACTGCATTTGCCATGGGCCCTATTTAGCCATATATAACTCAAAGAGGTGCCATATAAAATGTATTCTTTAAGATTAAGACAGTTGAAGACTACCAAGAAGATTTTAGTGACACACCATAATGGACACATACAGGTTTTTTCACCCACGATAGAGAAGTTGTCTACTTCAAGTTATAACACTTTCTTGT
>NW_005842283.1:903782-903996 GCF_000455745.1 Alligator sinensis | reverse complement strand
GTAGGGAAACTAAGAAGGACTTGGGATACCTGCTAAAAAATAAACAAACAAACAAACCCTGAATTAGGGCAGTTTTACATCCCTTTGGTGGTAGAAAGGTGCTTTAGAGCCACATCATCCAGCTGCCTGGGAATTTCCTACATAAACGGGGGAAATTCTCAAGTGACATTGTACCAAGTAACTCCTTGACACAACTGGGGTGGTTTAAAGCAAG
>NW_005842283.1:890754-903772 GCF_000455745.1 Alligator sinensis | reverse complement strand
AGGAATGCCTTATGTCCCAGGAAACCTCACTCACCAACCTTAGTGCTTAATACTTATGAAAATTAGCATAATTTAGATGAAGCTTTCAAGGATGCTCAGGCTTACATGGAAACCTGTCTCCCCTAGAATCATGGGAACATCAAGTGCTTAATGACCAGGGATCCTCGTTTTCTCTGGTTAAAAAAAAAAATCCATAATTTTCAGTTAAAAAAGTAATCCCAAATCCACATTTTTTCCATGATTAAAATGAAACATCACTATAAATATATATATATAGTGATGTTTCATTTTAATCATATATCATAATCATAATTTATATATATAAATTATATAGTATATATAATATATAATTATATTATATAATATATATTATATAATATATATTATATATAAATCATACTTTATATATATATATATATCACAGAAAAAATTGGATTTCGTAATTGAAAAATGGGGATTTTTTTAAATCAAGGAAAACTAGGATCCCCATTAATGACATAGTTGCACCCATGATTCTCAGCTACATTAAGAACCATGCACAAGGTTTTGTGCCTATGCTTCTTGATATCTAGTCTCCAAAAATAACCTGAGCAGGGAGTGGACACCCCATTTTTTACAATGTAATGTATTTTGAAACTTTGCTTGGTGAGCTTCTATCATCCCTGGGAGAGTTGAGATCAAAGTTTGTTCGCACAGCCTGGAGCTATTATAACAGAAAGTGTAACTTGGTAAGGCCATTTGTTACCAGCAGTATTGAGCAAAAGGTTAGCATCTCTGTCCAGTATATAGAGGTTATACCCTTTTTAGGGAAGTCCTAATCCTGGTGCTATCTATGTTTATTAATACATAGGACCTATGTAAGGAATAGTAAAGAACAACAACAACACTGATGAGTTATCAGTGAAAGTCTTAGCCTATCTGTGATTGTGTTTCACATTCTTCCCTGCTAAGTTAGTCTACAAAATGGATGATGGTTTCGAGAAGGCTGTCTGCTGATCAGGGTAATAAAGGAATTTGCTTTGGAATGTAGCATATAAATAATTGAGCATAACATAAGTTATAAATTCACAGGTTAATGTATAGGAGTATCCATTTTGTCTTGCAGAGAACCATGGACTCCAAAAGCAGGAAGAGAGGAATAGCAGCCCAATGGAAAAAGCAGCAACTTGGGACCCAGGGGGCGCATTTACACGTGATACTATGCCACCGTAGCAACCTGTTACAGCAACATGGTATTTGTGGGCAAAAACTGTGATGCTACTGCTATGTTGCCGTAGCAATACACTCCTTCAGTATAGTGTGTTGCTATAGCATTGTAGCAGCTAAAAATAGCCATTTGCCCACCGGCATGGTGCGATACAGGCTGTTACTACACCATCATTTAGTACTTCCTTTTTCTATCTATCCATGCCCATAGATAGATAGCAAACCTAAGTCCCAAGATGCTGTTTTTTCTATTGGGCTGCTGTTCCTCTATTCCTGCTTTTGGAGTCCATGGTTCTCTGTAAAACTAAGTGTACACTCCTATATATTAACCTGTAAATTTATAACCTTTAGTAATTATCATCCAAAAGGAAGTACTAAATGATGGCACATTAAGAGTGGTGCTGTAGGGGCATGTGTAGATGTGCCCAAGAACTCGAAAGTTCAATTCCACGTTTTACCACAGATGTCCTGTTTAACTTTGAACAAGTCACTTACAATCTCCATGCCCAATTCCCAATCTGTATAAAGATAATAGGGTTTTTCTAACTCAGAGATATACTACAAGGATAGATATACTAAAGTTTGTGAGGTACTCAAATACTATGGTAAAGTGAGCTAAATCAGTACCTATGGTGGACATAATCCAATAATACAGACACCTTTGGACAGATAATTTCATTCTAATTCTTTTTATGGTAAACTATATTTAAAAACATGATCATGATAACAGTTTTTTATAAAAGTTATATGTAGGTATATGTTCAATTATATTACTATAAACTATATTAATATAATATAATTTATATTACTATAATCTATATTAATTATATTACTATAAACTTAAGAAAAAGAATTTGAGCTTGTTTGTTTGGTTTGATTACAGGACGAAGAAGTCCAAAAAGACTTTGCAGTTTCACTTAGTAAAGCAAGCTGTTGCCTGTGACATTGATGTATGGGACATGGATGATGTATACACTGGGTGGCTTTATCAGTAAATCATTGACTCTATTTACTTCCCTGAGGAACTGGACCTGTCCCTGAAAGAGAACTCATTGTCAGATTCACCAGTGAGGGATTAATATTGGCAAAACATTCAATTTGGATTTGTTCTCACAGAAGTTTCATAAAACATAATTTAATAAGTTAAATGACATAGTTTAGTTCCTCTTCTGTGTATTATTGCCTTGAGAATACTAGGATCTGGGTTTTCTTGTTGTTTTCTTCATTTGTGAACTTGACCATTAGGGTTCTATTCGAAAACCACATGTTTAGCTATAAGATGATTATTCTCAAGTAAGTTCTTACTTGAGGAAAAGATCATTTAAAAAAAAACCCAACAGTTTTTGCCATAATTTAAAAAAGTCTCTGAGTAACATGGTTTGGCTATATCATAAAGAAGCAATTAGCCAAGACATGTTTGGAAGGGTTGAACATTTCCAAAAAAGAGAAATAAAGGACAAACCTTTCATCTAGGTAACCAAAAAGATTTGGCCATTTCTATTTTCTGTGTCCTTCATTTTAAAGTGTAGATTTCTCTTCTTTCTGCAGGGGACAGCTATGAGGCTTTTCCCATTTAAGTCTAATTTTAAACACAACATTTCTTGGGTGGATCACTGTGGCCATAGACAGAAGTGACAATTTTTGCTCAATCTGGCCCCTGAAAGTGCTCTACAGCTGTGACCAAACAGAAGTGCATGGCTGCAAAGTGCTTTAAAAGGGCCCAGTCCTGCAAAAATCTGAACCGTCATTACATGAGGGTTCAGATGAAGATGTTTCAAAACACAGCATCTTCAATAACTTCTGTCTGCACTGTCTCCCACCCTGTCACTGTTTTCAGAATAGGAGCAGGGAAAGGGAGAGAAGGGAGCTTAGTTTGGGGTTTTTTTCAAATGGTGCTGGAGGGTGGGGTGGGTGGATTGGAGCCACCTCAGGAGGGCTCCAGTCCACCTGCCCTACCCTCCTGTACTAACTGGGGAACCCTTAAAATGAGTTCTTTGTGCTCCCTTTCCTCCCTCCCATTCTGAAAACAGTGTGGGCTGGGAGGGAGAAAGGGCCATTGCTAGGAAAACCAGATACAGGCTCTCAGCCAGCTGCTAGATTCCCCTCCCCCCTGGACCCAACAGTGAACTTCTGTTTGGTCTGGGGGATCATTGTGACTCAAAATACTTGAGTTAAAGTATTAACTCAAGTATACTCAAAATACATTATGAGTTAAAGAGGGGAGCTGCTCTTCTGTCTATGTTTCTAAACTTATGGTAACTTTTTTGGTGTTCTTTGTGGTTGGTTGATATTTAACAAATCAGAAATAAAAACCACATCATATATTGTAAAATACCTCAACATACTGAAAAGTTATTCCAATAAATAACTTAGGCAAACTATTACCATTTAGTTCACATATGAAAATCTTCAACAAATTCTAACGGTTTGAGAGTAGTTTTGTAGGTCAAAAACTGATACATAGCAGGCCATGGAAAAGGTATGGAAAATAGATTTCCACTAGGATGAATATAACTTGGGGAAGAACCCTGTACAAACAGAATTTACCCCAATATAAAAATGAATATTTTCAATTTAATAAAGAAATGCTAACTATAAGTATTATCAATGACAGTAAAATGTTTTTTACCCTGCCATAATATTTTATATCAGCAATGAAGACAAAATCTTTTTTCCCCCCAAAGAGGTATCTCTTTTTTTTAATTATGTGCAAGTCTGTAATATCATAGGGTTTATTATTTTTATGCTGGTTTGGGGCCCATAAGTTATTACCATGAAAAGCTTTTCAATAGCTTAAAGCTTTTGGAATTCCTACTGCAAGCCTTTATGTTTTAAACATGATTATGCCAACACTTTCAAAATAGCAGCATGAAGTTCAGGTATTAAATCTATTCAGGCACATAAATATGAGTGGATATTTAAAAGCACTGACCACCCTTGAGTGGTCAAGAAGACATAAATGAGAGTCAAATCCAAATCTGAGTTAAAGTCTCAGAGTTTGACCCAAGCATTTTCTCCTTTGCCTGACTGTATATATTTCAATTTCCATGAGCCCAGGATCTTTGTCCATGACTATGCTAATGCTATGTGAGTATTAGCAAGATATGGCAGCCATTCAAGTTCAAATTCAGATGTTTTTTCCCTTTTTTCACGGCAAAGTTTTCTTTTTGGTTCTTCCTATTCCTCACCCACTCATTCAAAGCACACATCCAATTTAGACCAAAAATAAAAATTTGGGCTGGTCTCAACTGACAATAGGCAAAGGTTTGGCATCACAACAAATTGTTCATAGTAACAGTTAGTAAATATACTTAAATGTGGCTTAATTTGGGTGAACCTAGATGCTAACTGAGAGGACCACCCAGGTATATTTTTTGAAATGCCCCTGTGGGAAGCACAAGCTTTTTATTTAGTCATTCTACCTCCACCTAGGCATATCAAGAGACAGAACAGCCTCCACATGAGATGTCTACATAAGATCTGAAAATAAAGTGGGAAAACAGAATATCAAACATAGAGGTGCTGAAATGTTCAGGACTGACACACTTTGAAACCACTATCAAGAAGAGGAGATTGCAAAGGATCAGCCATGTCAAGAGAATGGGAGAAGACTATATCCCCAAGAAAATTTTTATAGTGAGATTTGAGAGGGCCCTAGAAAGTGTGGTTGCCCTCTATGGCAGTACCGTGATATGTGAAAAAAATTACATGAAGTTGTTCAATATCAACAAAGAAAGCTAGGAGGAATGTGCAAAATCCTGCCTGATCAGGCAGGAACATCTGGCACTGGGTGAAGTTCAACATGAAGCAACTTTGATTCAGAGAATGGAAGCAGAGCAAAAAAGAAGAAAGCAGCATGCTGTAAATCTGGACTTCAACTCAGACAACGCATGGCTCTGTGAAACTTATAACAAGCTGCATCACTCTCAACTTGGGCTTGTCAGCCATAAACGCATTCATCAGGCATCTGTCTATACCTTTTACGAGTACACCATGATCCAGAGAATTGATGGTTGCCTTCTACTACCTCCAGCTATTCTATATAGGTCCAACAGCATAGTGAATCTTGCAAAAGCCAAGGGTATCTATACACATGTTCCAGGGGTGGGGCTCTCAGTAGTTGCTCTAATTAAAATGCCCACAATAGCTTGTGTATTCAGAATCCCGCATTTCAAAATGGTGGTGGGGGCACTTTAACCAAAGCTCATCAAATGAGCTTTAGTTAAAGCATCCCCACCCCCATTTTGAAAAATGGGACACTGAATACACAAGATGCTGCAGTATACTGGAGGATTTTGATTAGATTAATTTAATCTGCTCTGACGTGTTCTAATCAGAACACATTGGAGCACATGTAAAAGTGCCCTTAATTACTACTATTAGGTCCACAGATCTATTATACTCCGAGGTGCTGAACACCCTCAGTACCCAATTAAGTCAATAGGTATTGTCACTAATCAACAACTTGCAGGAAGCAACTGACATTATGCTGTACTAATGTGTTTCATTTGCTAATACAGTACAAGTTTTATTGTCAAAAATCTATGTTATAGATATGTAGCAATTAACCATAGTAATATATATTAGTAGTAGTGAACCCAGTTTTCAAATCTAATTAGGTATAGGTGCAAAGCTACAAGAAAATATTAAAATATGTTTAAAGTAACACCTTAGCAAATTCAGAAACTAAGCTGACCCTGACCAACGCACTATCATGTTTTAAATTTTGAGATGGAATATCAGTATCCCTGTTTATATGATTCACAGTTTTTCAATCTGTGCAACTGAAAGCATTATTTTCATTAATAACGTTAAGCTTCACTTACAGAACAAATGTAAATTACATCAAAGCTTAAAAACATCTGTTATATTTCCTCTTTGTTTAAATATGCTCTCTTAATGAATGCTAAACCAGTCATTATCACAACATAAAATATTAAATTGATACATATCGTAGTTTTGTTCTACTTTCTATGACCTACTCAAGTGACATTTGCTTGAAGTATTTTTAACACCAAAGACAATCAATAATTTTGAAGTCACAGCAGTCAAAGACATCAAAGGCCTTACAAACTGGAACATTTTAAATAAAATGCTCCATTAAAGTGTACCGCTTTTATAAAGGGTTAAATATTAGAAGTTTAAAATCTAGCAGCAAATGTCTGTATTCTGCTTCTCACCATAGTTTACAACATTTTACTCACTTGTCAATGGCAGTTCTGTGTATTTACTGTGGGAGACGAGAATACCAGAATCAAAATAACCATGTGGATTGAATATATGCATATCACAGTTAAGCTACACACATATATCAGTCAATGCTCATATAAATAGGTGAGGAGTTTGTCTATGTTGCATAGGCAGGATTTAATCATGTAGGAGTATATGTCAACAACCTGAAGGAACCGCTGAAGAGGTAGGAGTATAAACAGAAGAGTATCATGAAAGCCAATAGGACCTGAATAAGAACGGAGCAACCAGCAATGTCAGTAGAAACAGAAGTGTTGAGGACAAGGAAGATGGTGTAAAGGTGTATGCTTTGCCCTAGAGAAAGTAATTAGAAACATTAAAGAGAGCGATTTTATCATTGTGAAGATGTCAGAAGCTAGACTGGAAGAGATGTAGGATAGATCTTTAAGAACATACTAAGCATCACAATCATAAGAGGTAAGTATTTTTAATAAAAGGATGCAGACAGAGCAGCAGGCTTCAGTTAAACATAAATACTTACGAAACTAGAGGCTGGATTTAGAACAATTTACATTTTAAAAGAAGAAAGTATAAGGAGGTCAGAGAACAGTGAACAAAATTCCAAATGAGGCTTCATAACTTTGTACAAAAATAATAAACACAGGGTGCTGCTGTTGATTAAATTTGAATTGACAGCAACAAATTCTCATTTACAGTTATTTGCTGCTTTATTGAGTGACTCCTATTACTAGCTTTCTCAATTGATATATCACTCTGTAGCCAAATAATGGACAAGTGACACACGCTATGAAATATGCATTTCGCTAAGAAACTATTTTCTTCATCTTGAAAACCCTTGGTAGTATTTATGCTTAAAATTAAGCCAAACACTGAACACTGATTTAATGTATTTAGATGAAATCCAATTGCCCAACCTGTGTTAACACACTGAAACAGGTAGTAATCCATATCCTTTATGTGAGAAATCTGAAGTTAAAGCAGATGCATAATTATGCTATCAATGATATATGATTCAGGTGCCTGTTGCTCAAATGCTATTGTTGCTGAAGCTTTGTGCATGAAAATACTACACAAGAAATAGTATGTTTCTCTCATTTGTCCCCAATGCTTTAAATAAATACTCACTGTATTAACTGGGGTCATTTGAGCCCAGTTTTCTCTCCTGCCCAGGGCAGGGGGTCAGACTAGAAGATCTACAAGATCTACAAGGTCCCTTCCAACCCTACTTCTGTGAATCTATGAATCTATGAAGAATCAGTCCCACTGAGTCCAGCAGATTACAGTATTGGTAAACAGTGAAAGGTTGAAGGCCATATAACACATTTATTGTTATATTTGCAATTTCAGGGATCAACATAGAAGTTTCAATGAAAGCTCCTTTGTGCTAAGCATTTGGAAGAAGAGGATCCTTCACACTTCTATTACAAATCTAGACAACTGGACTGCTACCATCATATGTATTAGTAAAATTATTGTAAATCTCTGGTGGGGCTGCCGCAACTGCCGCACCGCCAAATTTACAAAAGATGCTGACATAATCCCAGCCGCAGCTGGCATTGATGCGAATGCAGGAAAACCAGGAGTGACCACCCCCAGTGTGGGCACGCTTTGTGCATGCGTGCCAGCACTGATTCACCGGTCAGATTTCACGGGGAGATTTAAAGCAGCAGCCAGCTGGCTCCAGGCTGAAACCTGAAGTAGTTTCCTGGCAGTGACTGGAACGATGCAAAGAGGCTACATGCCCCGGGAGGGGTGAATTGTGGCAGCCTCAGGCAGGGCGGTCGACGCCAATATCTGGCTCTGAGGAGTCAGGCTACTTACCCGATAAAGGTTGGTGGGAGCCGAGTATTGGGGATCCATGCTGGAGTACCAATGAACCTATGAAGCAAGAAGAGAAAAGTAATTGGTAGAAAAATGGTGAGTGAAGACCAGGAGTTGTGGCAGACACATCTCCTGCTTTCCTTTATTAGTGAATGAATTTCATTTGGACTGCATTATGAGTTAAGCCTAGATACTGAAGAGGGATAAACTTCTGATTGATATGGAGAGGGACCGAGAAGGCCGAAGCAGGCACCTTTTGTGCATAACATCCATGCACCAACAGGGTGGGGCTAGGTGGGATATAGAGGAGGCAAAGGCCCACATGCTCACATTAGAAGCTGGGACTGTCTAATACCACTGAATCTGGAATGACAACATCCTCTAAAATATTAATCTTCATCAAAGCTGTAGCAGGTGAGAAGTTTCAGTGGTCCTGGTAGTTCTGTCAGTGGACAAGCTATTGGCCCGTAAGGCAGAAGGCAGCTCTGGCTGTGTAGGAAAACCTAAATGAGGAGTTAAGATAAACATGGAAAGTTACAATCTCTCTCTGTGCTTAAAATATGGAAGCACCCCTTTAATAATTTCCCCTTCAGAACAAGAAGGCAAAAAAAAAAAAAGCATGTCAAGTAAGACATGAGAATATGCACTTCTGAGCTAGTATATCTATTGGTGTTGTGGATGTTATATTGTCCTCAGAGAAGATACAATGGAATCTAAGGACCTGACTATAGACTATAGCTTTTTGGGAGGCCAGAATGGCTGCCACCAAACCAGCTCCATCTGTGGAAATTAATCACATATTTTTCTTGTTTACTGGCAGCTCAAAAAAACCCTGTAAAGTATTGTTTTTGGTTAACCCAAAGCTGACATTTTTTATATATTTTAATCCCTATTTTTAATTAAGACAAAGGAAAACTGAAAATGAATGGCTAAATTCACAAGAGCACATAGGCATTATTTACAAAATGGAAAAGCAGGAACCCAGGTTATCCGCTCCCAGGTAAGTGGCCTAACCACCAAGCTAGAATGTCATTCATCCCTTGCTCTAGGGCCCAATAAACACCTAGCTGTTTAATTTAAAGTAGAAAAGTTTCAGTAAGAGAGACCAAGAAACATCCACTGCAGAATCTGTGGTGTTTAAAGTTGTCTCCTGAGAGGTAGGAAGCCCAGATTTAAGTTCTGAACCAAAACTCCTTCATAAAGAAGTGGTTCCAACCTGGATCTTCCATATCCCAGGTAAAGTTGAACTTAGTGAACTATCACAAAAAGAAGGCCACTAAACCCTCCCTGTAAAGTGACTGGGAGTCTTTCTCTTGACTTCAGTAAGCTTTAGATTAAGTTTTCAGCTCTGACCTTCTCCACTGAAGGCTGGTCTTCATTCAAGTATCATTGCTATAAATTTGTTGTTTCAGGGTGTGATTTTGTTTACCAATATTGTTATGCTGACAGAAATATTAAACATAGGTAGTTCTACTAGTCTAAATCACTTTAAATTAGTATAAAGTATTTTGTTTCACTGATTTATAAAAAGATACAGTAGTATAAACACTTTTATACTAATATTATTGCATCTGCACTAAGGGTATAGGTCCTGTTTCACTATACCAGAATAATTAAAGTGGCAGACCTTTCTCATATATAAGGCTGCCAACAAAGGTCCTGATTAGTGCCAACTTATGTCAAAACTTAGACGGAATGAATACGAATCCACTAAGAATGAAGCATAACGTATGTAAAAACATGATGAATGACTTTGGAACGTCAACTTTTAAAAGTGACTTAAGAGCCTAAATCCCATTGATTTAAATGCCTAAAAGCCTTTTAGGTTCTGGGCCTAAGTATCTACATCACTTTTGAAAATGGGACTTAAATCATTTAGGTGCTTTTGAAACATTTTGCCTATATCATAGGATCATAGGACACTAGAGCTAGAAGGCATGTTACAAGTCTATCTAGTCCACCCCCTGCTCAAAGCAGGATCATCTCTGACTAAGCATCTTTCTAATATACTGTTAAAAACATCCAAGGGTGGAGATTCCACAATCTCTCAAGGTCTCTAGAACCCACAGCTTCTCCAGATCTATAATATTATCAGCAGGGATTGTGGTGTTCTCTGGGTGACCTGAACTTTCCAGACATCTGCTGGGCAGTCAGCCATGTCTGACTGCTCACATAGGTTCCTAGCCAAGATACAGGACCTCCATCTAACCCAGGAGGTGCACAGCCCCACCAGGGGAGACGCCTTGTTGGACCTGGTCCTGGCCACGGGCGATGACCTGGTGAGGGGTCTGCGGGTGCTCAACCACCTGGGCGACAGCAATCATTGCCTGCTGGCGATTCATCATCCAGTGCAAGGTGGCAAAGGCCTACAGCAAGGCAGCAGCCCTGGACTTCAGGAGGGCAGACTTCAATGAGGTAAGGAGAATAGTCGGGGAGGCACTGAGGTCCCAGAGGGGAGAGGAGTCAGGTGTCCAAGAAGAGTGGTCATTCCTTAAGGAGATGATCCTCCAAGTCCAAAGGGAGGTAATCCCAACACAGATCAAATGGGACTAGAGGGTGCAAAAGACCCCATGGCTCACCAAAAGCATATAGGAACATCTAGCGAAAAAGGAGACATACACCCAATGGAAGGGAGGGGCCATCACCAGGGAGGACTATACCCCGGTTTCTCAGGGCTATAGGGGGGTGGTCAGGAAGGCCAAGGCAGAGATGGAACTGGGACTAGCTACCCGGATCAAGGACAACAAGAAGTCCTTTTTTAAATACATAGGGGGTAAAAAGAAGGTACTGGGTAATGTGGGGCCTCTGCAAGGCACACTAGGAAATCTGGTCATCACACCAAACAACAAAACTAACCTATTTAACAATTTCTTTGCCTCCATTTTTCTGATCAGGGATTGGGTCACTCCCCCCACCCACCGGGACACCCCTAGGCCCCAGGAGAGGTGCACCCAGGCCTAGGGTCAGTGAGGCTCTAGTCAGGGAACTTTTGGAGGGACTCGACATATTTAAATCAGCTGGTCCTGATGATCTCCACCCCAGAGTGCTGAGGGAATTAGCAAAGGTCATTGCAGGACCCCTGGCACAGCTTTATGAGCAATCATGATGCTCTCGTGTGGTGCCAGAGGACTGGAAAAGGGCCATTGTGGTTCCCATTGTCAAAAAAGGGAGGAAGGAGGACCCAGGGAACTATAGCCCAGTTAGTCTTACCTCGATCCTGGGTAAGCTTTCTGAGAGAATTATCCTGGCACATGTCCACGAGGGGCCAGCAGGGGAGATTATGCTTAGGGGCAAACAACATGGGTTCATTAGAGGAAGGTCCTGTCAGACCAACCTGGTGGCCTTCTATGACCAGGTCACAAAATCCTTAGATGCAGATGTAGCAGTGGACGTAGTATTTCAGGACTTTAGGAAGGCCTTCTACACTGTCTCTCACCCCATTCTCATTAAAAAACTAGGGGACTGTAGCTTTAACACCTACACAGTCAATTGGGTCGCTAACTGGCTGGAGGGTCACACCCAGACAGTGGACAGGTCCTATTCAACCTGGAGGGATGTGGGCAGTGGGGTTCCACAGGGCTCGGTCCTTGGGCCTGCATTGTTCAACATCTTCATCAGTGACTTGGACGAGGGGGTAAAAAGCACCCTGTTCAAATTCGCAAATGACACTAAGATGTGGGGGAAAGTGGGCAGGCTAGAAGACCTCCCTTCTCGTCAGTGCAGAGGCAGAAAAGGATCTTGGAGTCATTATTGATGCCAAAATGAACCTGGGCCGACAGTGTGGGGACGCGGTCAAGAAGACCAATGGTACCTTGTCATGCATCCACAAATGTATCTCAAGCAGGTCCAAGGAGATGATCCTCCCCCTCTATGCGACACTGGTCAGGCCACAGTTAGATTACTGCATCCAGTTCTGGGTGCCACACTTCAGGAGGATTGTGGACAACATGGAGAGGGTCCAGAGGAGGGCCACCTGCATGATCGGGGGTAGCAGGGCAGGCCCTACAAGGAGAGGCTACGGGACCTGAACCTGTTCAGCCTCCATAAGAGAAGGCTGAGTGGGGATCTAGTGGCCATTTACAAACTAGTCAGAGGGGACCAGCAGGCATTGGGTGAGTCCCTGTTCCCCCGAGCACTACTAGGAGTGACAAGAAATAACGGTCACAAGCTGGCAGAGTGTAAATTCAGACTAGACATTAGGAGGCGCTACTTCACTGTCAGGGCAGCTAGGGTCTGGAACCAACTTCCAAGGGAAGTGGTGCTGACTTCTACCCTGGGGGTCTTTAAGAGGAGGCTAGATGAACACCTTGCCGGGGCTGTTTGACCCCAGTACTCTTCCCTGCCTGTAGCAGGGGGTCGGACTTGATGATCTGCTCAGGTCCCTTCCAACCCTACCAACTAGGAAACTATGAAAAAAAAAATCCCTAATTTTCAGATTTAAAAAAGTAACCCAAAATCCACATTTTTTCCATGATCAGTATGAAACAGCACTATATACATTAGTGGTATTTCATTTTAATCAGGGGAAAATGTGGATTTTGCATTACTTTTTTTAATCTGAAAATTGGGGATTTTTTATCAGTGAAAGCAAGGATTCCTGATTATTAGTATTTGAGTTATAGTAAGGCTTAAAAGCCTCTGAGCATGTTTGCACTGCAAACTTACCATACCATGCACCTGAACCCTCCAAAACTCAAAGCAGTGGACTAGTGTGATGCTGCAGGTAAGCTAATTCAGCAGAGCTTTTTAGCCTGCCTGCAGTTCATAGCTTTCAGTTCAG
>NW_005842283.1:889476-890740 GCF_000455745.1 Alligator sinensis | reverse complement strand
AGCAGGTAGTAAGCAATGTATTTGAGAGTGCAGCTGCCTGGCACAGTAAGTTTGGGCACCAACAGACCTGCGGTGAAAGAAAACAGCACTCTACCAAAAGAAGCATGTCAGCTTGACCCAGCTTGCCCAACATTAGTATAGCCCATACACTTCATCAGGGCTTTTTGGCACTTGTATCTAATATCTAATTGAATCAGGTCAAATTGACATGATGCCTCTTCTGGGCATGTGCTGCGCTTGGTGTGGGGGTGCACCAAGCTGAAAGTGAAGCGCTGCTTTTTTCACATCTGTAAGCAACCTTTGTGATGTAGACAGGCCTTCACTCATAATAAAGACCCCCTCTATACAAGCACTGTACAAACAGTACCAAAGGGTGGTTCTTATCAACATCTCCCTTTAAAATGATGGTGGACTGCCATCAAAAGACAACACCTTTCACTAATGTCTCTAATAATTAATCCCTCAATCAGTCTAAACAATTCTGTACTTTCTTTTGCTGTTTAATGCCCTTAACATTTAATTTCATTCTGGTTTTGTCTCTGCTCTCAGGGGATCTGCTGTAGCTTTAGATTCACAAAGGCCAATTAAGAAAGAGTATTATTTCATGTCTTCTATCCATTCCTAGGATTCACTGTATTTGTTAAAAGAACAAACTTCTTCCTAATGAAAATGCTACCAAAATAAAAATATAAACAATTATTTCAAATCTATAGTCATAACAAACATTAAATTTGTTCCATAAACAGCTTTATTGCTTCACTGAATACTTGTCTTCTACTTGTAGGAGATTTGTCTTCTACAGCTTTGACATAAGAACAGATTTATTAGTTTATGGAAGCAATTATTTTTCTCTGTCAGCTACACCAAATTGTATTTGTTTAGCAGGTGTACTTTATCAAATATTATTCTGACAAAAATAATATGTTCAAATACATTTACGCCTCTTCCTAACTATGTAGGCATTGCTATTCTTTATGATTTTATTCTCAAAAGCTTCTAATTTATCAAGCCATTATACCGTATATCACTGGAACTAAATGCAGAAGAGAAGACTCAGGCCCCCTCTACATGTTACATCTATTATGTGATTACTTGGTTAATTGCACAATTAATTTAGACTGGTTACATGTGCACATTAACTATAGAACCTTAGAAAGGTCCAACCAGCTATAAATTTATTGCTGGAAAATGTGTAATAATTTTATAGCTGGTTTCTATCCAGCCTTGATTTGAATGTGACGCCTGTGCTGCTCCCCCCCCACCC
>NW_005842283.1:880674-888524 GCF_000455745.1 Alligator sinensis | reverse complement strand
GTGTGTGTGTGTGTGTGTGTGTGTGTGAACCAATAACTTCATGGGGCTGTGTAGTGTGTTGTCTGTGTAATAAAACTGTACTGTAATAAAACCCCTAAGTTGGGTTTTGCTTTACTATGGGTTGGCCCTGCTCCAATCTCTGCTCCTCTAACTTCTGTCTCATTTCTCCCTCCCCGGCTTCTGGCTCACTGCCACCTCCAGCACCTGTCCTGAGCTCCTCTCTGCCTCCAAACCCCCTGTTTCTTTGCCACTATCTTACCCCCACTGCCTTTTCCTTTTCCCCTGAGCAACCAGGTTTCTACCTCAGTTTCTTTCCTGGCTATCTCCTCCTTGCCACCACTTATCTGCCCCCACCCCAGTATCTCAGCTGTCTGCCTTAGCTTCCAGCCCCAGTCTACCTTAAGTAACCCCAAGCCTCAGTTCCTCAGCTAGCTTCTCTGTAGGCCACCAGTTCTAATCCTGGTTCTAGCAGCTTTCACTCCCTACACTTTAACTCTCTCTCTCTCACCTGAACCTTCCCCCAGTATCCCAGGTACCCCAAGCACACACATACACACTGTACCATCCAAGTTAGGAACTTATTTGTGTGTATGTGTAGTTGGGTTGTATGTATGTGAACTGGTGAGTGTGTGTGTGTATATATATATATATATATGTCATTGTGTGCATGATATATGAATTAGTGATCTGTGTCTAACTTTTGGGGTGTATAGTGTATGTCCTTGAATTGGTGATAGGTATGCATGTGCCTAGGCTGGTTTAAATGTGTATGTGCCTGAGTGTGGGTGTGTGTGTATGCACCTAATTGATTTGTGTGTTTGTATATGTACAATTGTATCACACCTTCCTGTCTAACAGTACAATATTGAGATCCTGAGAGTTGGCCTGACCCCACAGAGTAACAGCAGCACCCCATGCACCTCAGCAGCTGGGAGAGCAACTGCTGTGATATCCCAGCCATGGGGAAGACTATAGTTACTGCAATTTCCCACCCAAGGGGGCACACCAAATACCCCACAGCTGGGAGACTGCAGCTGCTTCAGTTTCCCAGTTGTGGGGTGTATGGTGCACCCCATGCACTCTCATGGCTAGGAGACTAGCTGCTGAGATCACAGCAGCTGGTCTCCCAGCAATGGTGGTGTGTGGAACACTCTCATGGCTGAAGGCCCCATCAGCTGAGGGGGCTCCCAGCTGCTGGGACTTGTCTCTTGCTGGTGCAGGGGGGATCCAATCCCACACTCTCCCTACACCTTCAATAAGGCGTGATGGCATCTGATTTGCAATCCCACAATCACATCTCCTGCCATACATGTGTGGTATGGCAGAAGAAGTAATTATGTGGTTTGCACATTAGATCCAATCACTCCTCTACCTGCACATGTAGAGGGGCCCTCACTGTTCCTACTCTTAAGAGTATTATTTTCAGAAAACTGGCATTCTTTAGTATTCTGGCATTGTTCTCTTCAGTGCAGTGAAGCATATAAGAAAGCAACATCAGACATTTAGGTGTGTGCCAGTGACCATAGGTCAACCTTTTTTAGGCCACAGACTGGCAAACCATGGACCAGAAGTGATGGCAGACTGGCAAACTGCAGATCAGCATACTACAAACTGGAAGTGACTGGCATACTGTGGACTTAGTATACTTTTTTCTATTTAGTATAAAAAATGGTTAGCTGCCAGTCCACAGTATGCCAGTCACTTCTGAACTTCCAGTTCATCAGCCAACACTCCTGCGGACCAGCAGCCAACCCTTCACAGCCTGGTACCAGGCCATCACCTGGGGTTTGGGAACCTCTGCCATAGGTGGTGAAATCTTTCAGAATGAAAGAACTTTTTTCAGTATGACTCACATAGGTAGACCAAATGTGACTACAACTCCTAAAATCCACCCAAAAGTCTCAGGTATAATCCTATATACTGGTTTTTGCAACAAAGCCTATGGTGTTTTGTTCATGAGATTTCACCATACCAGGTACTTCCCTGTAACTCCCAACATCCTTCAAACACTCTATTCATAAATGTGTAGGCATCATGATGATTAGTGCAATTATATTCTTTAAAAGGCATAGACTGTAGTCCTGTGCTGTTTGAAAGTGAACCCCATGAGGAACAAAACTCATACACTACTAATTCCTGGGATGTGAAACATACTTTGTTCTTAACAACATTACCTTTATCCCATAAGAACGTAATCTTTATCCCATCATTTGTGTAGGTCTCTCAAGAGAGATGCCTGGAACAGCTATTGCCTGGATGTGTCTAAGAAAATTATCTAGTAATAATGGGCCTTCTTTAAGGCACCTCCATAGGCTTTGGGTCAGACCATTGCCTGACTAGTGTATATTTGCACAGATGATAGCAAAGACAACAGTGTGTATCTCCATTTTTTTTCCAGTGAAGAGCCGTATTCAAACTTCAGATGATTAAATGGAAGTGTGAAACCAGAAATATCTCATTTGCCATAAAATCCAGCAATATCAGCTTCAGTTGCAAAATTCTGTGTGTCAAGGGTCCTTGAATTAAGGAGCTGCTACACAAGAGTAGGTCCCTGATATACCATTGCTCAGGTAACTCCAGGGATGAAAATTTGCTGCATTGGCAGCTGCTTCCTTTTCTCTTCCAATGCAAGTACCAAATGATTAGCTGCAAAACAGAACCTGGATTGAATCAGTGAAATGGTAGCTACATAATGCACAGCCAATAAGAAACATTGCTTGTTTTATGTTCTTTTCTCATCAAATCTTATTCTCTGTATATTTATTTACATTGTAAGTGATATGGTATCCATTTTTTTATGACAGAATTGTACTCTTTCCTATTTTCCAGACCTGGAAAGTCAGTGTTATCTTGCTTCTTCTCTTTTCATTTCTGTATGTAGCCTCTCTCTCATTAAATCCTGCCCTCTATATTCTATATTATATTTCTCCTCTATATTACCAAACTCACCCTTCGATATTAATCTCAGTCCTAAAATTCACATTCACAGAGTGGTTATCTTTCATGATCATTATATTAAAAATGTCCTCCTTCTCTCCCATGCCCCTGTGCTCTGATCTAACCAAATTACTACTGCTGAAGTCATCTCTCTCTCCTGTTGCTTTGACATGTTATCCCTTTCTTGACTACTTTAATTCACTTTTACCTTGCACCACTCAGGAACTTATTTCTCAAATAATTGCTGCCCCACTTACAGCCTTTGCTCCTCTTTCCTCTCATACTTGCAGTTCTTCCAATCCTTTTTCCATGTTGCAACTTTTGTTTTGTGTTACTTTCAGCTTCATGAATTCTAGTATGTTGCCTTTTTACCGTTTTTTGTGTCCAGTTCGGTGATTCTCAGCCAGGGTGCCATGGCACCCTGGGCTGCTGTGAGATCTTTTTAACAGTGCCACAGGTTACTATGAAATATTAGTACTGTTAGGTGCTCATACACCTAACAGGATTCACAAGATAAACCCATAAAGTGGGTCCAGACAAGCCCTCATGTGCCTCTTGGAGCATCTCAAAACAGTTTGAGATGCTGCAAGAGGCACCTTGGGAACAAAAAAAGTTCCCTATGCTGCATATTTGCACAGCAGGCTCTAAATTTGATACTTGGAAATCCAGGTATCAAAAAAAGTCTGGGGAAAAAAAAAGTGGGGCAAGGCACACTCTTGTAGAATGCCTGAAGTAACTGGAGGCTGGGATCCTCCAAAGAGATGCTCTGATAGCTAGCGAGAGCATCTCTATGCCTGCCCCTTGCCCCAGTGCTTTAGCACGTTGCCTCCCCGTGCAGGGCAAACAGCAATGCAGGCTGCAGTGACCTGGGCCCAGGCTCTATTCCAGGTAAGTAGGACTGGGGATGGAGGAGGACTATCATGGAGGGAAGGGGTTGTGAGGGTGCAGGAGACTGTGCAGGGGGGAGCTGCTTAGGAGGGGTGGGTCCCCCGCCTGCCCCCTACAAGGCCTACAACCCCTCCCACCCCACAGAAACAGCCACCATCAGGGCCCTCCTGGCACAGGCCACCCAATGGCACAGGGAAGTGTGGCATGGCCCCAGCCACCTTAGACCTAGTGCTGCCTGTGCCACATCGCACAGGCCTGGCCCAGCCTGGTGTGGGATCATGCATCTTTGGGCAGGACCAGGCCACTCAGGCTGTCACCCAGGGCTCAACGCCACTTGGAGGGACTGCGTGACACACCAGGCCATATCCTGCCTCCATGGAACAGGCCCGACCCAATGGCACATGCAGGACCTGGCCTGGTGTGACACAGTCCCTGCAAGCAGTATCAGGCCCCGAGTGACAATCCAAGCAGCCCAGAGCTTCCTGAAGGCACATGGCCCCATGTCAGGCCAGGCTGAGCCCATGCAATGTGGCGCAGGCAATGCCAAGTCTAAGGCAACTGGGGCCACACTGCACTGCCCCACACTGTGGGTGGGAGCTGTGCCAGGAGGGCCCTGAGTGCCCCAATGGAAGCTGCTTCTGTGGGCAGGGGGAAAGAGGGGGCTGTGGACTGTGCAGGGGTGGAGCTGTGCCCTGTAGAGGGGAGCTGTGGCCCTTTGGGGGAAAACTGTGGGCCCTGAGGGGAGGCCAGTCTGTTTGCTGTGTGGGGGTGCTGTGCCCTGTGGGGGGACAGGGGACCCATCCCTTCCTAACAACCCCCCACACACCCACATGCCCCCCACAGCCACAATCCCATCACAATCCACACATAAACCTCACACCCACATACCCAGACACAACCTCCATACCCCTCAAACCTCACCCCCACAAACCATACACCCACCCACAACCTCCCCTACAAACCCCACACCCACAACCACACCCTTTCCCACCCAACCCCACATTCCCCCCCACAAATCTCACACCCTGTATGCCCAGCCAGCCACATGGGATGGGACAGGACCTGCTGGTGGAAGTTGCAGCTGCAGGGGCAACTGCCATACTGCAGCTCTGCCCCATGCCCACACCAGTGCTGGGACATGTCACCCCAGCCTGGGGGGACTCATGGTCCCAGGAGCCACTTCGGGGTATGATGGGCTGGGGGGATGGGTGGAGGTGGCAGCAGAGGTATGGTGGGGGGGGGGGATTGGAGGAGGAACACACTAGGTAGGAGAGGCCTCCAAAGCCAGGCTTAGAGCCCCCCTGCCCCCTAGAGCAGCCTGTGCAGGGGGGGCCAGCCTGAAAAGAAAGGGCCCAGTTCAGTCCCTGATCTCCAGTCAAATGCTTTGCAGAATGGGGCAGGAAGCAGAACAGTAAGGGCTGGCACTGCTCAGAGCCACAAAGCAGTGGGTGGAACAGTTACAGCTGGACTCATGTCCTGGTGCTAGGATAGAGCTGCAACTGGGAGAGAGCTAGTGCAGGCAGGCAGGGGCTATGGGTCAGGAGGGAAGGGAGGGAAAAGCTGTGGGTTGATTGTGAGGGGCAAGAGCAGGGGCAGGGCACTGGCATATCAGTGCTGCTCCACACTGTACATCCTGGTGAGCAAAGAGGGTAGGAGCAGCTCTGATTTTTCTGTGACAAAAAAAAAAGTAAATGCCAAAGTGTATAGACATTTAGAATCTATTTTATTATGATGATAGAGGCACTGGTTGGCTTCCAAATTGCTTCAAATTTGTAAATATATCAATAAAACATTGCCCAACTGATTTTTTATATATAGTGGCATTTCATTTTAATAGAAAATAACACTATTTTGGGTATTTTCATGAAAGAATTTTGGTTTCTTATCAAAGCTTTTGCAATTTTTAAAGAGGGAACACCAGGATCTCTGCTGGTGAGACAAGTGGTGAGACCCGAGCAGAGGAGCCTGCCCAGGGCCAGCACCAGGGACCCAGCTGGAGGGCAGATGAGGTGGCTGACCTTTTGGACATTTCAGTCCAAGAGGACACACTTAGACAATTCAAAGCAGGCTGCTGCAAGGAGCACATCTTCTGGGGGTGATAGCTGCCCAGATGGTAGAGCAGGGGCACCCCATCTGGGTCTGGCAGGAGCACAGCCATGGGGTCACAGGTCCAAGAGGGCAGATGCTGTCACAGGTGGCAACAGGTCACAGCCAGGCAGCAGCTCCCACTGCCAGACTGCTGCAGTTGGTAGAGGGCGCAGGGGCCACTCCAGGTTAGGGCTAGTTCCGTGCATGCAGGACCTGGCCCAGCATGAGACATGGTTCCCACAAGTGGTGCAGGGTCCCAGGTGACAACCCAAGTGACCCAGAGTTGCCTGAAGACATATGGTACCATGCCATGGTGGGCTGGGCCAGGCCTGCACATTTTGGCACAGACAGTGCTGGGTGCCAGGTGGCCAGGGCTGAGCCGTGCTGCCCCGCACCATGGGAGGGCTTTGCCAAGAGGGCCCTGAGTGCCCTGATGTGCCGCTTCCCATGCAACATGGAATGGGCAGAGAACAAACACCAGCAGGAAGAAATGCCGGGTCCTCGTCATCAGAGACTCCATCCTACGAGGACTGGAAGGTTCCATCTGCTGGCCTGACCCCATGACATGGGAAGTCTGCTTCATGCCTGGGGCTCGGGTTCGGGACATCACGGACAGGATCCCGGCCTACATACGACCTGCTGATCAGTACCCCATGGTTGTCATCCATGTGGGAACGAATGACGCGGCCAGGGGCAACCCTGACCACATTATGAAGGACTTTGAGGCTCTGGGGGCCAAGCTTAAGGAGACGGGGTGCAGGTGGTATTCTCCTCTCTTCTTCCAGTGAGTAGGTGGAGACGGCAACACAAGGCCTGCATTGGCGAGGTCAAAAAGTGCTTATGGAGTTGGTGCCGCCAGGCGGGCCTTGGGTTCCTAGATAATGACCCATGCTTTTGGGTGGGGGACTTGCTGGGGCAGGATGGGCATCACCTCTCTCCTAAAGGCAAGCGTGTCTTCTCTTCCAGGTTGGCTGTTCTCATACGGTGAGCTTTAAACTAGCCTCACCCCACCTAATCGGGGGGTGGCACACACAGCTATGCAAGGCCTTAAATGCCTATATACCAATGCTCGTAGTATGGGGAACAAACAGGAGGAACTCGCCTTCAGAATAGCCAGTTCAAACCCAGACATAGTAGGGCTTATAGAAACATGGTGGGATTCATCCCACGACTGGGCAGTTAGCATTAGGGGCTATAGGCTCTACAGGTGGGATACAGAAGGAAAGAAAGGAGGGGGTGTGGCGCGCTAGGTCAAAGAGCAATACGCATCCTCTGCCAGCAAAATGGGCTTAGAGGAGGGGCAAGCTGAAGTGCTCTGGGTCAAGATACAAAAGGGTTGTGGGGAGAGGGATTTAACAGTGGGGGTTTACTATAGACCCCCCAACCAAGGGGAAGAGGTGGACCGGGAATTTTCGGGCCAGCTTGCAGAGGCACTTAAGGCAAGGGATGTAGTTGTCATGGGTAATCTAAATTACCTGGACATCTGCTGGGAGGAGCAGTCAGCCAGGTCAGACCATTCCAGGAGGTTCCTGGCCGAGTTACAGGACCTCCACTTAACCCAGGAGGTGCACAGTCCCACCAGAGGAAATGCCCTGTTGGACCTGGTCCTGGCCACAGGCGATGATCTGGTAAGGGGGCGCCAGGTCCTTGACCACCTGGGTGATAGTGATCATCACTTGCTGGAATTCATCATCCAGCACAGGGTGTCAAGGGCCTGCAGCAAGGCGGTAGCCCTAGACTTCAAGAGAGCCAACTTCAATGAGTTGAGGAGATTAGTGGGAGAGGTGCTGGGGTTCTCGAGGACAGGGGAACTCAGTGCCCAAGATGAGTTGTTGTTCCTTAAGGAGACGATACTCAGGGCCCAAGGGGTGATGATCCCAACAAGAAGCAAGGGGAGCAAGAGTGCCCAAAAGCCCCCCTAGCTCACCAAAGATGTT
>NW_005842283.1:848920-879711 GCF_000455745.1 Alligator sinensis | reverse complement strand
TAACAAAAACAGGATGCGTTTCAATACGGACAAGTGCAGGGTGCTGCACTTGGGCAGTAGTAACCAGCAGCACACTGATAAGATGGGAAACTCCCTTCTTGAGAGCACGGAGGCAGAAAGGGATCTTGGAGTCATTATTGACTCCAAGATGAATATGGGCCGACAATGCAAGGTCACAGTCGGCAGGGCTAACCGGATCTTATCGTGCATCCACAGGTGCATCTCAGGTAGGGCCAAGGAGGTGATCCTCCCCCTCTACGTGACACTGGTCAGGCCACAGCTGGAGTACTGTGTCCAGTTCTGGGCACCCCACTTCAAGAGGGATGTGAACAACATTGAGAGGGTTCAGAGGAGGGCCCTTTATGTCACACCTTTCAAAATGTAGTCCACAAAGTTCTGTAAAAATGTTCTTTTGAATTTTTGTTCATTAAAAATGTGCTCTTCCAGACCTTACATGTAGAAAACGAGTGATTGGGCCAAATCCTAAAGTTCTTCATCAGGATCAAGTGATGCACATGGGCCTAAAGTAGAAAGGTATTTAAGCTTGTGTGTAAAGTTAAGTAAAATAATGGTTCCAATGATGTGAGAATTTTTTATTTGTTCTATTAATGTTTATGGATATTAAGTGGTGCTGGCTCCTACCCTGGGGGTCTTTAAGAAGAGGCTTGATGCCTACCTGGCTGGGGTCATTTGAGCCCAGTTTTCCTCCTGCCCAGGCAGGGGGTTGGAATTGAAGATCTACAAGGTCCCTTCCAACCCTACTTCTTCTATGATTCTTCTTCTTCTATGATGGGCTGCTGCTGTGCGATGTGGGCCATGCAGGGGGAAGACGGGGGACTCACCTCTCCCTAGCAACCCCCCCCCTTGCACCCATAGTCCCCCGCATTCCCACAGCCCCCTCTCCAACTCCAGTCCATCCCACCCCAGTCTATTACTTACCTCCCACAGAGTGGGGGCCATGCAGCCTGCACTGGTCCATGCTACCAGGCACATGGAGGCAGCACCGGGGGGCAAAGTGCAGCCATAGAGTTGGTCTGGCTGGCTACCAGAGCATCTCTTTGGAGGACCTGAGCCTCTCATTACCACGGTCCAGAACCGTGCCCTACCCTGCTTTTTTTCTTGGGGTAATTTTTTTTTTTTTTGATACCTGGATATCCAGGTATCAAATTTTGGGCTCGTCCTGCAAAAATGCAGCACGGGTAATATTTTTTTGTTCCCAGCATGCATCTTGCCATGTCTCAAACTGCTTTGAGATGCAGCAAGATGCACATGTGGGCTCATCTGGACACGCCCTATAGTGTCAAAAACCTTCTAACCTGTTGTATCTTTTCTGTGTTCTTTGCAACCAAAGAATTACTACCCCAGTCAAAGCATGAACAACAACTAGAAGCTGGCATTTTCTGAGGGGTGCTTTGAATCTAATGAGGAGTGCCTCAAGTCTAACAAGGTTAAGAACTACTGGTCCAAATATTTAGACTAGTATCTGGCAAACAAACTTCAAACTCCCCCTGAAATCTGCTTCTTCTAAAAAGAGACAGGATTTCAAATGCCATTTTCTGTGAATTTTTGGCCCACATGTTTTTTCATTAAATCAACCACCAGGCTCAAAATTCCAGAGGAAAGGCAGATCTATACAGACTATGATTTAAATAAATGAGTACATCTATTCCACATATTTTTAAGAGGGAAAACCAAGGAGTCCATGTATTATGATAGCCTCCTTGGAAAAATCAGTTTTACAGGGGTAGACTTTTGGACTATACAAATTACTATAGATTTCTCTGCTCAGCCAACAATAAGTTGTACCAGATTTTTGAGGAAATCTAGTCTTTGATCCTGTCCTTCTTGGCTAAGTACAGACAGTCCAAAAGCCTGATGAGGAATCGATTCAATCTTCACAGATTTCTCTAAGCTGCATAGATTGAACCAATAATGAACTGAACTGACATTCAGTTTCCAGTTTGGAAAAGCAGAAGGAGGCTTGCACTCACCCAGGCCATAAGGCAGAGGGTGCTAAAGCATGCCTCCCAGCCTGCCCCTGAGGGGGAAAAGAGCCACTCTCCTGGTGCCAGACCCACAAAGCCAGCATCTGGCCACAAGGCAAGGCCCAGACCTCTCCCTAGGTGGCCCTGGGTTCCCCCCAACCCTGGTCTGCCCAGCTGTGGGGAGCGGGGGGAGCAGGCCCTGACATGCAGGAGAGAGGGGGAATAGAGGCCCTGCTCCCAGGGCCACGCCTGGAGCCCAGCATCTGCCCACATGGGGAGAGACCCCTGGGAGTGATTTTTTTTCCCATGTGGCTGAACTGGGCATGAGTCACTGATGTGCAGGGGGCAGGGAGGAATGAATCCCACCACCCCAGGCTCAGTTTCCTGAGCTGAGGTCTTCCCAGTTCGGGGAGACTGGGCCCTGAGGGGTTTCCCTCCTCTCTGCCCAGCTGAGCTGGCTCCATAGAAAGAAGGATCAGGCCCTTCCCCCCAGTCCAAGCCCCTGAGGCTACCTGGTGTGTCTTGCCAGCTGCTGCTGGTGCTGGGCTCTGGTGGGATGTGCCAGGTGGCCTGGGGGGGTGGGAATACCAGGCTGCCCAGGAGAGATCCCCTAAAGGCTGCTGCTCCCCCCACATGAGCAGACACTGGGCTTGGGGGGCCAGCCAGGAGGGGGGGGCTCCTTTTCCCCTCCCCTCAGTCGGTCAGTGACTCATGCTGGCCTGTCCAGGGAGCAAGGGGGCAACCCTGACAAACCAGAGCTCTGGGCCCAGGCTGGGGGCTCTGTTCCCCTGCCTCCTCCCATGCTGCCCTGCAGGGCGTACTGATGCGGATAGGACCAGGCTGGAGAGCAAAGGCATTGCTGCCTCATCTCTGTGAAAGCCATGGGGCAGGGCTGGCCCCAGCTTAGCTGGAGCAGACAGCACAGCTAAGGCTAGCCAACCTGCCCTGCAAGGGGGGGTTAGCAAGGGACCCCAATGCATCCTGGGATGCTGAGAGACTGGGACATAACTTGAGTCAGTAGGGGATCTGGGACAGAAGTTTCATAAACTAGTTTAACATCAATCAGCTAAGTCTGATACTATATCCATCCAGGTTTATCTTAAACTGGGTTCAGCCTTTTTGAAACCAGTTTATGTGCACTGAACTTCTGTTCTGTTACAGATTTAAACCAGTTTCTGATCACTTATAGTGGCTTATGTGACACATAAGTTAAGTGACAGTAAGTTTTGTCCCTAGCCCCTAAGTCAATGAGAACTTTGTCATTGGCTTAATGGGTGCGTCTACATCAAACACTTAATATACAGAAGATTAATTCAACTGCACATTAATGTAGTGGGCAAAGCGTGCACTAATGTGCAGTAGATTTAGTTTGATGCCCAGTATCGTCACTAAAAAAAACTATTTATCTGCTTCATAAGTAGCACCAATTACAGTGTGTTTAGTACCCATCATTTAATGCGCTTTAATTATAGCACATTAATGAATGTGTAGACATGCCCAGTGTATATTGGTCAGATCCCTAAAGTTTATTATAAACTTTTAAAGTTGTGTGGCTATCATTAAGGTCCTGGGTCAGAAAAGAATCTTTATAAAAATCAGCATTTAATCACATCAAAGAGAACAAAACGTATGTTGAAGAACTGACCCAAATGAGGGCCCTGGGGCTCACAGTTCATACCAAGAGTATATTTTGCCACTAATCTGGTGTCACATTACATCAGTCTAGTCCTCCTTAAGGGAAGCATTTTTTTTTCTTTCTTTTTCTGAGTAATTAAAAGAATGTCTTTGCTTCTCTCTCAACAGAATGTCTGCTTTTTCCTTCACAATCTCCTTTGTGTTTATTAGTTTAGTAAATAATATTTAAATCTTCATGTTCCATCTTAAGCTTCCACAACTCACTCTTCCAACAGATGTAAGCAGGCCTAGCACACTGGGATGACTAAGACTAATGAGCTATTAATTTTCTTTCACAAAATTAGACATTCTGATAGAGTTTCTTGCAGGGCTGATAAAACAGAAAACATGGTGATTACTTTGGCACTTAGAAGGTAGCTTATGTTATAAATGAACAATTTAAAAATATTCTCTACTGACATAAGTTTATTGTTGTAAACAAATAATAAAGCCAGCAAAAAGATGTCTTGTCTATTTGATCTCTACTTTTACCATATGTTTCTTTGCTGAAATTGGATGCTCCTATAGCAAACCAGGTACTATGACATCCATAAACTATACACATTGACACAGCAGTCACTAATTTGTATTGAATAGAATGCTAATGCAAATGGTTAGAAGATAAATATGACTATGCCTGAATACATGATGCCTGGATTGCTAAGCATTGCTATTTTTAAGTAAAGAATTTTAATTTTTCTTTGATTGACTCCAACACACGTTAGCTTATGTGTGCACTTAAAACATACACAGAAATGTATACACAACTGCACAAAAAGGAGACTTTTCATGAAAATCTGAAATATGTGTGGAATTTATTTACAGCGCTTTTCAGTTTGTCTAAATTCCTCAGTAAATTATCATGATCTTATGGAACTGGGACAAATATCTTTTGCCTGAAAATAGCAAACTATTTTATATGCCAATTGCACTTCTAACTATAGATTGTTACAATGTTATTTGCATATACTTCAGAGAAATTGCCTTCTGTATCAGAGAGGTAATCAATTCATGAGAACTATTTTGTACATATATCTCGCAGTTTTGCCAGACCTGCCTTAGTACAAATCTGATTATGAAAGGTAAAGCTCATTTGGGTAAACAGCTACCACAAAGTGCAATCATGGATTTGCATAATGGCAACCATTCCCATTAAGGTCTGCAGGCTCTCTCAAATAGTCTATGGATTCTGTCAGATTCTTTCCAACTTAATGCAACTCCTATTCTAGTACCATCCTGTCCATGAAAACACTTCCTTCCTTAGTCAGCAATTGGAAGTCTCATGGAGTTGGCAAGAGAAGATGGTAAGAAGACAGACTGTGGTAAATAGAGAAGTGTACTAGGGTTAGAATATTGTAGCTGTGATGATGCAGGACATATACGAGAAGCAAGGTTTTTGGGTGATACTGTTCATTGGACCAACTGTATTGGTCTGTACTGTTAGACAAGCTTTTGGACACAAAGATCAGATCCAAATGTGCGGTTGTGGTGCTGCAAGCCTCTTTGCAGTGCCACAAATCACATGTGTTGCATGTTAAACTGTGCGTGGCAGTGCTAAAAAAAAAACAAACCCTAAAAAAAAAGTGGCACAAAGCACACCAAAGTGCCATGTGCCAGGACAAACGTAAAGATGGTGAGCAGGCAGCCTGCCAAGGAACCCACGCACTGAGGCATCCTCTTCCCAGCCAGCCAGGGGTGGCATGTTGAGAGGGAGCTGGCTGCTCCCCTAGGCTGGCTGCTTCCCTGTCTCCATGTGCCCACATGCCTCAGCACAAGGGCTCTGCTGCAGAGCCCCCATACTGACACACATGGAGCCTCCATCTCGAGGCACCCTGTGTCCCAGCCAGCCCCCGCTGGAGCACATGGAGCAGCAGGACAATGTGTCCCGCTACAAAGTGCATGAGCAGAGGTGTGCATTTCAGCACCAAATAGCAGCACAGATTTGTGCTGCTGCAAATGCACACCCCTGCTCGTGTAGATGTGGCCAAAGTGCTCGTAATTTGGAAAGACAGGGTAGAATATAAGCAACTGCATGAGAGATCAGGCCATCCTTTACAACACTGGGGGCCAACCTTTTAAGCAGGCATGCCACAAATTAGCTCATCACCCTCCCTGAATGCTGCTCCAATGCCCTTCTTCTGCCTGATTTGCTGTTCCACTTTTTACTCCCTGCCCTATCTGCCACTGTGCTGCCTGTCCCCTTCTCAAACTACCTCATGCTACAGAAAGAGGCTGCCCTGCCATGCCACTTGTGGCAGTTGGGCCATAAATTGACCACCCCTGCTGTAGAATATCACTATCTCAAGGTGTCAACCACTTTTGGTATCCACAGCAGTTTTGTTTCATAATTATATTTCATACATACAAGCAAGGGAAGATCCAGATGGGGTGCGGTGATACTGGACCGCACCATGGGAGCCTCTGGAACATGCCCCTTTCTCTCCCCATTCCCCAGTCCTTCACTGGCCACTGCTGCTTTCCTGGGGATGGAGGAAGCACCAGAACTGCTCCTGCCTGCCCCAGCCAGGCTGCATAGCATCTGGACTCAGCTGGGGATGGGTAGTGAGGAACGGGTGGGGAGAAGGGGGAAATGGAGAGGAGGAGACTTGTCTCTAAGCATAAAGGGGAATGGACAGGGAATTTTCACCAGCTTTAGAGACTTTAAAAAGTCCCTGGAGGATCCTGCAGCATGGTCTGACCACAGCAGTGCAGCAGAGGCTGAGAGCAGGAGGCGCAACCACCTCTGCAGTGTGGGTTGCTGCTCGTGCATTCCCCATAGGCCAAATCCTGAAGCTGCCCCTGCCTACAAGTATGAAAATGATGGAGGCCAGTGAAGAATAGAGATAAAATGTCTATACATGTAAATTTTAAAACCAGAACAGACAATCATGTAGTTTGTTTTCCTTTATATCACAGGCCAAACAATTTCAGTTGGGAATTTTGATGATATTTATAATACAAATAATTTATACCAATATTTAGAACTACTTTTATTCTAGGAGAGTATCATTTGAAAGAATCAGATGTTTATTTATTTTTTCAAAACATCTCATAATGTTATTGCTCCTATCCACCATGCTATTTACTAGCACAATGTTACTATAAACACTTAAATCATATAATCTTACCACAAAAGTATCTTATATTATGGCTCTCTTGCTAATATTTTTCACAATTTTTTTCTATCTACATTCAGAATTCTGTTCTACCACATTGTAGATGTTGTGTGAAAACACAAAAACCGTTCCAAATTCAGGAGATAAGTTGTATTTCTGAATGGACGGAACTATCTATACAGGCAACCCCCGCTTAGCGCTCTTAATTGGTTCCTGAAAATTCAAACATTAAGTGAAACGAGCATTATGTGAAACCAAAAGTATTTGATGACCCAAGATGGTGACCACCATTGTTTGTAATGATCCAAGATGGCAATGAGTGTCATAATGAAACCTGCTGAGACCTAAGTGAAATCAGGTATCAATTTTAAATGAGCATTATAGCGAAAAAGCACTAAGTGAAACAGCGTTAAGCGGGGGTTGCCTGTATATGCCTTTACTTTTATTTCAGATCATACTTGGGACCATTATCATGTACTCCTCCATTTGAAGGATTACAATAGTCTGTATTCTAGGCTGTACACTAAGGTCAGGATTATTTGTGGAACTCTAGCTGCCCCCAGTGATGTCCTTTCTATCCATTAAATAATAAGATCCTCTCTAGAGGTACTTGTTTGTTGCTTTTTTTTTTTATTTCCTTGTCCATATTGTCCTCAGATAAGTTAATTTTAATATTAGGATTTCAGTACTTTCTCTATGCCTAGAAGAAACATGCTTTCAGTCCCTGATTCATGCATAGCTGCTATATTGCATTGTTTCTAATTTCTTCTGCTGTTGCACTATGAAATTCTACGTATTAATGTATTTGACCCCCCCACCCCCACCCCACCTGCCAATGAAGACATTCTGCAGTTTAAATAATTAATGCCATCGTCTTAATTCCTAGTCTGCTACCAAGAAGCATGGCCTCTTCACAGATTCCTTTCTGTTCTTCAATCACTGCATCTATAATGAAATGCTGCATTAATGTACCATTAAGGTTACAAATTTAAACACACAAAATAAAGAAATGGAAGAGTTACAGTTCTCACCATAATATTAACATCATTGCATATGCCTACTATTTCTAATAGCTGGTTGGATTATTAAAGGCATAAATATAAATATACTCTGTACAATGTGAGGATTCCCTACTCCCTTACTAAGGATCATAAGTCTCCTTCTGTGATTTCCCTACTAGTGCTGTCAGCTGCACTGGGAAACAGTACTTCATATTTCTCTTATCTAGCTCTCTTCTATTCTGCCATAACTTTTTAGGTAAGACTTTTTCCAATAAAAATGAATGCAGATTTGGGAACAGTCAAGGTTTATGCTAGTATGGAATGATATGGAACATTAAGATGGGCTTTTCTATCACATAGGGAACCTCACAAGATAATCGGTTTCGCTTCCTCCCAGGGAGAATTAGCTGAGAAACAGTGGATCAGCACCTTCTGATCTTGGATTTTCAAACATTCTCTAGGCTAGATCAAGGGAACAGGGAGTAATAATGTCTGGTATAGAGTTAACTTATACTACTATTTCAAAGGAACTTGTACCTCTGTCCTTTAGACCCAAATATCTACATTTTTTAACAAGTACTGTCTAAGTGATGCCACTTAAAAAAAAAGTTTAAAAAAAATTTCATTTGGCTTTCTGACAGCTCTGAACCATTTTTGGACTGGGAAGAGGGCATCAACAGAGTTGGAAGAAATTACAGAACAGACATGTTGATCTTTTAAAAAATATTTGAAGCTTTCTAGCATAAAATGATATAATAATTAAATCCATCTCTAAATTTGGATTGTATATCTGATCATGAGAGGTACATGTGATGTCAGGAGACAAAAGAATGGTACCTAAAAATAAATAATTGTTTGTTTGTTTGTTTTTCCTATTCTACTTTCCCTTTCAATGAACACATTTTATTTTAAAGAAAGGACCACAGTTATTCAATTTTGATTACTCTATGCAATTTATTGATTCTTACATTAACAAATATATTGTATTCCATGTATGTCTTATGTGCACACCAAATTCTGTTCCAGGTGTACATTTGAATAAACCAGGGGAAATCTTAAAGCCACTTAAATCTCCAACACATTTTTCTGACTTTTTCTTAATTAACTTCCTTCTAGAGTGTCTAAACTGTCTTTTCAGTCAGGCAAAGCATTGACTACTTACTGTCAATGGTCAAAGCAATGTTTTTGATGGGTAAAATTCACATCTGTATAGCAAACAAGCATATGGCCAATTCAAAGTTAAATTGAAACTTATATTAATAAAATCAAACTTAGGTGAAACAACTCCTACTGTGGTAGACCTCTTAAGAGGATTCTTAAGTGAATTCACCTACATCTTAAGAGGGTTCACCAAGAAGTTATTGTAAACCAGTTGTGCTTGCATTTGAATTACTTCCACCTTCATTAAGATTGGAGGCAAAAGTGGCAGAGTTAGACTCCAATCTAAAATGTCAAGCTCCTTGAAATAGGGTTTTCTTTGTATCTGTGCTTTCTTTAAACCCAGGATGAGATGCTCCACTTGCATCAGCAGCTTGACTATGTTAGACAAAGCAAGCCAATGATTCACAGCTTTGAAAAGAAAGCAGGGATCCTAGTTTTCACTGATTTAAAAAAATCTCAAATTTTTGGATTAAAAGAAGTAACCCAAAATCCACATTTTCCATGATTAAAATGAAATGCCACTATTTATATATTAGTGGCATTGCATTTTACTTTTTTTTTTAAATCACCAGTTTTCAGTTTAATCACAGAAAACCAGGATCCCTGTTCATAAGGCAAGTATCCATACAGTCAGATGCACAAATGTCATTGGTTCTGAATTCAAATATAACTTGAAATCTCTCCATCAAGGTCCACCTGTGGAAGAAATAAATAATAACAAATGGTATGACCTCATGAAGTAGCTTAGTTTGTCTCATAGGTCCAATACCTTATCCTCACATACAAGAGAAACCTAACCAAAAACTAGTCCAAATAAACACAAAATCTAAAGTGAGTGGGCAGAGTTCTCTTGGCACAACTCTGAACTGAAGATGTGGATTTTGCATCATAAAAAGCCCCCTGATAATGTGAAAATCTGCAGGACAAGATTGTCTGCTTTAAATATACTGATTTCTATCCTATGTATTAGTGCTCGCCCCCACCCTCAGTGCTGACTATGCACAGTGTTACCTGCCAGCTCTGTGTTCCTGGGGAACCCTGACGCAGTACCCAGCCTGTCTGACTCACAAAGGACTCACCCCCCCACCCCACCACCACCTCTGCCTCTTTCCCACCCCGTCCTCCTGCTCCACCTCTGCCTGAACCAGAACTGATGAGAAGAAGGACTTACAAAAAGCAATGAAGAAGCAGTGGGAGACATACCTAAACCCCTCCGGACAAGGGTGGGCAACTTCTCTAATCTCATTTGCATCAAAGATGGGACAGGGAGGCACCTCCATTAGCATTCAGAGCGAAGAACAGAGATTCTAAGACAAGGACCACACTGAACTCTGGGACCAGAGAAGCAGGGGAGCACTGCATGATGGGGGATCTCTGCTCCAGATGTTAATCAACCCATGCCTGCAATACCCAGCCCAGCAGTTATCAGACCAGTTCTGGTGATGAATCCTTTATTGCTACCCAAAATACTGAATCTGCCTGATTGCATTGTGAGCTCCCTCGGAGAAACACCGTCATAGCCAGGAATGACCAGCTCCTATTGTCCAGAATAAACAAAAACTAGTCTGGTATACTCCCTTGAGCCATCATTTACCTGTAAACAACTCTAGTGTTCTCCCTTGAACCATTATTGTTTCCCTACGAGAACCCCCTACCCATGCTCAAGTTTCTGTTCTGTTGCTTGGATCCAAAAGCTGCACCAGTTCCACCTTTTCCTTTTTTCTGCCTCAAATACCTTCACTTATCGTGCTGGGGGCTCTGCCTGTTTCAAGCACCCTGGGCCCTAAACTGAACAGGTTGTCTACGAGCTCCAACAAACACTTGGGAACCTTGACCAGTTCAAGCTTCACTGAGTGGTGAGACCCCAACTCTCTCTCTCTTTCTCTCTCTCTTTGTTTAAACCCACTTTCTAAATCTCAGACCTAATTTAATCTCTCTCTCCCCTTCTCTCTTACTCCAGGCATAGCTTTCTAAACTTGACTTTTGTTGATCAAACTTGAGCTAGATTTCCCAAATACCCAATTGAAACCGTGTAATATTGTAACTGTTTGGTTTGATCATCTTTCCTTGTATAGCTATTGCTACTAGTATCATTATAAGTTTTATATTCCTGGCAATAAAATAACTTTTATGATCACACTGGTTGCCACACTTTCTCTGAGCCTCGTGTACTCGTTCTTTTCCTCGACTTCCCCATTTGCTCTGCAGCAATGCTCCTTGTACCTAAGTCAAAGATTCCTGTAATGCCCAAAAATTCAGTGGGGTCTACTCATCAAGGGAGTTACTACCAGGACAATTGTGACAACAGATTGAGGGGGGTGCTGAGCCCATGGTTTATGAGGGTGTCAGCCTGGAAATGCTGATTGACCCTGCCTGCTCAGACGTGCTCTGTTAACCTGTGTGCGTGTGTCTGACTGAATTTTATTCTTGCCCTGCTGAGCTAAGTCCTGGCTGAGTCTGTGGCATATGAGGGTGCCAGCTAGGAAGTGCTGATTGACCCTGCCTGCATGGATGCGCTCTGTTAATCTGTGTGTGTGTGTTTGACTGATTCTGTGACTGGAGGACCCCAGCCCTGTTGAAACTAAGCCCTGCAGGGTAGCTCCACTGGGGGGTAGGGACTTGCAAAAGGGAGAAATAGAGCACAAGTGACACAAGCAGTACACTGATAGAATTACAGAGACCCCAGAACGTGACTCTAATAAATGAGCACACTGTAGGTGGGACAAGCAAATCTGGTAACAACAGAGGAAGCATTTGTCATAGTCCACAATATAGGAACAAGATTTTTAAAAGAGGGAAAATAAATCCTTACACCTCATGGTATAAGACAATAATTGACTTGCTAGGGCCCAAAAAAAACCCCATATCTAATTCATTAAGTTCTGCTATAATTGTCTACTGTGACATTTCTTCCTCTGAAGCATCTCGTTGCTTGAGTAACTTGACCAGATAGCCATTTCCCTCATCCATTATAAAAGAAAAATTCCTACAAGATAATTCATATAAAGAAACATTAGGCAAGTAAAAATTGTGATCCATTTTCCTCTTGCTAGCAAGTGTTTTAGTTGCTAAATTTATTCTACTGTTACCGATTCATTGGCACATTATATATATGTCTAGCTTATAAGTATTTTTTTTTTTAGCAAATCTATTTTTTTCTGGTACATGCTAGTGGAGGCAGTATTAGATGCAAGATAAATGATGATCAGCCCTCCTAGAGCTTGTGTGCACAATACAAAAGAAAAATAATATGATTTTTTTAAGCTATATGTAGAAGTTGTTCTAGGTATGAAGATGTCCACTTAATCAAAGACCTGAACCAAAACTCCACTGATACCAATAAAAGATGTTCATTAACTTCAACATGTATTGCATCAGTATTATAGTTTATTATTTTAGTATATTCTAGCTTGATTTGGGAGGATAATATTATTTTTCCATCCTAATAAACAGGACAGTTTTTGTTCAACTCTCAAGTTGTGTGCAGAGCTAATAATTATTATCAGAAAATACCTTCTTATGGTGCTTTCTGCTACGCCTTACTGATCACCTGAAGAATCCAGTGCATAATGCTTCATAGATGTAATACACAACTGCTCCTAAAATTTTGCTGCTGCCCATAACTTGTCCTCTGCTTTTGATGGCCTTATGCAAATTAGCCTCTCCAGCTGCCTCCCATGAAGTGACTCAGTTTGAGTTCATAGTAGATAAAGCTGCTGAAGTAAAATGGTCACAGGCGCAAAGTTGTTCCATGGTGTTGGAGCATTAAAAGAAGAAAGTGTCATAGTGGCAGAACTGTATATAGAACAAATGGAATAGGTAGAATTCAAAACAAATGGAGAACTTTTTTTGGGGGGGTTGCTTTGCCTAACATGAAATTAATATCTGTGCTTAATCCTGAAAGAAAGCCATAGACTAGTCACATGAGACAGTTTTGCATATGTTTTATGCATTTATTGAACTGGTGCTGGCCAGTGCTATGATGGAAGAATTCTTATATATGCCCAGCAGGAGTTTCCCTGTGCATCTCTACAGCACATAAGCAAGTTATGCTATGTAATAGTGACTCTTCCTCCTGCTATATTAGCATGTATGTCCCTTACAGAATTGGTCTATGCTGATGTATATGACCTAAGTGCTCACTTTTTGCACTTACTTACCATTTGTATTCTATTTTCACCTGTGGCAAAATAAGATCACCAAGATACAAATGCCACTGCTGGAAATGGGCAGTGGTGGGGGGGTGTAAAAGAGGAGATCTATACTTGGTATATAATAGCTGAATGACAGTCGAATTGTTTTTGCCCTAGTGGGATAGGGTGCAAGGCTACAAGCCATAGCAACTTTCCTTCAGAGGTAACATCTCACTGAACCACTCTCACTTCAGCTTATTATATCTTGCCCCCATATAGCTTTCCCTTCTGTTTGCCCAGAGGGTCAATTTTTTTTAAAATGGCCTGGTGAATACTCTAGGAACTTGCTAACCTGAGGCCTGGAACTAGAACATTTTGCTGAAAAGCAGGAGATGCAGATTCTGGATGATGGCGGGCCTAGAATTTGAATCTACTACTCCCTGGAAAAGTGCCTTGACCATTAGACTATCAGACAGAAAAGCAGGAAGCTCCTCCTCCCCACCAGCATTCATGGCTTTTCTCTGATTTGAGTTTGGGGCCTCCTATGGCACTATATGCATACCTGATTCTTCTATTCCACCCCAAAGTCTACAGAGCCTACATTACAGCTAGATGAGTTTGCTCAGAAAAACAAATTACAGGGCAAGGAAAATGACACATTCAAATAGAACCCAAACTGTGAGTAAGGACTACAGAGACACATAAAATGAAAGTGGATTTAACCTACTGGGCTCACAGCAGAGAACGGGTGTGGACAAAGGTCATCTAGCATGCCATATATGCTGTGCTCCAAGGTATCCAAAGCATTCTATCATGGGCTTACTACTTGCTCCAAATATGGGGCCACTAAGTGGGATAAAAATGTCACAAGCAGGGAGAAATACATGTTTAGCATTGCCTAGGAAAGTACGCTACAGCTCTCCCTAACTTATCTCTGAGCAGGACACACACAAAAAGATACCTGCAACTGGAATGGAGTCAGGATTTCACCATTAAATCCAAATGAGGGAAACAGATAAAGGCTTTCAGCACCTATGCACATGACAGACCTTTGTTCTGATGCATCCTAAGTAGGAGCCACCTATATCTGTGTCAGAGCAGACTTGATTAATCAAGTCTCCTGTGAGTCTGCTGGAACATGTGAATTAGCACACTCCAGCAGCCTCCATGTCATGTGTATTCAGTGTCCCTGCATTTCAAAATGGCAGTGGGGGCACTTTAAAGCTCATCAAATGAGCTTTAGTTAAAGTCCCCTATTACCATTTTGAAGTGCAGGACACTGAATACACATGACGCTGTGGGCACTTTAATTAGAGTGGCTCTCTGATTAAAGTGCTGCCCCCACCCCCACCCAAGAGCATGTGTATAGGTGCCCTTTGTTACCATGAATAGGGTTTTCTCTATGCATGATAATGTGGAGTTAGTAAGCCTCAGCATTTTTTAACTCTGAAGAGTTACAGCATATTTATTGAGTAAGATTACAGTATTTACATAAATCCAAGATGACTTACATAGTTTCATAGTAGGTAGGGTCAGAAGGGACCTGAGCAGATCATCAAGTCCAACCCCCTGCCATGGGCAGGAAAGAATGCTGGGGTCAAACGACCCTAGCTAGGTGATTCTCTAGCCTCCTTTTGAAGACCCCCAGGGTAGGAATGAGCACCACTTCCCTTGGAAGTTGGTTCCAGATCCTAGCCACCCTAACTGTGAAGTAGCATTTCCTGATATCTACCCTGAATCTACTCTCAGTCAACTTATGGCCGTTATTCCTCATTACTCCCAGTAGTGCTCGGGGGAACAGGGACTCTCCTATAGCCTGCTGGTGCCCCTTGGCCAGTTTATAGACAGCTACCAGATCCCCTCTCAAACTTCTCTTATGGAGGCTGAACAGGTTCAGGTCCCGTAGCCTCCGCTCATAGGGCCTGCCTTGCTGCCCCCTGATCATGCGAGTGGCCCTCCTCTGGACCCTTTCAATGCTATCCACATCCCTCCTGAACTGTGGCGCCCAGAACTGGATGCAGTACTCCAACTGTGGCCTGACCAGTGTCGCATAGAAGGGGAGGATCACCTACTTGGACCTGCTTGTGATGCATCTGTGGATGCATGACAAGGTGCAGTTAGCCTTCCACATTGGCAGCCCATGTTCATTTTGGAATCAATAATGACACCAAGATCCTTTTCTGCCTCTGTGCTGACTAGAAGGGAGTTCCCCAGCCTGTAGGTATGCTGCTGGTTCTTCCTCCCCAGGTGCAGTACCTTGCTCTTGTCAGTATTGAAACCAATCCTGTTCTCATCTGCCCACCCCTGTGACCTGTCCAGATCTAGTTGTAGCCTGTCCCTCCCTTCTATTGTACCCACTTCTACTCATGTCTTAGTGTCATCCACGAATTTGAACAAGGTGCTTTTCACACCCACGTCCAAATCACTGATGAAGATGTTGAACGGTGCAGGCCCGAGGATCAAGCCCTGGGGAACCCCACTGACCACATCTCTCCAGGTCAAAAATGATCCATCCACCTCCACTCTCTGGGTGCAGCCCTCCAGCCAATTTGTGACCCATCTGACTGTGTAAGCATCAACGCCACAGTTCCTTAATTTCTTAATGAGAATGGGGTGAGAGACAGTGTTGAAGGCCTTCCTAAAGTCCAGAAAGACTGTGTCCACCGCAATACCTGCATCCAAGGATTTTGTGACCTGGTCACAGAAGGCCACTAGGTTGGCCTGACAGGACCTGCCTCGAATGAACCCATGTTGGTTGCCCCTAAGCATGATCTCCTCCTGCTGGTCCCTCGCAGATGTACTTACTCCTGGATAATTTTCACAAAGAGCTTCCCCAGGACCAAGGTAAGACTAACGGGCCTATAGTTTCCTGGGTCCTCCTTCCTCCCTTTTTTGAAAATGGGGACCACATTGGCCCTTTTCCAGTCCTCTGGCACCTCGCCAGAGCACCATGAGTGCTCATAAAGCTGTACCAGGGGTTCTGCAATGACCTCTGCTAATTCCTGTTGACTTGAACATGTCTAGACCCACCAGAAGTTCCCTGACTAGGTCCTCACTGACCCTGGGCCTGGCAGTACCTCCCCTGGGTCCATCAGGGATACCAGTGGGGGGGGATGCCCCAGTCCCTGCTCAAAAAGATGGAGGCAAAGAAATTGTTAAAGAGGTTAGCTTTGTTATCTGGGGTGGCCACCAGATTTCCTAGCATATCCTGCAGAGGCCCTATGTTACCCGGTACCTTCTTTTTACCCCCTATGTATTTGAAAAAGGACTTCTTGTTATCCTTGATCTGGGATGCTAGTCCCAGTTCCATCTCTGCCTTAGCCTTCCTAACAGCCCCCCTACAGTCCTGAGCAATGGAGAACCTACATGAGCAGTCAGACCTGGCTGACTGCTCTTCCCAGCAGATGTTCGGATAGTTTAGGTCACCCATGATGACCACATCCCTTGACTTAACTGCCTCCACAAGCTGATCTGAGAATTCCCAGTCCAGCTCTTCCCCCTGGTTGGGTAGCCTGTAGTAAACCCCTACCGTTAAGTCCCTTTCCCCCCTACCCCTTTGTATATGGACCCAGAGCACCTCAGTCTGCCCCTCCTCTGACCCAGTGCTGTTTGTTGAGGATGTGTATTGCTCTTTGACGTAGAGTGCCACACCCCCACCTTTCCTCCCTGTTCTATCCCTCCTGTACAGCCTATAGCCCCTGATGTCTACTGTTTCTATTTAAGACAACCTCGTAGTAACTGGATTCTATATATGGGAAATGTATGAATTTGTTATAATTTTCTGTGTACAGAATCTAATTATTGGAGGGGTGTCTTAAATCCATACCCCTCCAATAATTAGCTGCATCAAGGAAAGCAACAGCAGAAGGCATGCTGAGCAGGGTGGTAGTGGGGACAGCTGGAAGGGTAGGCAGTCCCTCTGCCCCCCAACCATTTGTCCCCCCCCCTGCAACCTGTTCCTGCTTCAGTGCCTGCCCCCAGCCTGTGTCTACAGCCTTTGTCCCCCTGTAGCCTCTCTCTAGCCTCTACTGCCCCACAGTCTCTGTCTCCTTTCCCCATGCCATTTACTGTCAGGCATAGCTCTGGCCCCAGCTCCAGCTCCATGCCCTCCTGAGCATGGAGCACATGGAAGCTCTGGTCCCTGCCCAGCCATGCAGCTATGTCCTGGGGCTGAAGTTACCATAGCTGCAGCTGTATAGTAGGGCAGGGATTACAGCTTCCATGTGCTCCAAGGAGAATGGAGACACAGCCACACTTGAAAGTAAGCAGCAGGGAGGGAGCAAGGTGAGGGAAGAGAGGCTGTTGGGGGAAGGCAAGGAGTAGAGGCTACAGGGGGCAAATGGGTGTGGGTCAGGCAGCTACTGCAGCTTGGACTCTGGCCCTGACCCAGGATTAAGGCTGGAGTCAGATCCACAGCAGCTACCTGCCCTCCACTCCACATTGCATTCAAATCCTAGATGGGGGGCTTTCTCCCCACCCCATGTTGAATGGATTTGATTAAATACAGTAAGTCCTGGGGATTGATAGAACTTGCAGAATGAATTAGTTCGAAAGATTTTTCCTTCATTCCTGTTACTGCTTTGGTTCTACTCTTTCCTTGGAGACATGTTCCCATTGGACTTTTGATGAACAACCCCATGGCAATTTAATAGAAAAGGACCCACTATTGTCACAAATGAATGTGCTTGACAGATACTGCTTTGTAATATGAACAAAGAAGTGCTCTCTGATTTTGTGTAATACATATCACAAAAGTAGATATAAGCAATTCATGTAAAGGGTCTTTGAGAGGTTATTTTTTGTGCAATAAACAGGAAAGATAAATCAAGTAGCAGTTCTACCACTGGGAAACCAAAACACAGCACCATAAAAAGGGAGAAGAATGCAATCAAGCTCAAATCAATTTCCTTTCATATGCCTTCAACAACTGTTAATTCAAAGACAGGCTCTTCTAGATGAAAAGAAACATGCAGATCACCACAAATAGTTTTTTTCTCAAAAGCTCTGGTGATCTGTGTTTTATTTGCTCTTCTCATGGTGGTAGATGCTCCACCTTTTTTACTTATATGAGGCTACAGACCTGTATCGACTAGTTTTAAGAATGAAAAATCATAGAAACTGCCATCTGTGGCAGCCACATAAAAAGGAAGAAGTAATTGTAGCCATCCTAGTAGGAGCCACCTATGTATAAGATCTAGCAGTCACCAAAAGTCCAAAGTTACCAGCTCTGGTAAAGTACAAAAACCTCTCTCTCTCCTTAGGGACATAGCTCTATATAAATTCACAAAAATCTTTTGACCCTCAGCTGTCAAACATCTAGATGTTTAAAAATCAGCTTCCCAGTGAAGGAGATACTAAAACTGCAGAGTTTCAGTATATTCTTTTTGAAAATTACTTTATTAATTGCAGACATTTGCGTGAGTCTGATATGACAGAGTTAAGCAACATGCAGGCAACCCCTCCTCTTGGAAATATCAACACAATACCACAGACCAAGTTGCAAGGAGTTTCTACCTTAAAAAATTACTCTAAACAGAGCTTATAAGACAGCAAACAGACTCTAGTGCTGCATGTACAGCTCCCATTCTTCCAAAGCTGCCTCTGTAAAAACATCCTTGCATAATCCAACCATTACACCACCACAGTATATCTTCTCAAGACTCAAAACTTATTCACACAATAAATCTTGCATATTGTTTCATAGCGAATGCATCTACACATGCTCTTTAATGTGCAGTTGCTTGTTTTACTGTGCATTAATGCGGTGCATACAAACACGTGCTATTACGCTAATGTGCAGTAAAATAGGTTACTGTGCATTGAGCATCACCTAAAAAGCATGCACTTGTGCTACTGTGCATTAGCACAGGCTAATGCACATTAATTTAGTACCTCAGGGCACCTATATATGAGCATCGAGGTTGCTCCAATGCACTGGAATTCCAACCCATCAGAGCAGACTCGATTAATCAATTAATTGTGGCAATTGCCATGCTCCAACGACCTCCTGAATCTCATGTATCAATGTCCCTGTGCTTAAAAATGGCAGTGGGGGCTCTTAAGCTAAAGCTTGTTGAACCAGGGTTCTTGGCTGGAGTCTTCTCGGGAGTCTTGGCTGCAGGTTTTCTTGGAGTCTTGTCTGCTTTCTTAAAGGCAGTGTCCAAGGAAGTTTGGACAGACGTTCTCCAGAGATGGATGATACAGCAAACTTGTTTTTTGGCATGGCAGGGTGTCAGCTCAAACATTGTAAAGTCAAAACTGACATCAGAAAGTTGAAACAGGGTGTTAATTTATAAACATTGTAAGTGTGAAACATTGTAACTTGAAAAGTTGTAAGTGAAGGACTGCCTGTAGCTAGAAATATTTCTGGATTTTTTAATGGACCATAGGATCAGCTCCCCAAAACTGTGCTCTGGACAATAAAATGAATTCTACTATAGATCTACAGAATTGTAATCCTGCCAAAACTGCTTTTCTTTCTGTCTTACTGTAAAAAGTTAAAACTCAACCTGTAAGCGACTGGGGCATAGGCAATCTGACCTAATGTTTAGACCACTGAGGGAAAGCAAGGGCGTAGGGCTGGGGCAGAAGGCAGAAGCCATATTAGTGAAACTACAGGGAAATCCAAGGATGAAGTCTGCAACACAGTCCAGGGTCAGGATCCAGGGATCAGATTCCGAGTACCAATCCGAGGGATAATCCATAGGGAGAAGTCCAAGAGCAGAGCCAAACTGGGGTCAGAAGCCAGGGAACAGATTATTGAGAAAATCCAAAGCTGAAGCCCAGAAACAAGCCAAAGCCAGGGTTGGGAACCAGGAAAACGAGACTGCAGGAACCAGGCCTGCAGACCCAGGGCTCCAGCTGTGTTAAATGGATGGGGAGAACTCCCAGCAGCCAACTAGCTGACCTGCTCCACTGGGCTTTAAACTAAGCCTGCCGGGGGACAGGGGAACTACCACCACTGCTGGCCTGCTGAGCAACACTTGCAAAGCCAGAAGGCCAAGGCACTTAAGACAGCCTACCCCTGCCCCTGCCCCAGCCCTAGAGCAAGCTGCAGGCAAGGCAAGGGCCCTCCTTGTACACCAATGCCAGGAGCTTGGGGAATAAACAGGAGGAACTTGTCCTCCTGTTCAACACAAATAATTATGATGTCATAGGGATAACAGATACCTGGTGCGACTCCACCCATGACTGGACCATGGGTATAGACAGCTATACCCAGTACAGGAAGGATCGAGTGGACAAAAGGGGCGGAGGTGTAGCTCTCTATGTCAAGGAGAACTACGCATCCCTACAAGCTGACATCGGCACCCAGGGTGGATGACTAGAGACCCTCTGGGTTAAAATCTGTGGGGAACATGGCACAGGAGATACAATGGTGGGAGTTTACTACAGACCTGCCACCCAGAATCAAGAGATTGACCAGGAGTTCACCAGGGAATTGGCTGAGGCTGCATGTGCCTGATCCATGGTTGTCATGGGGCACTTCAACTACCCGGACATCTCATGGGAAGAGCGCTCGGCCAAATCTGAATGGTCGCAAAGCTTCCTCAAGTGCATGGATGAGTTCTGTCTGACACAAGAAGTCTACGGGCCAACAAGAGGTAAAGCTCTGCTTGACCTGGTGCTGACAACCGGGGATGGCCTAATCAGTGACCTAACGATTGAAGGGAAGCTGGGTGACACTGACCACAAGCTGATCATCTTCACCATCTGCCGAAAAGCTGTCAAGTCAGTCAGCAGTACAGAGGTCCTCAACTTCAGGAGGGCTGACTTTGACAAGCTCAGGAGACTTGTCAGTGAGGCCCTAAGGGACCATGACCCCAAAGGGTGGGGAGTCCAGGAAAAGTGGTCACTCCTCAAGGGAGCGATCCTAGATGCACAAGCTAAGGCTATTCCGTCTCGGAGGAAAGGCAACAAGAGGGCACAGCAGCACCCTTGCCTCTCCAGGGAACTGATGGTTCTCCTGAGTCTAAAAAGACAGACCAACGAAGGATGGAGGACGGGATCCACCTCCAAGAAGGAATACTCTGCATTGGTCCGGACCTGCTGGGAGCAAACCAGGAAAGCCAAGGCTGCCATGGAACTCCAACTGGCCACAAGTATCAAGGACAATAAAAAGTCCTTTTTTAGATATGTGGGGAGCCAGAGGAAAAGCAAGGGCAAAATTGGACCCCTCCTAAACCAAAGAGAGAACTGACGATAAACTGATGCCCAGGAAAAGGCCAACTTACTAAATGGGTCCTTTGCGTCAGTCTTCCACAAGTCCCATGGGATGCCCCTGCCCATTACGGGACAGGGGTAAGGTAGTTCCTAAGCGAAGGTAGTTCCTTGCCCTCCATCAATGATGACCTTGTGAAGGAACAGCTTGAGAGGCTGGACACCTTCAATTCAGCCGGCCCTGACAATTTATACCCCAGAGTACTCAAGGAGCTGGCTAGCATCATAGCTCAGCCCCTAGCACAGATCTTTGAGAGCTCCTGGTGCTCTGGTGAAGTCCCCAATGATTGGAAGAAGGCCAATGTGGTGCCTATCTTCAAGAAAGGGAGGAAAGTGGATCCAGCAAACTACAGGCCCATCAGCCTGACCTCTATCCTGGGGAAGGCCTTAGAAAAAAATCATCAAGGAGGCCATTCTTAATGGACTAGCCAATGGCAACACCCTGAGGGACAGCCAGCATGGGTTTGTTGCAGGTAGATCATGCTTGACCAATCTCATTTCCTTTTGTGACCAGGTGACCTATCACCTGGACAAGGGGGAAGAGATTGATGTCATATATCTTGACTTCAAAAAAGCCTTCGATCTGGTATCCCATGATCACCTCTTGGCAAAACTGGCCAACTGTGGCCTCGGGTCCACCATGATCTGCTGGCTGGGGAATTGGCTCTGATGTCAGAACCAGAGGGTGGTGGTTGACGGAAGTCAATCGTCATGGTGCGTTGTGAACCGTGGGATCCCTCAAGGCTCTGTCCTTGGACCTATTTTGTTCAACTTCTTCATTAATGATGTAGATATTGGAGTCAGCAGCAAACTGGCCAAGTTCACCAATAATACCAAACTTTGGGGTAAAGCATTGACACCTGAGGACAACGGATAATCCAGGCTGAACTTGACAGGCTCAGGAAATGGGCGGACGAGAACCTGATGGTGTTTAACACTGAAAAATGCAAGGTTCTCCACCTTGGGAGGAAAAACCTGCAGCATCCTTATAGGTTCGGCATTGCTACGCTGACTAGCACTACAGATGAGAGTGACTTGGGAGTCAGGATTGACCACAAGATGAACATGAGCCTTCAATGTGATGCTGCAGCTAGTAAAGTGAGCAAAACACTGGCTTGCATCATAAATGCTTCTCAAGCAAATCCCAGGATGTCATTCTCCCATTGTACTTGGCCCTGGTGAGGCCACAGCTAGAGTACTGCGTCCAGTTTTGGACTCCACAATTCAAAAAGGATGTGGAGAAGCTTGAGAGAGTCCAGAGGAGAGCCACGTGCATGATCAGAGGTCAGAAAAACAGACCTTATGACGAGAGGCTGAGAGCCATGGGACTTTTCAGCCTGGAAAAGCGCAGGCTCAGGGGCAACCTGATGGCCACCTATAAGTTTATAAGGGGTGTTCACCAGGACCTGGGGGAATGTTTGTTCACCAGAGCACCCCAAGGGATTACAAGGTCGAATGGTTATAAATTCCTGCAAGTCCGTTTCAGGCTGGACATAAGGAAGAACTTCTTTATTGTCAGAGCCCCCAAGGTCTGGAATGACCTGCCGCCAGAGTTGGTTCAAGCACCTACTTTTAACGCCTTCAAGAGAAACCTGGATGTTTTTCTCGCTGGGATCCTATGACCCCAGCTGACTTCCTGCCCCTGGGGTAGGGGGGTGGAGTCGATGATCTTCCAAGGTCCCTTCCAGCCCTAATGTCTATGAAATCTATGAAATCTATGAACTGGGATGCTTGCTACTCCTAAAATGGGGCAGAGTTCATTATCTGAGGCTTACTGCAGGTTTGGCTGCTGAGGTATTTGACCCAAGCTGGTCTGCCTGGCCTGATCATGGTCCTTGACACCACCCAAGTCTTGTTGTACCCTACTAGTGTTTACATTTTCAATGTGCTTATTTCAACTCATATTTTTGCTAATATGTATTCCAAAGATTTTAAAGGAAGACACTACCTCTAGTTTCTTTTCCTGTAAAAAACAAACTTGTTTCCCCCTTCCATTCCCCAGAACACAGTATCTTGGATTTAGCTGTGTTGATTTCCAAGTTATTTGAGGTGCACTGCTGCTGAAAAGCATATATAACTGTTAGAAGCCAATTTGGGATTGTGATATTAACAGTGTGTCATCTGCATAAAGCAAGAAAGGAACAGGCACATTCAATATTATGGTTGCATGAAATTGATTCTCTGTTATTACCTGTTTTAGATCAAATTCAAGAATCAAAAGGTAGTGGAGCAATCAAAGATCTTTGTCATACCCCAGTTTCAGTTGGGAAACAACTGGACACTGCATCATCAATTCTGTAACGCACCTTGGATACTGTATCTGAATAGTAAGTAATGTTTATTTGTAAAGTAATGTTTATTTGTAAGATAACTTTCTTCACTAATGTTATTGCCACTTTCTTCCATCATTTTAATCTGTCTATGGAGTTTAAAGCTCCCTTTAGATCTAAGAAGGATACATACAAATGACTGTCTTTTTGCATATTTAGCTGCTTAATAGTGCAACACTAAGCAATGGTCCATAAAAGAAAAGCGTTCTCTGATACCAGCCTGCTCTTCTTCCAAAATATTATCTGCAAACATTCATGTCTCAGGATGAAAAAAGTAAATGTCTCCCAAGTATTTTTACTGGAATACACATGAGATTAATAGAGCTATATGATGCAGGATCTCACTTACCATTATTTTTATAAATTAGGACTCTTATAGTTTCATTCCAATGTTTTCTAAAATAATTCTATTAAAAATGTTGATAAAAATTGAACATTATGGGTCAGTAAATTCTTTGCATATGTCTCAGAGAAGAAAATCAAGGTAAGGATTTCTCAGTAAGGATATATATAATCCAAACTGAGATTCAGAGATGAAATAATTATCTGTTTGTAGCAAGTAAGTTGGTAAACTTATTTTTTTTAAAAACAAGACCTATGCAGCTCTGGAAGTAATTCACAGTGATGGAGTCTGAGAGCTACTGCTCTAAACTGTACAGCCTATATTTCCACATTAATTGCACCTGAAACTTAAGTGAGTTTAAAAGGAAGAAAAACCTTTTGGAAGTTACATCGTGAGGAAAAGACTCTTAAGAAATTTGCACGGTATTAACTAGGCAATTTTCCAAAATGTTCATTCTGTTCTGATTATGCAATCAGACTAGGTCAAAATAGCAGACGCCAGCCACGAGAAAAGATGCAGAATTTACTTCATGTGCCGCCTCCCACATACCATCTGCAAGGAAGAAAAGAAAAGCCTTAGAGCCCAACCAGTGGGAAGCAAACTTCAGGAAGCGTCAAATCTACAGGACCATTAGGGATTCATTAGCTGTTAGTGAGAGAAAAGACTTTATTGCATAATGAGACAAGGATGCTTGAGTTAGGTCAGTTAAGCATTGAGCACTGAGGATGTTGGCTCTTGGTTTCTTCAACAATGCTGAGAAGACATTCCCAAAGGTGAGAGGCCTGGAAGATCTGGGTCAACATCAGCCAATATTAGTCACAGGCTGGAATAATAGTTTCCATATATTGGAAAACGTTCTAAAAGCTCAGAGAGAACTAACAGGATGTGCAAAAGGGGAAGCAGTGGAAAGGAATTTTGTTTAGGAAAATGTTCAGATTGGGGATCCCTGACCCCAACAAATAGCTAATACACAACTGGAAACTCATTACATGACTGAGTTCTACCAGAAAAAGCTGTAGTTGCAGCCCAAAAGCATGGGGATTACATCTACCATTAGTTCTTACCATCTTGTCAGAGAACATACATATACCCAGGAGCATGAAATGCAAGCCTTCATACTACAACAGGAGTAGCATATCTCTGAACAAAGGGAGATATATGGAATCCCGTACTTCTCATTTTTTTAAGACAGGAGACCTATCATGAAGGTTGGCTATGCACTACTGGCTATATATATATATGGGGGGAAAGATGTCAGGCCATGTACTGTATCAGTCAGCTCTGAAATATTTCCTTTTTAAAAAACTCTACAGAACAGTGGTTAGGCAGAAAAAAATATGGATCTTTAACCTGCTCCTGTATGCTTGCATTTCAACCTTGCATTTCAAGTATCAACAACATTCTCAGTTATAAAGATTATCACAGTTTCCTGATCATTTCCTTCAACTAACATTTTACTTACAATAAGACTACCTTATTAGGTGTCTGCTAGAGAAACCCTCTAATGTAAAAAAAAGCTGTAACATTAGATAGTTAAATTAGATAGTTGATAAATAGATCAGCAGGGCAGTAGAATTATACATGATGAAATCTTTTAAGGAATACAGGGCAAAGGAATAAAGTTATTAAAAATAAATGTACTTTACTACAATGGTGCATGGTGGGGTCTCAACTGTATTAAAGCATATAAAAATAATGGAGAACAAAATTGAGTTGTGAGCACTGAGATTTTCTACATTTGCTTATTTTTAATGTAGAATTCAGCCAGGTGTCCACAGCAGTATACTATGGTTTCATGTATAAATGAAGTAGCAAGATTCGGTAACTTTAAATTCATCTGGATTTAAAGTTTAGGTCCAAATGGAATTGGGTTGTGAAACAGTCTGTCAAAAATGTATGGAGATCTAAAGCTGAGATTACTGTTGGCTAAAGGAAGAGCATTGTATTGCTTAAAGCAGGAAGTCTGAAGCCTACACTTTATAAAATATATGATCTAAAGCTTTAAAGAGAAATAACTGCTGGGAATAAGTCATCATTTTAACTTGTTAATTTATTTGTAATATTTACTTTGATATTTAGCTTTACATGAGAAAGCATTTAAAAAATAACACACAAAAATCTGATTTTTGTATTAATGCTTTAAGAAAGAGCAGCACAGATAAAATACCTTCTTATCACTCGGGAAGGCTTGTAAGCCTTATTTGCTCTGTTTTTATTAAAAAAAACTCAGTTTCACCAGGATAGCATTCCTTACATTGCTTGGCCATTGTATTAAAATATATGTTAATAGGAAATATTAAAAATCAGAAGTGACTTTATTTTGCAGGATGTATTGATAATAAAGTAACACAGATTTTTGCCCTGTATGAAACAGCTGGACCATGACGGGATCACATTAGCACTAATTAAAATGATATTTTTTGTGCAGTTTTTGTTAATCCAGTTTCATTGGACTCAAAAGGATTTTTGAAATCTATAATAAAAGCTATTATGTAATCTCACTCTTCTCTTGCATCAGGTTAGTATGAAATTTCCCTATAAACAAACTATATTTTCTTAAAACACTCACTCAATAAAATCAATATTAAGTTTTTTACTATTATAGCTCTTTTTTCAATATACGATCTTCATTTAATTAAAAAAAATTAAAGCTTTAATTTATTTTTTGCTTGATGAACAAGAAAAATATAATATTAAAGGCAACATTTTGCAATGTTTCTCTTTCTCCCTCTCTTTACTGGGTCCCTGTTGTTCCCAATGTATAATTTGCAAAACATATTGCTTCAATACTTACAATGAGAGAGGCGGCCCAGCTGTGGGAGGGAAAGGACAGCAGTCTCCAATATTACCATAATAATCTGCCTAAGGTCCCATGAGCCCTCTGGAGTATACAATTCTCTATACTGCAGGCCCCAGCTGGAGAATGTTCTCTTGACATGTATGCCAACCTTTGCCTGCAGGCAAAATAAAAAAAGGCAGAGAAGTAATCATGAAAATAAAAAATCTTGTCAACTGTGGTAGGATGCAGTTTCCATGTTTTTTTGCTCACGTAGGCAGGCATTGTGCTAACAAAATGATAGGAGACTTAAAAAGACTGCAGCTGGTATGTGTTTAGCTGGAGAGGGGGGGAAAAACTACCATGTGCCATGTTAATTCTACAATTCTAACATTGGAAAAAAATGAGCAGTGATATTGTATTACTGTCAATATGCATGACAGCTTTATTTACCTCCTCTTCTGAGAGCTGCTCATTACAGGATTTAAGCTGGAAAGTGAAACCTTTACAGTGTTGTGGCTAATTGCAAAGGGCCAGATTGTGAGTCATTTATTCACGGCAACGAGCAGCTACTCACACAAGTCGTCATATTGGTTTCAGTGGGACTAATCACAGGAGTTAATGCACGCTTCCACGAAAGGTGCAAAATCGGCCCGAAAAAAACTTTTAAATGAAAGAGCAAAACTCCAAAGTAGAAAAAAGAAGAAAAAAGGCATATCTATAACCTCATGTGGCCAAATGATTGCTCTTCAATTTTAAGACTCGGTTCCTGTAAGAGGCCATGGGCCTTGTTCTTCTTTCTTGTCCCAAGTCTAGTGTGTTCATAAAGAATGCAAGAGAGACTTTTCAAAGAAGACTGCATAATTGTTGGTGAGGGCCACATTTTTAAAAGCTGTGTGGCTGGAGTTCTAAATGTGTCATTTCAATCTTACTTTAATTTTATTGCCTATCATAAGCAGGGATCCTGGTTTTGGAAAAATGTGGATTTTAGGTTACTTTTTTTTTAATTGAAAATTGGGATTTTTTTTTTATCAGAGAAAACCAGACATAGATCTCTGTGTACATTGTAATGCCCTTCCAATACTTTGTGTTTTGCTTCAGAAGTAGCCTATGGTTTTCCATACAGACATTCAAGGTGAAAAGTACTCTACAATGCAAGTAAGAGCATCATAACCTACCCCTTATTAGTGACTAGGTTATTCTTTTTTAATCCTGTTAATTCTTCTCTTTTTTTTTCCATAGATTTCATAGACATTAGGGCTGGAAGAGACCTCAGAAGATCATCAAGTCCAGCTCCCTGCCCTGTTTTTTGTTTTCACAAACCAAAAACAGGAAAAAAAATCGTTCCTCAAGAAAAAAAAAATTTGATTTGAACTAGGTTACAGAGGTCTCCTCACCCAAAAGAGTTCAGGTTTTCCTAGACACACAGCCTTGTTACACATTAATTTCAGGTCATTCCTGAAGCTCTTAACCCCTGGATTCTTCACACATTAACACCTGAAACTAGCTTTAAACACACTTTAGGCAACTTAAAGTTATGCCGCTCCAGGACAAGTTTATCTCTGATCTGTGTTACCCAGTTACCCAGTTCCATTAATGTGTGGCCACTCCCCACAGATGAGACACCCAAGTTGCAGTCCTCCAGCATCCCGTGATTCAATGTCCCTCCCCCACCCTCCTTTTCTGGGTGCACAAACTTTCCCCCCCTGAACTCTACGGCCCAGGGGGCAGATCTGGCACCAAGCCAATTTCCCCTATTGCCCTTGGGGGTGTGACCTTCCTATCCCCAGGGGTGCAAACAGCCTGAAAAGCACATGCCAGCGGACCAAGTTGCAGGGCACAGACAGGTCCAGGAGTGGGGTCTAGGTAGTATGTGGAGGGTGGGAAAGGAAGATGGCCAGATTGGGTCCCCATGAGCTGGGGCTTCTTTCCAGGGACAGAGGCAGTAGCTCCCACAAAACACCCTTCCTTCACCGTTCCCACCTCCCATATGTATTGTTCCCCCCATATCCCAATCCCAAAACCCAATTCATTTTTTTCTTTTTTAAATTATTTTTTTTTACTTTTTATTTTATCATTCAGTAGCTGACTTCCTTCATTTCACCCGCCATCCTTCACTCCTGTTTCCTTTCCACCTCCCATTTCACTACCCATCCCCATGCTATTAACTCTTCACCTCCCAGCTTCATGTTCCACCCCCCTCCTAGCCCATCTCTCACCCCCGCCCCCGAGCAAGTAGAAGTCTATCCCAACTCAGAGACCTTGTAGTGGTAACTAACAGCTGTAGCACCTTGTCAGGCCCCTGCTTGCCAGCACTCAAGAGGCAATTCATAGCAGTGCAGATGGGGGGCAGTCAGAGAAGCCCTATCTCAAGCTGGCACTAACACCAAGCAACATTTGAGCATGTCAAAGTGCAACATATAACAAGGCCCACCAACAACATTTCCTCACTGCTTGCCACTTGTATAGTCCTTTATAGCTGTGTGAATTGTCTGATGAGGGTAAAGAAAAAACTGAGCACATCAGAAAGGAGGCATTCAATGTTGCCTTGCACTGTTTTGAAAAAGGTGCAGAATTTTGTTCTTTTCATACTACAGGCAATTGCTGGTTTTCCACTGTTTCAGTCTGATCTTTTCTGAAAGGGAAAGGCAAGGCCTTTTATGCAAGTGAAAGGAAATCTACCAATCTTGTTAAAGGTAAAGCTTTTCGTGTATTGGAAATTCCTTCTTTTTCGTTTCCTTTATTTTCTGTTTCTTTCCCCCATATTCATATTTGCCTTTCCCACCTTCTCTCAGGCTATCCAGAAATAACAGTAATATATTTGGATCAGTAATTGCTCTTGAACTAAGCACTCATTTGTATCAGGGTTCCTAATTTTCTCTGACAAAAAAAATCCCCAATTTTCAGATTTAAAAAAGCAACCCAAAATCCACACTTTTCTGTGATCAAAGTGAAACATCACCACACACACACACACAAATATGTGTGTGTGCATATGTGTGTGTATATATACACACACACATATATACATATATACACACACATGTGTGTATGTGTGTAGTGATGTTTCATTTTGATGTATGTGTATGTATATATATATATATATATATATATACACACACACATATATACATATACACACACATATGTGTATGTGTGTGTGTATACATACATATAAGTACTGTTTCATTTTAATCATGGAAAAATTTGGATTTTGGGTTACTTTTTAAATTTAAAAGTTGGGTATTTTTTATCATAGAAAACCAGGATCCCTCATCAGGGGATGAGTCCAGGGGGCTGGGCTCGATGATCTTCCGAGGTCCCTTCCAGCCCTAATGTCTACGAAATCTATGAAATCATTAGCAATCTAAATGACCTTTAAAATCTTTAAAAATTCCCGAATGCTTTCATTTATCCTCTCTCTATAAGTGTTGTTTTGGACTCTAGTCTTCAGTGGCTCTGGCCAAAAGATCACATTTGCAAACTATCCAAGCAGTCCCAGCTACAGAAGCTGCAGATGCTGGCTGAGAAGCTGGATGACCCATTCAGAAGAGAGGTCAGTAAGCCACATAAGGGCAATAGCAAAATAAACCTGAAACATGCACACAGCCAGGAGTTGCACAGCAGGGCTGAGATGAAGAGAGTGCATTGCTCTGCAATTACATCTAGGGCATCTGTTGGGATCATGCTGCCCACAGCTCTAGACCTGAAGAAACTCCCGTGAGTAGCTGCTAAGGACCATAATGTCTAGCCAAACAAAACAAACAGAAAAGTATCTACCTGAAGAGCTGGCAGTAGAGCGCTCTGCCTTCCAGTCTCTGCAGTTGGTTTAGGGCATTAGTGATCTACTCATACTGCAAAGGCCTTATCCAGTGAAAGCAGCCATGGAATTCAGCTGTCACTGAGTCCAACAGATCCAGTTGTTACACTAACCATGGGTGGAGTCTATGATCTTGCCCCTAAAAAGAGCGCAGGCCTGCACAGCTGAATCATAAACCCTTGGAAAAGAAAGCAGCTTCTATAATGGCATGATTTAAGGGGCAAATTTGGAT
>NW_005842283.1:831681-848889 GCF_000455745.1 Alligator sinensis | reverse complement strand
TGAAAGAGGGTTTGGTGTCTTGGCAGTTTTAAAAAAAAGCCGTGGAAAGCACAGGACTAAGCCTCAGTTCCCATACTTTTAGCATGTTCCATTCTATTCCTTCAAACTCATGATTGATTTTGAAAACATTATAAACCAGTGTTCTCATGCTTGACCTAGACCAGTTGTTTCCAACCTTTTTAGACTCAAGGTACCCCTTGGAAAATACCAATGCTTAACTTTCACCTGTTTCTTGACTATAGAAAAATAATAGAGCAATTCTTCAGTTGCAAAGAGCTCAAAGGACACATCCAGATGAGTGCACGTGTGGTTTGCAGTGCCTCAAAGCTGTTGGAGGTGCTGCAAACCTCACGTGGCACATGTGGACCCGTTAGCAGTGCCACACCAACATTTGATACTTGGAGATCCCAGTGTCAAAAAAGAAAATGCTTCTAAAAAAAGCTGGTGAAGCGCACGCAGCAGCAGTGTGTGCTGCCAGAAACAGAGCCTGGCCAGCCAGGCTCAGTGCAGCCAGATCAGTGACACTGATGCCCTGGGAGGCCCCCCCTCCCCCCAGAGACCCCAGGTGCTGGCCCCAGCCTCCCTTACCCTACCCAGATCAATTTGCCATGCACTGGAGCACATGTGCAGGGGCATGCCCTGAGGCAAAAAGCAGTGGCACAAATATATGCCACTGCTATTTGTACCATGGGAAACATGTACTCCCTACATGTGCGCACTCATCTGGACACACCCAAAAAAACATAATAAGTCTGAATGTTTTTAACATTATGCATATTTATTCAAAAGTGTTTGGACACTTAGCAATGATAGTATTGCTCAGCACCCTACAACACCCTTAGAAGGATCTCATAACATTCATAGCCATGGCACCCTGATTGAGAATCACTGATCTAGACTCTAGAAGCAATGAGCTCATTTTCCCTGGGAGTATGGAATATGTACTGAATGATCCAAACAATGATTAGGAAAAGGATTTGAAAATTACCTCAAAGAAATCATTGAAATCAACAATGGGAAAAAGAAAAGAAGTGGATGCCATGAGGGAGAAATCACATGAGAAAGAAATGGTATGGTATTACGCTATTCTTGTTAGGCCCCAAATGAAATCTGATTTACGAGAAAGGTTAAGAACCTTATCCACAGTTCATTAAAGTCATTGAAAAGGCTCCCTCTGGCCTTTGAATCAAGTTCTAAGAAAGGAGTCTTGTATAAGCAACAGATTTGGAAGTGAGTGTTACCACTCAAAATAGCCTGATGAAAAATACTGACAGATTATTCAGAACTTTTAAAAATTATTTTGAAGATGGATGAATGATCTGACATTTTAAACAGTAAATGCAGTAAAAACAGATAGGGTACTAGAGGTAAACAGATCCTAAAGAACCATTTCACAAACAGAAAAATAAAACTCAAACTACTGGGAACTCCAGGGTGCAGTGAATAAACTCAAAAGACACATAAATGTGTTTCTGGAGGAGGAGGCAGAGAATGAGGAGTACTGGGGAAAGCAGGATGGCAAGATTAATAGAAATATTAAAAGAAAGTCATATCAGGCCACAAAGCCTTTTTCTGTTTCTAAATTATCTAACAGCCTTTCATTTTACTGTCTCTTCCCCTCAGCTTTCTGAGCGCTGTCACCATGCTGGGCTCAACCCACCTCAGGTTCAGGAAAGAGATCACGCTGCTGTGACTGAGCTGGTTGCAAAAGGGGAACTGATTGTGATCATTCAGATTGATACAGAGGGAGTTCATTCCCTTTGGCAAGCAGTTAACAGATGTGGAGCCATACAGGTTTTCAGCTTTGCTTCCTGCTGCTTAGGCCAATCCCTCCGCTACTGTTCAGTTTCCATGTGGGGTGAGGAGTAAGGGGAACTGTCCCAGGGCAAATCATTGTGCTCATTTGCCCTTTCTATCTCCTGGAACAGGGTGTCTGTGGCTATGCCACAGACACTCATTCTTCTTATATCTGTACCGAACTAGGATCTAAAGAAGTGGTTCTGAACCTTGTTGGACTTAAAGCACCCCTACATAATTTTTGTGAACTGAGTGGCAACTAATTTAAAAAAAAACCCCAATGTACATATTAAGATCTCCTTATCTCCTTGCATAGGGGCTGGGCAATAGAAGTGGATGATCTTCTAGGCAGGAACAAGCCAGAGCCTGGCTTATCAACTTAGCTTACCTGCTTATCTGCTTATATCTTATTTATCTCCTCGCACCTTGCAGAACCCTTCAAAGGACGGCACTGCTTCATTGCATTGATAGTCATATCACCTTGGCTTCAATGGACTGAGTAATGTAGCTAGTTGTATAAGATTTAAGAGGCACCATAGCTGCTGAAGTAGTATACATGTTGGCCTTACACTTCTTACTCAGAATTTAGGCTTAGTGATTGTATTTCTACTACTAAGCAGCTAACAGTGCACGAGCTAAACCTTTAAAATGCAGCCACTGAAGACTTCAGCATCCCACTTATTTAACAGTACTCATGCTAACAGCACATGACACCTGTGCTCCTGTGTGCTATGATCTGCACTCCCCTGTGCTGCCAGCTGATTTCCAGGTGAATTGTCAAGTTGTAGGCTTGACATACGCCATTGTAAATGGTCAGTGTTCTGCATTTGTGAGAGGTGGCCTCACACTGTGTTGCACAATGATAGCAATCATCATCCAAGATGGCAAGGCTAATGTTGTATCATCCCACTAACCTTCCTTTCACAATCTGGGTTTAGATAGAAGGCTGTTGAGCCAGACATTCTTAGCAAGGGTTGTTTCTTAAAGACCTGGTCACATGGGACACTTAGCACATGTTTTATTTAGCTCAAAGTAAGCATAATTGTGCCATATTAAAAGTTAGAATGTGTTCTGAGCAGTTGCATGGTAATGCTTACTATGATCTGTAATACCATCTCCAGCTGGGACTAACAGGTGTTGCATTGGGTCTAGTTGAGACTCCAATGTGTTTCAACTGGAGTTGAAAGTCCCTGGGGCTGGAAACATCAGCTGACTGTTGATCCCAATCGTGGGACCACAAATTGTTCATATTATCTCTGTGGAACAGCTGGATGATAGCAGAACATGTGCTACTTAATACAATCTGGAGATATACCTCACACACAAAGTTCTAACTTTACTAGAATACGATCACACTTACCATGTATTTTACTGCTTAAACACATGGATGCACAAGTTTTAGATGTGCAGTCAACACATCCTAAGTGTAAAGTGGGGCAAGGCGCTAACACTCACAATCCTTCTTGTTCACCAGACTTTGCAAAGTTCAGGCCATGCTTCCTGTTGCCCACCATGCCTTGTTACAAGTCATGGATGTCCCAGGCTTTTCCTGAGAAAGATGCTCAGTGGGGGAGCAGTAGATGCTGGAATGAATGTTGGATAGGATTTTTTTGCAGCTGAGCAAGTTTCCAGAAGATTACTTGCACAATGCTGTAGTCATATTTATCTCTTTTAGTGAAGAGCAAGGTTAAAACTGTTTTGTTTTGGGTTCAGAAGTTCCACTGAGGAAGGTCCTTTTAACTATCTTCATAATGTATTTTGATTTAAGCAGATGTTTTGTAAGTGCCTGGACTTACTGCTAGGTGCAATAAATCTAAAGAAATTAATAAATAAAAATTAAAAGTTTTATCGGTGAGAGACTAATGCCAGCAGCTGTGATACAAGGGTGACTGCACTTCAATGATCGCACATTAGCTCAGTGTAAAGCAGTTTGAGACTCCAAGATAAGAAAGCCCTAACATGACCACATTATTTATTCAATATAGCGTATACCACATGCTGCATATGTATATAAAGAATACCTTATAGTAAAACACAGCATCATAGAAGGAAGAGCTAGAAAAGATTTATTAGGTCTTAGACTCCATTTCCCAGCCAACACAGTATTGTTCCCAACTGGATATTTTTAGTGCTTTGTCCAGTCTAGTTTTAAATGGCTTACAGGTTTCCATCACTTCCCTTGAGAGAATATTCTACAGCCTAAGAGATCTCACAGTCAGGAAGCTCTTCTTAAATTTTCCTCTCTTTATTTCATTTGATTATTTTTAGTTCATATTTAGATTATCTTATATCCCCCAAAACCATTTTCTCTCCCTCTGTTTTTGCAGCCTGCAAACTCTGTAAAATGTTGTGCACCCTTTTTATTTTTGCTTTGCTCAGTTTATCCCTTTTTATTTTTGTGCAATAATAATAAGTGGAAGAGAGGGATCATGGTATCAAAGCATGCAGACTAAAGAAGTAAGGAAGGGGAAAAGGACTGAAAAGAAAGTAAGAAAAGAAGCTGGGCTCAAGAATAAAAAGAGCACAATAAAGGCTGAAGAAGAAAGGATATAGATAGATAACAATTAGTTTTCCAGGAAAACCTAACAACATGCTATGTACATGCTCAGTTGCTACATAAAAATGTGCATGTCCACACTGCACATGGAGTAGGACTGCAAACTGTGCTTGAGCACTAAAAATGCAGCTGACTGACTGCTATTTGGGAGCATAAAGTGAAATAGGATTCACCCCAATAAGATTACTACTGATATGAGCAAGGTTATACAAATCAGCTTCTATAAAAATCTATTAAAATCCAATATGTTGGACTGGCCAACACAGTCGTTGCTTAAGGAAATTTGTTTGTGTTTAATCTGCCTGGGACAAAAATAGTTCTAGGCTACTGTTAGGGCTTCACAGTTTGTTGATAGTGTGCCCACACTAATCACATCAGGATAAACCCTTCAGTTGCATCATCATGTACTGTTTATCAGGCTTAGGACAATCATCACTGCAACTTTTCTTTTAGCAACAGAAACAACATAGTATCATCTGATTTAGCTGGAATCAAGTCCACATCTTTTTACAGTCCACCAGAAGAAAGTTGTGCTTTTCCTGATCTGCCTAGCATCACCCATAACAGACCATGGGTTCCCATTGTGACTTGAGCTACCACAGCATTCTGTGGGGGAACAGCAAAACCAATTGTAAGGTGCTTGTACATGTGACACCCAGATGATGATACCCAGACAGTGAATTGCCATGTACACATGATGAAAGTTTCCCTTTGTGTGGCTTAATGGCATCACATTTTACATGTATGTGAGTTTTGGGGGGTTTAAAATGAGTTTACATCATTACAAACTAAACCACACCCTGATGTAGTTTAGTCTGCAATGTTGCAAGGTTGCAGTCATTAATGTCAGGTGTACATGGCAATTTACTCAATGACATGTAATGAACCCCTTTGACCATCGGGTGTCGCTACAATTTCTGTTTATTGAGCCCCCTTCTTGCACGCATTTGTGTGTAATGAATGTTTTAGGACACCAGGTGTAGCTGCAGAGCCTGACATGAATTAATATTCAAAGACACCGATTTGTGGTTGTCACCTCCTATTTCACCTGGTGCGGTGGGCGTCTAAAGGTCCCCAAGGTGTGTTGAGGGGTTGCAGATTGGGATCATCCTGGGCTCTTTTGGAGATCAAACAGTGTCTGCTGTATGTACTCCATTCTCCATTATCATCAGGGACCCTGGTTTTCTGTGATAAAAAAATCACAAATTCTCTGATAAAAACCCCAAAATCCGTGGTTAAAATTAAATGTCCCCCACAGCCCCCCCACAGCCCTGCTGGTGTCCCTTATTCTCCCCCCACAGCCCTGCTTGTACCCCCACCCAAAGCCCCTGCCCCCCAGCTGCCAGGGTTATGGGGCCAGGGACCCAGGTCCGCAGCCCCCTGTCCCCAATGAAAGGCAGCGGCTGCTACAGCAGGAGCATGAGCCGGCTCCCCCCCTGCTGCTGCCTGCTGCAGGCTCCAGCAGGGCCAGCTCCCAGTACCAGCATGCACTCCCAGGGGACAGAAGGGACCCGCGCCCCCTCAGATATGTGTGGAGGGTGGGGGGAGGGCGGGTGTGCACTGCAGGCTCATGCTGCCCTCCCCCAGGCCTTCCCGAGCACAGCATGTACAACCTAGTGCAGCAGCGCACAGGGAGGATGCACATGAAAGCTGCCTGCCACTGCAAGCTCCCTGCTGCCCTGGCCACACTTCCTTTGCAGGTGGGGGCAGCTGTGGGGGGCACAACCCTGTACTGCCCCTGTGCAGAGGAAGTGTGGCCAGGGCAGCGCGGAGCTTGCAGCAGCAGGCAGTTTTCATGCATGGCCCCACTGTGTCCTGCCGCACCAGTCGCACACGCTGCGCTCTGAAGGAGCTGGGGGTGGGCAGCAGAGCTGGGAGGGCAGCATTTGAGATCCAGGGTTTGCAGCTGGCCAGGCACTGCAGCCGGGGGAGGGATGGTTTGCGGTCTCCCTGCTCCTAGCCGGAGTGCCTGGCTGGCTGCCTACTCTTCCCCACTCCCGTTCTGACTGTGACAGTGGTGATGATCCCACCAAGCACTGTCCCACCACAAATGATCCCCCCCACCCTACAGCTCTGTCTAAGCCTCCTTTCACCAGCCCTCACTTCCCTCCACTGCCCCCCACCAGATACCCTCCTCCATCCATCTCAATATCAGGAACCAGAGCCAGAGGCAGAAGTTCAGCTGGTGGTAAGTCTACCATTGTGGGAGGGGAGTGGGGCTTGGAGATATGATAATGGGGAAGAGCATGCAAGTATAGGGTAGGTAAAGCAGGCTATGATGGAACATGTCAGGCTAACTGCTGTCTCTCTTCCAATTGCCCTTCAGCTGTGCCTCACTTGAGGCCTGCCAACCCAGACCTCTGAATATTCAGGCTGCACTGAATGCATAGGTATTTCCAGAGAAGGCTTGGGGGAATCTCCCATGGGAGATTTTGTAGCCTGTAAGGGGAGGCAAGGAAAGTGAGTTTGGAAGTATAGGACAACCCCTCCTGTCTTCTCTCTTGCCCTGCAGCATGAGCGTCATTTGCTTCCCAAGTCAAGTAGTGATCTCACCATAGTCCATCCATTTGCTGAGACTTGGGGTGCATCAGCAATTGAAAAAATCCATTTTTGAGAGGGAGAGGACTGTTAAGGGAACATTTCACAGCTTTGTTTTTATTTATTGCTTTGTACTTTGTGAAGTAGGGGAGTGGGCTTTTGACAGTGTTCTCTGTTTTGTTGCATTTGTATTAATTTATATTTGAATTAAAGTTTTATTTTTGGGAGTTTCTGTTTTTTTCAATCTGGGTAGATTTAGCTGTGCTTTAGCAATCTGTGGAACATCAGTCTTGTGCGTGGCAGCTGCTGTTGGTGATGAGGAGCTCCCTTGAGGGGGTGCTGGTGTGGTTTTGGTGTGGAGTATACTTTCAGCCGGGAGGAGTGACTGCCCACCCTTGGGGTTCATGGTTTGTCCGTTCAATCTTCTGCTCAGCACCTGCCTTTTTTTCCACTGAGTGCTTGACTGTTTTCAGGGGTAATCCCAAAGAACATTTACTTCTGTACAGCCCCTGGCACCTAGAACAAAAGGCAGGTCATGCCAGTGCAGGAAGGGGTCATAGGAGAAAGAAGGAGCTTTGAGCTTGGCTTGTGCATGCAATCTGGCCAGGGAGCCTACAGACCATGCGGGAGGGAAGTGGCATGTCCCAGCTGTAAGCTGCATGCTGTTGCCTGCAGGCCTAAAAAATCTCCAGACCTTTCCCACCCACCACTGTGAGCAACTCCGTGCCAATTCACCCTGCACCTCCAAAAACCACCCCCTTGTGGCTGGCTGCAGTGCGATTGTCTCCCTAATACCATTAATTCACTCACTGCTTTTATGTGAAGGCAACAAGCAGAGTTCTGTAACTCCAATCATGAGCCTTAAGCACTCCCACTTTATGAATAATGGGATTTTTGCTGTGCACCCCCATCCCTGGCTTGACCCTGCCTGGCACCAGCATGTCCAAGGTGAACACCTCTCACTGGCACCAAAAGTTGCAACAGTTGCAGAGCATGTCTGCTGTTCAAACTTTGCCTGGACACAATTGAGTGAGAGGAGGTGAACTTCCCTTGGCCAAGTCACCTCAAGAATTATAAATTGAGTGCACAGCTCCCTGGGGTACCCCTTATTGATCTGAGATATCTGACATTCAGCAGAGAAAGGAGCAGACCGGGGCACATAGGTCTAGGACCTTTGCCAAAGCAAAGAGCCTGGTGTGGGTGCTGAGGAACCCTGAGGTTGTGCTCCAGTTTGTCTGCAGCCTGCAGGCCAACTGGCACGTCTGTCTCAATGTTGCAAGGAGAATGGCAGAGCAGGGGCACAGCAGGTCTATGCTGTGATGGCACCTGTGTGCCTTGACCTGGCACACAGGTGCCGGGTCAAGTAAAAAATTCTGCGGGCTGCCTTCCACAAGGGATGTCACCGGAGCACAGCAGCGGGGCACCCTAGTGTATGATGTGGCCCACTACAGATACCTCCAACCACTAGTGGAGGTACTGGATCAGTGTGAGCATCAAGGGACAGAGGCCTCTGGGGCACCCTCGCCTGTACACACTTCGCCAACCACTACTGCAAGTCACGGAAGATCCAGGGATTTCAGTGGAGAAGATAGCAGAAATGTCCTGGTCATCTCACCTGCAGGTTCCTCTGAGGAGGATAGATAAAGGGATTCAACATCCACACCTGGTATGTGAAGCCCTGGGGATCCTTATAGTCACCTATCACCTGAACTGACAGCTGTGATTAGGCTGAGGTGTGAGGTGGAGGAGGAGAGGGGGACTTGTTTGCAACTGCTTATTTGCAATGGGATTGCACTTTTTTACAGCCACTCAGGGCCTGCTACCCCACATAGCCAGGCACCCCTTCTCAGTCATTTTAGTCCAATCACTTCTTTCCTACTAGCTTCTCTGAGTGTATCTTTTTAGAGCAGCAAATATCCTTAATTCATTCTATTTCCCTCATTTCTTGATCTTCAGCTCTGATTCCAATGCCGCCACCAAGGACACAGGCAACCAAGGCAGGCTGCAGCTGATGCATGAACCGACAGGCTGGTGATTGCCCTCAGAGAATGCAAGTAGTGGCTGCATGAGCTGGTCAGACAGGTCCATCATGTTACAGGAAGCATCATGGCCATCCAGTGCGAAAGGTACCACGCAGAGTCCAAGAGGCATTCTAAGACCTGGCCAGACCGGCAAATACTGACAGGTATACTGGTAATGCTTCTGTGCCTGGTGGTCTTTGGCCCTGGTCCTGCACCTGCCCCTGCCCCTGCCAGGGAGCAGCAAGGGCGGGCACAAATCCTCACTGCAATCTTGAGCTCTGCAAGCTCAGAATGAAAGTCCACCTTAGGACCAGGGTCTTTTAGTTAGAATTGATTATTGATTATTTTTTGTCACAATTCATGCACTGTTATAGCAAGTGGGCTGTTATAGTAATTGTTATATTAATAGCACCATTATTGCCACTGTGTTTTTTTACTAGTCATGCACTATTATAGTAATTCCTAGTAATTCATACTGATTATGAATCACTGTTTTAAAAGAGTTGTTCTGTGGTTTGTTTCCTTTTCTTATTTTTGTTGGTTGTAATAAAGGTTTCTGCTTGCTTTCTTGGATTTTTCACTTCATGCTCTTTCTTTTCAAGAGGGGGACTGTGAATGGGAGGGGTTTGCTAATATGTGGAAGGTTGCAGGGAAGTTGTCTGTTGACCCCAGGTTAGCTTGATGTGATCAGAGGGAGGATTAGTGCTGCCCACCTTAGCAAAATTCTGGGCCATCCCACCACCAACTGGCCTTGGTTTGCCTAATGTATCTTTCTCTGATCACAATAATAAAATCCCAGGCCTTGAAAGCCCCCACACCTGCAAGCTCCCCACCCTTAGGTGGGTTATGCAGCTTCAGTGCAGCCCCAGCAGCAGGTGGTGATGACCCTGAAGTACCACTCGTACAGGGACCTGCAGCCTCTTCCCCACATCCAGACACTGGCCCAGCACAGGCAAGAGACAAAAGCCGTTTGTGCCAGTTTGCAACATTCAGAGATAAGATGCTCTGCACCAAGGGCCCTGTGCTGCCCAGCCTTAGATCGGAGGTCGGCAGCGTGCAGGTGGCCAGGGAATGTGGTAAGCTGTCTGAGTGGACAGGGTTGCACCCAGGCAGCCGCTGACTGAGCCACTCATTCCCACTAAATCCCTTGGGGCAGGCAGCCCACTGTGCGCTGGCTGCAGGCAGCCTGCCTCCCCTGCCCACTTTCCAGCTGCCACAGCACAGACCCCACTACCCACACCTCTCTTCCTCCAGGCCGGCCACTCTGCCGCTGCTGTGCTGCTGCCCAGCCCATGGCAGCCAGGCTTGGGAGGCATGAGGCTCTCAGACAGCTGGGGTGAGGGCTTGGTGCACCCCTGCCCTCCCTGCAAGGGGCCTCTCTGGGGAGGTACCATGGACCCACCCTCCCACACCACTGCTGTGCCCCAAGTATGCCCCTGAAATGTGTTCCCCAGGCAGTGCGTGATGATCTGTTTGTGCAGGTGGAGGGGTGCCTAAGCCACTATGCCATGCTCCTGCTGACCCTGCTTGTGCTCCTGGGTTGGGACCCTGTGCTATGAAAACACAGGAGGCAAGCCTGGGCTGCCACACAACCTCCACCACCAGCTGAAGGGCTACCTGTTGCAGTGCTACATGTCCCTGCCCCCCACTGCTGAGGAGGACATCGCCACTGGCATCACCTTCCTCAGCGTGTGACAGGCCAGTGCCTACCCAGGTCTGGGTACACATGCTGTTCAACAAAATCTTGAACTGTTTCCCTCCCACCTCTCTGCATGTAGTTGAAGGGTAACCTGGAACCTGGGAGAGTGTGGGCAGGCCAGACTTTTACAACCCTTCCCATGACGGCAGACAGACATGGACGAAAACTCAATTTAATTTCACCTAAGCATTTGTTTTATTGTCAGTAAACCAAAGCAGAACATAAAAATGAAGGAACACAATACTCACTCCCCTGATTTGCTACAGAAGCATCAACGAAGCACTAAAAGCTAAAAACCCATCATCCATTATTGGCCCACCCCTCCCAGTCCTCCCGTTCTGTCTCATGCTCCCCTTCATTCCTAAAGTGTAATGGTGCTTCCTAATAGCTAAAAACCCATCACCCATCATAGGTTCTTCTTACCCACCATGCCCCCTCTGTCTCACCCTGCCCTTAGTACCTAAAGTGGACTGGCACTCTCCTTGTCCTGCTAGAGGGGGGGCACCCCTTACTCATAGGAACAGTGCCTGTCACTGAGGTTGTTGCTATGTGGGGCTGATCTTGGATAGGGGTCTCTAAGGAGCTCCTGGGGACAGTGCTAGTTACGAATGGGGGCCAGGGTCATTTGTTTAAGGAGCTCCTGTTTAAACTTTCCCTCCTGCTGCCAGCTCGACTTAACATTGTGACAGAACCTATTGACCAGGTCAAGGAATTTAATTGTGCTGGCTATGATGTCCTGGTAAGCTGCTGTCTCCCACACTTCAATCTTTCAGAATGCCTCGTGGATTTCATCCTACCAATCATCCATGGCCTGAACTCATGATTCAGCAGCCACCGCTAAATCCTGCATCATGCCTTCTCTTGACCATAACTGCTTGTGGGGGTGCTTATGCATTAGCTCAGCTCCAGTCTGTGCTCATGTCCATGCTTCAGGGCGCACATCCCAAAATTCCAGCAGATGCAGTAGCTGGTAACAAATTGGGAAAAAAAGGTGTTGCTGGCCAAAAATGTCATCCCCATTCCCCCTACCAAACTCATTATTGGTGACTGTGAAGCATTATCCCTGCCACTTGGTGAATGAATGCAGGCCACTCTCAAAGGATGAGTATGATAGGAACCCAGCTGTCTCCCCAGTCCACTAAGGAGATCATTGTACATCTCTCAGCAGCAGAAATTTCTGCCACAAAATAAATTAACACTACCCCCACTCCAAGCAACTTTAAGAGAAGGGGCCAGCATGTCCACCCCCACGTATGCTGAACATTGTGTGACTGCAAGCAGCAGACTTATTTGCCACTTCCAACATTAACCCCCTTCCTTGCCGCACTTTGCCCTGGTGCAAAAGCAGGGCTAGATCCACATAAGCCCTAGTCACCCAAACAAATCTAATGCCCCTTCCCCGTAACTTACAAGTCTGAGTGTGTGAAACCTTGGGTGTCTCTGGCACTGACAGTGATATTTAGGTCTCAGGAATTTCTGGCATGCTGAACAAATCCAGGATCAGTATGATCATGGAATCTGATGTGTCCCCATCCTCCTCTGGGATATTCATGAAAGACCCCGGAGAGAGTGGACTCATGGTCAAGACAACTTTGTCTTGGTTCTCGATGTCCTGTAGCTGCTGCAAGCACTTGCCCCTGGCCTCCGACTGGTGGCCTGAAGGCTGCACAGTGCATACAGCACTGCCCGCTACAGTGGCAGGACAGTCTGTGGACTCTTGCTGGCTACGTGATGCTGTGTCCTTCTGCTTCCCCATCATGCCAAAGGATCTCCTGTGTCCTTTGCAAGAATGCTGCCCAGCTTATCATAGAATGGGGCTAGTGTACATCCAGCTCCCAAATGAGAATTCTGGTCTTTGACCCAATAGAAAGCACATTTCAGGGCCTTCATTTTACTGTGGCACTGGACCCAGTCATGATTGTGGCCATGGTCGTTCATTTGTTCGGCAATGGATGCACAGACTGGCTTATTTAATCAATTTTCTAGCTGCATCAGAACCTTTCTTCCCCCCCCCCCCCCCCCCCCCCCCCCCCCCCACCCTCCTCCTGGGAACAAAAATGCATGGGGCAGATTATCAATCTAATCCTCCACTTAATTGTGGCTCTAGTTGGGGCCATGGCTTTGAGATGTATCTGGCTGCTCCTCCAAGTCTGGCACACAATTGCTTCTTCTTTTGAGGGTCCATCGAGTATATTTTCAGGGCCAAAATGAGTCACTGAGAGAGGGCTCACTATGCTCTAACCAGAGTTGCCAGATGCTTTCTGCCCATGGCTGAGAGCAGTTATATAGACAATGTACGGAACCTTTTCATGCAGGGCTGACTTGCAACATAAGCATACCTATACTGCTGTGAACTGTGTCTTAGTACTGTCACTCACAGCAATCTGCTCATGTGACCTTTCCTAACAGAACACTATTGAAATCCACAGTCTACCCCAAGTTGTCCCCCTGATGACCCAAATGTCCAGAATGATAGATCTTAATGGCTCGCTGCCAATAACACCCAAAAATCACTGCCTGCAATGCAGCTTGATTGAGAGGAATTGCTGCTGGCCCTTCAAGCACACTCCCTCTCCCCGTCCCCCCCGCCCCCGGCCCCCAGCAACAATGTCCAACCTATGAATTGCTGAACTATGCTCCTGGGGGTCTACTTGTTTGGGGGCAGGGTGGGGGAAATCGCGGTTCTTTCATTCAGTCTTCTGCTCTGTGCCCACCTGTATGCTACTGAGTGCTCAACGGATTTCAGGGGTTATCCCCAAAAAACCAAAAATGCCAAGTTTTTACAAGATAGGTGGAGCTAATGGGACCTATTAAAAATGTGTGTGGGGACCTCACACCCACACTTCTCCATTTCTCCCAGGTTTGGACTGTTTGTTGGGGTGAAACTTCATGATAGGTCTGGTCATTGTTCCGCTAGGCACTATTATCTACACCCCTCAATGGATCATGGGTTTCGTGGGTCATCGGCAGGGATCCTGGTTTTCTCTGATAAAAAAGAAATCCCCAATTTTTGGATAAAAAAACTAACTCAAAATCCACATTTTTTTATGATTAAAATGAAACACCACTATCTGTCTATCTATCTATCTATCTAACTGCTCTCAGCCATGGGCAGAAGGCATCTGGTGACTCTGGTCAGAGCATAGTGAGCCCTCTCTCTGACTCATTTTGGCCCTGAAAATATACTCAATGGAAGCTCAAAAGAAGAAACAATTGTCTGCCAGACTTGGAGGAGCAGCCAGATACATCTCAAAGCTATGGCCCCAACTAGGGCCACAATTAACTGGAGGATTTGATTGATAGTTGGGGGGGATAAAAGGTTCTGGCACAGCTAGAAAATTGATTAGATTATCGATTCAAAAAATGGCCATGGGGACCTCACACTCACATTTCTTCCCCCTGTTTCTCCAGAGTCTGGGCTGTTTGTTGGAGTGAAACTTCATGGTGGATCTGGCCGTTGTTCTGATAGGCACTATTATCTGCAACCCTGGGTGGATCATGGGTTTTGTGGGTCATCAGACACCCCAAGCTTTTACAGAAGGGGTGATTACAAGAACCTGAGCTGTGTAGGGTAGGAATTGAAATTTAAAGGGCATGACTGTTGTAGTGCTAATGACCCTATTCAAAAGCCCTACCTAGTCAACTTCCTTAGTGCAAGCAAGTGGTGCTTTGAGGGAAACAATTATTTTTTGCATAACAAGATGGGTTGGCTGACTCCTGATGGAATCAGCAAGGAGAACCAGATGCTCTTGGACACCCTGAGATGTGCAACTAAAGAATGGAGGCACTCAGTAATGCAGAGATGCTTCTCCTGAATGCAGTACAGGCTATAATGGCCCTTTTACAGAGGTGCCAACACAGGGTAACAGCTTCAGGTGCGTTGTTATACCAGGCAATGTCTTGGCTGCTAGGATTAGAAAACTGAGAAGTATCCGTGGATATCGAGACTAACATGGTTTTGTGGATCAACCTACAGAGCAACAATCGCAAGGTTTGGGCACACGCAAGCAGCTCTGACTGGTGGGAATGCATCATACTGTCAACTTGGGATGATCAGCAGTGGCTCAAGACATTCTGCATAAACAGGGATACATTTGTCCATATAGTCTTACTGCTGTTGCTGCACATTGAGTGCCAGGAGACTGCCATGCACAAGAAAAGAGGGTGACCATAGCCATCATGAAATTGGCCGCACCCACCAACCTTCACTTCATCAGAAACCAGTTTCAGTGTGGCTTTCTGCACAGCTGGGGTGGCAATACATGCGGTATGGCAGCTGCTACAGATTGTCACAGTGAAAAACTTTATCTGCCTCCATCACCCCAGGGAAGCTGTTGAAGGCTTCAAGGCCATTGGGTTCCCTAATTGAGTGGATGCATTGGACAGCACGCACATCCAGGTCCTATCCCCATCCCAGGAGAACCAGTCATTCATCAACAGGAAGGGATTTGCCTTGGTGATCCTCCAAGCTGTAGTTGATCACTGAGGATGCTTCACTAACATTTACACAAGCTGGGCAGGCAGCGCTCACAATGCACATGTCTTTTGAAACTTGCTGCTGCCTGGTATGATGGAGAAAGGACTATATGCACCTGGTCTCCCTGGTGCAGTGATCCAGAGTGTTGCCATGCCCTTGCTTATCATAGCAGACGCAGATTTCCCCCTCCTGCCCTGGCTCATGAAGCCATATGGAGGAGTTACAAGTTACAGATCAGCAAAAGTCCGTATTCAATGACCACCTCAGCAAATGCTGTATGACTGTTGAATACATCTTTGGCTGTCTGAAAGCACAATGGAGGTCACTGAACTGCAGTCTCAAGGAAGAGCCAGAAAATATTACCACTTTCATCGTGGAAGCCTGCATGCTCCACAATATTTGTGAAACTAGGAGGGAGGTTTTCAGTGACTCCCGGTCTGAGGAAGTGAGGGAAGTGAGGGATGCAGCAGCCAGACAGACACTTAGGAAGGCAGGGCATGGTGACCCCTTAGAACAGCAAGCAAATGCTGGTCAGGGACCTATTGTGCAGAATTGCCTGGCTGCACTTATTCTGGCTGTTGCAGATGGAGAGGGTGCTCTGTAGGCCATTGATCGATCAGTGCTGAATGCTAAAATGTTCAGCAGTTAGCAGTTACTTTTGAGTGTTTCTATAAATAAAATTTAAAATCTCATTGCATATAATCCTACTTTCTGTCTCATAAGTACATTCTCACTAGTGGGGGGGGTCAGTCTGCAGTGAGTGGTGGGGGGAGCCAGAGAGGGATAAATTCTTTGCTTTGTGGTGGGGGGAAGGAAGGAGCTGGCCCTCAGGTCTGTGGTGATGGGGCAGGAGGGGATGGAAACCAGAGATGGCTAACTTCTAAAGGTTTTCCTTTGCTTTATGGAGCAGGGGGGAGAGGAGGAGCCATCCATCTGGGCACTCCTGAAGTTGTCCCCTCTGCTCACAGCCCTGCTCCTTTAGGCTCATGATTGGGTTCACAGAACTCCGGTTGCCAGGTTCATGTAAAAGCGGCAAGCAAATTAATGGCATTAGATTCATAGATTCATAGGGACCTCGCAAGATCATTGGGGTCCAGCCCCCCTGCACTAGACAAGAAAGACAACTGGGGTCAGGTGACCCCAGCGAGGTGACGGTCCAGTCTCCTCTTGAAGATTTCCAGGGTAGGTGATTGGACCACCTCTGGAGGGAGTTTATTTCACAGTCTGGACACCCTAACTGTGAAGAAGTTTTTATTAGTGTTAAGCCTGAAACGGTCTTCCAGGAGTTTGTGGCCATGACTCCTGGTTTTCCCCAAGGGTGCCCTGGTGAACAGTTGTTCACCGAGCCCTTGATGTATTCCCCTGATATAGTGGTAAGTTGCTACTAAGTCCCCTCTCAGCCTTCTCTTTTTTAACCTGTAGTGACCCAAGTCCCTCAGCCTGTCCTTGTATGACTTGCCTTACAAGTCTCTGATCATATGGATGGCTCTTCTCTGGACTCTCTCGAGCTTTTCCACGTCCTTGTTGAAGTGTGGGACCCAGAACTGGACACAGTACTCCAGCTGTGGTCTCACCAATGTTGAGTGTGCGGGCCGGCTCCCAATCCCATCCTCACCATGTGCGAGCCGGGCCCGTCTTTGTGCACGCGGACTGTGGCCAGCAGCCCGGGCACACGGGGTCGAAGAAAACCGTGGTGCGGTAAGGTACGTGCAAGCTAGAATCAGTTACGGAGGCGTAATGGTTGATTGAAAAGATTATTTACTTACACCAAAGGTGGTCACGGTGTAGGCTGGACAGCTTTCCAGGCGCAGCTCCGTTTGAATCCTCGTTGAATCCTGTGTCTGACAAACTCGGTTCTTTGACCCCGGAGTGGTTTAGGCTCCGCAGGTTCGGCAATTCTTTCCTCACGGAGTGGCTGAATCTCCGTGGGTTCTGTTCGGCTCCCAGGTCCCCCGGAGCTGTTAAGACTCCGTGGGTTCAAAAATTGGGTATATAGGATAGGGATATGTCTAGGATTGCACTCGGTGACGGGGAGAGGCTAGAAGCTAAACAGACCTCCGTTGCCTGCTTAAGAAAGGTGCGTTGGGTCCGCAAGGGTCCACATCGCTTGGAGATCTTC
>NW_005842283.1:829567-830763 GCF_000455745.1 Alligator sinensis | reverse complement strand
AAACAAATAAACAAACATAAAATTCACTGTCCTGGAATTGAGTTACATAATAATCAAGAAACAATAATCAACACAAACACACAATCTGATTTATAACAAAATTGCACGATCAGGGCTTCAGTGGGCGTCATGGAGAAGTTGTACAGGCCCTCACTTCTTTCGGTGATGTCATCCCTCTCAGGGCTTCTCTTTGCCACGCGCTCTGAATCTCAGATCTGTAAACAGAAAACTCTCAAAAAATAGATTAATGATCTTATTCAACACACCCAAACAATTTTTATGGCTCAATTGGATGAAATCGTTGAGGATCCATCATCTGGCTCTTCTAAATAACGAAAACCTAACTCATAAGCTAATTGCCATTGGCCTGCATCTCCTAAAATCCGAAGCTGCCATTTGTTGAGTCCGGAACGCTGCAGGAGAAATCCAAACATGTATCGCTCCTCCAGGGTTCTCGGTGGCAGTGGTGGAAGATCGGATGCACGACGTCTGGTGCCCTGAGGTCTGGTTGGGTGTTGACAATCCCGATCAAGAGACAATCCGGGCTCCATCAGGACACGCAGTCATGACAACTGACTAACAAGATAACTCACGGGTTGATTTACCATTGGACTGAGCAGAATCCGAAGGACGACGATGTTCTTTTGTCCATAAATCTCAAGGCACCTATCTAAACTGTGAGAGGTTAGTGGAACAGTTCCAGGATCTCGCAAGTGACGGTGAGGCCATGGTCTTATTCGCTGGAGTGATGTCAGTCCCAGCGCACATGCTCTCGGGTTCCAAGTACAGTACGAGACGCCGATGATTGCCAGCATGAGATGCTCTGCGCCGGTATATTCTGGCTGTCCTGCATGCCATACATGGGCTTTCTGACTAATTAGTCCTGCAACAAGCACTGGCAGTGGAATAGGCCAGTGAGTACTAACTATTAACAAGAAGGGTGGCTGTGCCTTAAGGAAATGATCCTTCGGGCACAAAGCAAGACGTTCCCCGAGCGAGGCAAAAGGGGGAAAGGGGCCAGGAGGCTTCCCTGGCTGACCAGAGAAATCCAGGGCAGCCTAAGGGACAAAAGGGGAGCACATAAAAAGTGGAAACAGGGAGAGATCACCAAAGACGAATATACCTCCTCTGCTCGTGCTTGTAGGGAGGCAGTTAGACGGGCCAAAGCTGCCATGGAGCTGAGGATGGCAACCCAA